>NC_136939.1:22450412-22552912 GCF_949987615.1 Pollachius pollachius
ATGGCCTTATCTTTGCCTCTGAGTTCTCTTTAGGATCCTTTGCATAATTAACTTTTAGAATGTTTCACCTGCCAGATTGGAGATATCTACCGGCAAAGCCATGGATTTACTATGTAACCCATCGTTTTTATAGTTTGAACTAGAGTCAATTTGGACCCTGTTAAAGAGCAAACAAGATCAAGCTTGGTGTGTTTCTAGTGCTTTCTGAAATAAAATGAGGGCTGAACAACAGGAGAACAACAGTACACCCCCAGACTCTCAAGAGTGCACCTGCTGTAGGTCAGGCCCAATGCCATGAACAAACTGCACCTAGTGACCAACGGGAAAGGATCTCAGAGGAGGCAGGTTCATCCATATACATAGAAAATATATTGATAGCTGACTTCTACCGTTGACAGATTTTTAAGCGTTTCATTCTCAACCCAAATAGATGGCAGACACCAAATTTTTGAAATAGTCATTTGCCTCAACCTGTCTGTCTGAGAGACACACTCTGTGCTATTTTATTTCAAGGCTTTTTGGCTGCCACATTTGGAACAGCCTTGTGCTGTTGGGTTGATATTGTGGGTTATTTTAAGGCTAGATTATCAAAAGCTATGAATTAGTCAATAAGTCAACACCATCGATTAGCGGTTGGGCGGGTGCAAAAGACAAGCCATATCTTGTCTTGAATTGTCCCCTTTTCAAAAAATCTAAGTACTATCGCTTTGCCAAAGTAGTTACCAGGAGTAAATGTTACTAACGTACACAATTTAATGAGCTACGTTATGCCATGAGACACTTATCAGAGGGTACTTTTTGTTGTTGTTCCATAGATAAAGCTTTTCTTAGTTCATTTTCATCCTTAACTGAATACTCAAGGCCCTATTTTAATGGTCTGAAACGCAAGTGAGAAGCGCCAAACGCAAGTAGCTTTGTGGGCGGTTCTATGGCGATGTTGCTATTATACCGGCGAGTAAATGACTCTTGCGCCCGACGCAAATCCAAAAAGGGTTGCCCTGAAGTAGCCTAATTACCCGTAGGTGTGGTTTGGGCGTAACGTGCAATAAACCAATGAGAGTGCCATCTCGAATCCTCTTTAAGAGCCATGAGCGCATTTAAACCTGACGAGTTGATATTTTGACAGCACGTTTGCAGTCTCCGATGAGACAAATGCATGACCACATGAATTTCACACTTCAAATGGCTCAGTTTATGGCCAAATAATATGGCCTTATTCACACATGGAATAGTGTTTTCTTCTACAAATTCAGGAATACTGAGTCGTCAAATAAATTTAAAAAAAGAAAACTTAACACACATATGATATGCGGTCCTGTGGCCGCATATCTATTTAATGATATGCGGCAAAAAATTAACAAACATCGTTTCTTACCCATATAGTATACATTATCGTTATCGACTTGTGTTCCTAATATGCATGTGTCCCCCCGTTATTATACATTGCTATGGACTGTATTATGCGTTACGTGTTTAGTTTGCCTGTGTTTAAACAGAGGGATTCACACACGTGCGCCTGCATTCATTCATTCATTCTTTTACACATAAACACACGCACGCCCGCATTCATTCATTCTTTTTAACACTCACTCCAGGTAAAACTATGTTTTCTCACGATCAAATAGTCATCAATCCTAAAAGTTATGGGCTTGTACACGATGTCTGTGTCAAGAAAATATGTGTTTGCTGTATGGTGTTTGCAGATGCATTGATTTAAAAGTACAACATATTACTGCTGTATCAGCTGTTCTTTCCCAAATAATTTAACCAACGTTATCATTTACCCTAAAACAAGATTCTGTTTTGCAAGGCTGGGATATTTGCTCAAGTTTATTATTGTTATTATTATTATTTTTGACGCATGGCATAGCCTACTAAATTCATGTGTGGGCGTGTTCGTTCATGCAGCCCCCTATGGACTTTTTTTTTTATACAATCCACATCATCATCATAATATTTCAATTAGGCAAATTGTTTGCATGTTTGTGCTGTGTATAGCCTACTGGTGTGTAAGCTTATGTTACAGTTCCGACCTGCCATGGCACATCAAAATAGCAACACCAACTGCGCTATCCGCTAGTGCACTTAGACCAGGTATTTTTCGGTCAGTTGCACGACTGCTTTATCGATCTGTAAAATAGCACCATGTGTCATTTGAGCTGGAACACGGCTCTGATTTTCGCCGACACGCCTCTCAGGGCGCAAGTTTAGCGGCGCGATTTTGCTGTGGAGGGAAATCAGCTTTATGCCGGGTGCAAACTACAAACGATACATGCGTCCGTGTAGGAAGTCAATTGCGCTGGGTGCAAGAAAGGGTTACTTCTATGTTTACAGTGGTAACTCACTGTAAACGTCTTGCTCTCCTGCAGACAGAGCAATAATTTCTTCTTGCCCTTTTCACTACCTGATCATAATTAAAAGGTGTTGTCTGCTTAAAGAGCTATCATTTGAGTGTAATTGGTTGGAAATGACCATGTCATCCGTCAGCTCGTGCGTGAAATGCTAAACGAGAATATCTGTTCTGGGTTGACTGCCTGCAAATCTTCCCTTCTGGGTTCCCCTGTCGCCATCTCACCTGTCAATCACATGTGTGCGACCTCAATGACGAAGAACCCAAGAGGGCGGGAGCTATGAGGGAAGGTATATGTTTTGTGTTGATTAATAAAAACACCTTTCTCTCTTTTGCCCTCTCTCTTCAAAACTCTCGAATGCACACGCACGCACGCACACGCACACACACACACACGACCACACAAACAGTTCTATTACCGGTGCTGAGCAGGAGCAGGACCTTCATGCACAGGTACTCGTCGTAGGAAACCTGGAGTCTGACAAACTCGTTGGAGATCTTCAGCATCTGCTCACACTGGTCATTCATAAAGGGCAGCTTCATCCTCTCTCTAGGGAGGGAGGGAGGGAGAGAGAGAGAGAGGGAGGGAGAGAGAGAGGGAGGGGTGGGAGCAGAGGGAGGGAGAGAGAGAGGGAGAGAGGGAGAGAGGGAGCAGAGGGAGGGAGAGAGAGAGAGAGGGAGGGAGGGAGAGAGAGAGGGAGGGAGGGAGCAGAGGGAGGGAGGGAGGGAGAGAGAGAGGGAGGGAGGGAGGGAGGGAGGGAGAGAGAGAGGGAGAGAGGGAGGGAGGGAGAGAGAGAGGGAGGGAGAGAGGGAGGGAGAGGAGGAAGAGAGAGAGGGACAGAGTCAACAATGCTGTATGCTTTTGTTGTCCGACGTTTGCCATCTATTGGCATACACCAAACCCACAGTAATGTAATTGTTGTCGCTGTGGGTGTGCAATGTTCTTTTGCTGATTATAAATGTTGGCCTTTTGCGAATGGTATTCCCTGTTTTTCGGCGCTGGGATACTGGGGTCTTTCCAAAGCGGAGAACTACAGCAACGAGAATGTCCTTGAGGTAGGACCAGAGACCAGAGCGGCCCCTCCAGCACAGTAGCATTGTACTTAGCGGTGAAAAAGCCAAACAAAGCCTAGCCAGGTGCTCTTGTGGCGTGGAGCAGTTAAAATGGATTGTATTCTGGTTCATTGATTTCTTATATTGAAGGTTGATTGATTAGATTGAAGGTTGAAGACAAAAGAAAAGCGCGTCACTGCATCAAAGACTTATTACCATGGTGATTATCAAATAGAAATGTCAGAATGGACATCTTTTTTTTTTTAGCACAATGTGCTAAAAAGGAACCTCATTTTACTCAATGTCATTGAATTGCGAATGTGTGGAAACTTTAAATCCGGAACCTTTATATTCCCATTTGTTTAGTTTCCTGTACTAAAGTAAATGTCTTACTGTGCAGATGAAATAACCGCTTTTATAAATAAGATTAGTAAGCGTAGCATCAGCGATCGTATAGCGAATGCTAATCCTAAACACAAAGCAACAAGCTGTGGTCACATCACTCCAGACGTTTCATCCTGAGCTCTTACTCGTTGATGACGAGGTCGGGCGCGAAGCAGAGCATGTTGCCGTTGCACTGCTCATAGGACCTCCAACCGAGGCTGAACGACATGAGGAAGAGCCACGAGCACTGCAGAAGTGTCATCTGGTCATCCAGGTGGAGGTTACGGAAGCCTGAGGAGGGACACACAAAAATGAACTTTTAACTTTTAAAAAAAAAAATGGGGCAAAGTCATACACAAACTACAACATCTGCCTAATAATGTTGAACCCTCGGTGAACCAAAAAAAAAACAACCTGAAATTTCAAACAGGTCATGGGTTTCCACGACCTGTTTGACATTTCAGTTAAATTCTTTGAAACACATTCTTCTGTTAATTACTTTTGTCGGAGTTCGACTCGTTTTTTCGGCTGAGCCTCACGCAATCATTCAAATTCTCGATTGAATTTTTCCTACTACAAATCTGCACCCGAGAAGGCTCACGCCTGCAACACGGTGTCAGGACAATTGTGGGACAACGTATGACGATAGGACCACCTCAGCACAGGTAATGGCCCACCTGGCCTCGCCGGGGGCGTTGGATCATCGGTGGGTTGGGATTGGGATCAGACATTAACTCAGTAAGCAATTACTGTTTTCAGGTTTCATAAAGCATGTTCATTAAGTGGCAAAGCAGGCTCCACAATAAGCACCGACGTCTCTTATGGAACGTCAGAATGTGGGCCAGCAGGTTTACAGCGCAGTGGATGGAGGTGATAAATCATGCAATCCTTTTGGCACGGCTACTCTGTCTGAGGATCTGAGGTCTTCTGCTATTTTCCCACAGGTAGATGAATTGCCCTCCAAGAATGGCTCCACAGCTTGCACGGCATGTTTCAACTGTGCCTTTTTTTAATTTGTTTTTTTTTGCGTTTTTTTTCCAAGAGCAACCGCCTCAAAAAAAGCAGCAGTTCACATAACCTCTGCGATCAGGGTGGCCCCCTCCCTTATCTCCGATCACACAGCACCGGCACTGTTCCGGACCGGCGCCACAGCAGAGTGGGTTTTCTCCTGGGGCAGCCTTGTTTTGTTTTTTTCCTCATCTAAAAAAATCCCCCGTGAGTTCCGAGATCGCCCACATCCATGATTCACCGGGTGACTACTGAAGGAAAATCGGAGGGCACGTTCTTGCACGAGCACGCACATGTGCAAACACACACACACACACACACACACACACACACACACACACACACACAAGCATATTTCTGAATTAGATTTGAACTCCAACGCAGGGAGACGTTTCGCTCTCGTACCAGGCAGAGACTTGGCCCACTTGACGGCAGAGATGACCTGCTGCCCCCCCAGCCTGTTGAGCGTGGTCATGAGGCGCGTGGACGTGTCGGGGAGCGTGTTGTCGTAGCCGGAGTAGACCACCTCGGGCTCGATGGCCTTCAGCAGGGACAGCATGGTCGGCACCAGCTGGGGCATGGAGCAGGGCACCAGGGCCAGGTTCAGCCCCCCGTTGGGCAGCCCCCCAACGCCGCCGGACGGCCCGTCCCCCGCCGCCGGCAGAGCGGTCGACGTCTGCTGCACCTTCATCTTGATGAGCTTCTTGTTCTTCCTCGCTGAGTGGGGAGGGGGGGGGGGGGTACAAAACAACAGAGCCGTGACGTCATCGTGGAGAATGGTACGCCCTGCCACCCTACAGGGTATCTGAATCATTGTGAAACAAAATGAGTCAAATAACAATGCACCAAGCATAAATATAAGATGAATAAGATGGTTATATATATATATATATATATATATATATATATATATATATATATATAGTTATATAAAGCGCATTTCGCAATGTATATACATGTATACATTTTCTCTTGGTAAAACATGTCCTCGGGGGGAGGGGAGAAAGGTATTACATGTTATATGCCTTTTAATTTCCCTTCCTGTTGGGATTTCTATGGCAACAAAGTGCTTTTCCTGGAGGGAGTCAAGGTTAACTGGTCTGATGCACTGCAGTCCATCAAATCACTCAATAGCATTAAATACTGAGAGCTTTAGCCTGTTTTAGTCTTAGTTCCTCTTCCATGTTTATTCTCTGTCTCACAATCACACACGTGACAAGGACACATATTCATGCAAATACAAAAATGTATGCCTCACTAATCTTCGAGGCACAATCGACACAATCATTTTACACAGTTAATCATTAGTTTATGATTAATTGTCATAAACCTCGCTGCCACTCATATTGAGTATAGCTCCATCTTGTGTGTCTTAACCACTGGATTCCACCATATGATGCTAGCCGCCGAGTTGTGTCAAAGCTCCGAAGGCACTAATCTTCTCCTTTTAATGGGCTCAAGCTAGGGAGATGACGCTAGCTGCATTGTATGGACTCAAATGACCAGTCCTGTAATGAATTAACATTAACCAGGAACATTTGCAGTTTGGGAGTTTAATGGTGGCCGATAACACTACATTGGGTTGATTCAGACACGTCCTGTAGCGGAGTGAAGGCGTGAAGAACCCAGAGCAGGAAGAGAGGTCTTAACAGCGTGGAACACTGAAGCTACAGAAACTTGCTCTCAAGATGAGCGATAGCCACTCGTCCTTATTGAAAAGAAAACCATGGATATGGTAAAGAACATGATGTTAACAAGGGAACCTGGGAGAGCTCCTACTTAATGACGAGAGAGAGAGAGCACAGTGTGGTGGAAACTAGAGGAGAGAAAGACACAAGGGCCGGGCAAGTGACACCGGGGAACAGCGAGCGACAGGGGGCCCTGACGACGAGATAAGGATTTGATTAAGCGGATGTCTCCCGTCTGAACCCAGGTAGAGAGGGTCTGCACTCACCAGGGAGGAAAGGCTTGTTATGCGGTGTATTTAATGTATATATATATATATCTATACAAATATCCCCTATCCGTTCGTTCAACCGCAGTAATCATAGAAGTAAGCTTTACTCAGCCTCACGGGGACTCCAGGACTACAAACGGACGTCAGCAAAGTTACACACAGTGTGATAATAAGTGTTCCTCTGAAAGGGCTCACATTTATCATAGACAGATCCTAGATAACAGCGGACGGTGTTGCCTAACGTGGGGAGTTTGGCGCACAGTGAGTCATACAGGGAGAATGTGAAAAAAAGCAAATGCCAAAAAATGCGCCCTTAAATATAATTACACTAATGCCATGTGGAATTATATCTGGAGGGACCACCTTATGTGACCCATTAGAGTACAGCAGCGTGGATGCATCCAGCACACAGACACAACCTTTCCAATGCGTGCCCTTAACTTGTAACCTTTCGGGAAATGACCCAGGCTTCTAACAATACAACTCAACTGCAGTTTCAGAATAGACTGTACGATGGGAAGCCCACAATCACAAAATGCTTCCAAGGATTTAATCGACTGTCTGTTCTTGAGGTGGTCTTTTCTTTTTGTCATCAGGTGAACACAAGACAGTCTGGACCAAGCAAATACATTTTTAAGAGATACGTTGCAGGTATGTACGTTACAGGTAGGTCTTGGCTTTATTTTATTACTATTATCGTGCCTCTGTGTTATTTTATTGTCACCTGTAAATAGAGCATTGGGATGTATTTGTTCATTATATAATTATTATTATTTAATTATTATTATTATAATTTCCCCTGCGATGTATCGTATTAGTGTTTTAAAATGAGTGATGGCCCTGGCTGTTGAAGAGTTTTGACTCACAGCTTCAGTTGGCAGCCTTAACCGTCACCTTTCAATACTTATATAGCACTTAAATAAATTAAGTCATATTACATTAAAAAAAAATTGAGTAGTCCAAAATAGCTATTTTTTAATCCAACCAACATACCAGAAGCCCATTTAGTTAGAGAAATTATATTTTCCTCAAAGTAAAAAAGTGGGTGTTGCAAATAGTAGTTGTCTGGATGTTTTCTGACTGAGGGGGATGTTATATTCTACAGACACTGGCTTGGATAACGTGTTTGACATAATCTAAAGTTGGATATCCCAGGGTCAAACTCAAAACAGCCGCTGTTTACCTTCCAGATTCATCCCAGCTTGAAGGCATTTTCGGAAGCGGCAAGCCGGACAGTTCTTCCTGCGGATCTTGTCGATGATGCAGTCGTTCCTGCCTGCACACAGATAGTTGTGTTGTCCTGGTGTAGAGAGAGAGAGAGAGAGGAGGAGGAGAAAGAGAATAAGGGAGGGAAGGAGAGAGAAATAGCTAAAATGGTTTAAGAAGGATTAGCTTTAGCTGGGCATATTGGGACTACACTGACCGTCTGTTGATCCCAAGCAGACCTGACAAAGCTCTAGCATGTGCTCACCTGTGGTTAGCAAAGGTCAAGGAGCTGCTGCTATGACATCATTATGGAGCCTTCATATCATAACTACACCTCTTTCATCATTATGGAGCCCTCCTATCATAACTATACCTCTTTCATCATTATGGAGCCTTCATATTATAACTACACCTCTTTCATCGTTATGGAGCCTTCATATTATAACTACACCTCTTTCATCATTATGGAGCCCTCATATCATAACTATACCTCTTTCATCATTATGGAGCCCTCATATCATAACTATACCTCTTTCATCGTTATGGAGCCCTCATATCATAACTATACCTCTTTCATCGTTATGGAGCCCTCATATTATAACTATACCTCTTTCATCATTATGGAGCCTTCATATTATAACTACACCTCTTTCATCATTATGGAGCCTTCACATTATAACTACACCTCTTTCATCATTATGGAGCCTTCATATTATAACTATACCTCTTTCATCATTATGGAGCCTTCATATCATAACTATACCTCTTTCATCATTATGGAGCCTTCAAATTATAACTATACCTCTTTCATAATTTGCAGAAGCCCCACCTTGGTGAGCTTTGACCCGGACATGTAAATGCTTCAAGGGTAACTATAGCATTGTGGAAAGGCTTGTTTGCTTCTGTTCCATGAAATCTTGCTACTCCGATTTTTTATTGGTTGAAACACTCAAAATAAGAACACTGTCTATCCTCCCTTAGAGCGCATCCATAATATATATAATGATGTAGAAATGCCCCCTTCTCCCCTCAGATGCACTCAATGGCTTTGGTTTGGTTAGATATACACAACTGGTAGGTAAATAGCCTTGCAGGGTCTTTGAAGAGAATCACAAACTCTGCCAAGGCCACAAGGCCACACTAGCCCCATTATAAAAAGATGCATGAAAGAAGGGTTTGTAGGCAAACCGCCTGATGAGTATCATATGAGTCCAATTTTTTCACATCCTTTTGGCTGTTTAGTCCTCACATAATTTTGGTTACACACCATAAATATACAGAGACACAGGCAGCCAGGCCGCTTCACTGATTCCATCTGAGTAATAAACCTTGTTTTGATACAACTGGGCGCTGAAAGGTGTTGAAAGCTGGAATTCAATCGCGAGCCTTCCAGCCGGGCTTTTTGTGGGTTTGTGTAACTTATTGTGCCTCACATTACCCAAAAAAACACAACACACAGGTCATTTATATCCATCTCCAAATGAAATGCAACATCTCCATAATTAATCTGCGGTCAGGCAGGAGTCCCAATATGCTAATCCGTTAAACGTGGAAATTGTTCCTCTAAAGAGCTGAACATGACGGCATCACGCACACCACGCGAGACACGCGGACTGCAGCTATGTCTCCGTGATCAGCTGACTGGCACCTCTCCTCGGTAGAGAATAGACAGATCATCGGTCTGCCGAACTATCCAAGTGCTTATATTGTACAGCTAAACCTCCACGAGGCGGTCTGCTGTGGTTCTTCTTGAGTAAGAGTGGCGGAGAAACATGTAATCCAAAGGTCTGTGGGTTTGTTGGATTCCAAAACAAGACCTGGAAACTTGCGGAAGCCCCAAACCGGAGTAGCATTGCTACACATTTATCTCTTAGTCACCCAAAAATAGATCATGCAATAAAACACCTTTAAGTATGATAATCATCAATAGCTGGTATCCAATGGAAATGAAACGTTCAATAAAATAAAAAATAAAAATAATCAAAATAGTTTCCCATGTAAACCATTTTAAAAGGTATTTAATCATTAGATATATATTAAGTATATTCAATGGGTAAACCCTAATTGGGGAAAGAGATAAAAGGTATTTCTCATCTATTATTTATTTTCCATTGACATGTTCTAAATCCCATATAGTTCTACTTGATGTTGCAGAACACAGATTATGCAAAAAGCCATTTGAAATAATGTGTGAGCTGGCATGAGAATCTATAAGCTCATCGAGATGTTATCCTATTTTTATCATGATCCAAGTGAATACATGCTTGAGTTACATGTTACGTCAGCAAGATGGAAAACATAGCTGCTCACATTCCGTCAAGACTGCAGCCAACGTATCATACGCAGTTGCAAGGATACAAATCGAGGAGCTATATTTAACATACAAATAAAAGTAATACTGCTACCATTGCTACTCAAGAAATGTGTCCTCACAAGCATTTAGTGATGTGCCCTTTGTTCTGTTTTGTATCTCTCCCATGTATTGTTTAACATGCATGGGGGAATATTGAAGTTATAAGCCATGACTTTACATGTGATTTCAAAGATGGTCCAAACACAAAGCGATTTGCCTTTTAACCGTGGTGGAATCAGGAAGGAACCGTGCAGAACCAGAGAGACTGCTGTTGGAAACCCACGCTCCTAATCTGCCAACATACTGAGCCCTTGTCGGCTGCAGTTTATATCCAGGGTCATGAAAGTCAGCCACTTGCCTTGTGGCTACCATGCTGGCTTCTTAGGTAACCATTAGCTCCCAAAAAAGTCGGACTTTCTGACTGCCTGGTCATCGGAGCACAAAACACAAAATGTATAATCTTTGTCCACATTGGAAATGCCGAGTGACACTGCAGGAATTATCAGCAATTACTGCTTTTTTTAAAAAATACATTCTTCATACATTCCTTCCGTCTTGGTTTATGCACTGATCCCAACCACAATCTACACCTTCCTTGGGGCACTCGTATCGCCTATTTTACAACTTTCCAGAGAAACGACGAATTGGACCTGATCCCATGGATATGACCTGCCTCTAATCCCACTGTGAGCCTAACTACACATGGCTCCAAAACACCATCACGGCAGGTTGAAAAGCTAATGCAGCTGGTCGGCTCCTTACTAGTCTGATTGTAATCACAGACATGTTTTACTAACATGTCTTTGCTTACTCCGAAGCATGTCATAAAAGATAAAGGTAAAGGTAATTCCTATGACAACAGGAATTTTACAAAGTCAAAAGCTTTTCAAGAGGACCTTGATATGTTTTACTTGTTTGCTTGGTACATTGAATGGACAAATATTATACAGAAATACATACAATATATTTGACATAATAACATAGTCTGATTGATTTGGTAATCGTGTTTACTAAAGAAAAGACAATAATCAATAATATACTGTTATAATGTTCTGCCGCATTTGGAGACCTCTGTCTATATCTATGAATTTAAATTGAATAACCCCCTGAAAAAGTATGCTTAACATCAATCATTGCCAACTAACATTTACTTATTTGTTAGATTAGCTGTAAACATTAACATCTGAATCACATGGGGAAGGGGTTCCTGTTTTAAGTCAATCAAGAACATTACAATCAGCTGAAACTCTAGTTGGTATAATTAAAAGGTGTATTTATTTACCATCTGTGTTTTGTCGCGCTCTCCATCCTTCACCATAGAGACCAAACCGGAGGACAGCAAGGGGGAGACAAAACAAAACCATACCGTCACTACCTCTGCCCACAACAGTCACAGACATCATCTTATCATCACTTACAAAACCAGGCACAGTTAACATGTATGAGCTATACATAAATGACAATTTTACTGAAAGAAAAGGCTCAACAGTGCAATCCTTTGCATGAGTCAATGTTTATCATTGTTATCACCATCACAAGGGAGTGTTTCCAGAAAGCGTGCTAGTAATAAGCTTCAGTAACACACGTCTTGGACGTGTGTTACTGTACGACCAGCAGTGGATCTCTGGTATGACCCTGCATGGACGCCTCCAACACAGCTCAGCCTATCTCCACCTCAGACCACCACAGCACAGGGTGTGGTGTGCTCATATAACCTTCTAAGTTTCTCCTCCATTATTACTTCATTTCTTTTGTTTGGAGTACACATGGCTGACAAAGACATTTGACTGACAGACATTAGCTAAAACTCAAACGGCGTCTTGCATTTGGAAGATGTATCTGTATACATCAAGTTGAATATATGTTATGAACAAAAAATAACTGTTTGGTGGGCTCGGCCCCACAGAATAGTGGGACGTGGCCCACTCGCCTACCATTCACTTTATATTGGAGCGTGCTCACATGGGGCAGGGGATTCTTTGTTTTAAGCACTTCCATCGACCAAGTGGGGAACTCCCACCAGCCGCCGCTAGAAACGGCAGGCCGCTAGCTGGAGGTGACACACTGGAGGCCACTCGGTTGGTCGAGCTGTCACGTCTCAAGGTAATGCACGCGCATGTTTGCTTAAGACCGGCCCAAGAAGAGGTTGATATATTTGCTTTAGCTATTACCATTACACGTTATATTTTGAAATACATCCGTTTATAACCGTTTTCTGTACACTATATTAAAATTTGTATTGACAATGATTCAAATGTTGAGTGACATTTTGACGTTCCATTTGAGATCTGAGGACTAACCTGGTTCTCCAGTGAGATGAAAGCACCTGACAAGCACCTGACCAGCAATGGCTGAGCAAACATTCTTGGAAGGAATTTTCTCTGAAGAAAAAAACGTGTCCCCCATTATCACTTTTCTGTACGGGTTTGCCAGCAGTTGTATAACCGAAATGTATTAAACTCTCCCAGATGAATCATTACTACAGAATAATTGTGAATGAGTGTGAGAACATCAGGGTTAGAGTTTAAAGGTACAAGTATGTATACATAGCAAACTAATCACTTAGAAGAAGACAAACGTTATACGGCCTCACCAACATCAAGAAACCCTTACATCCCTCTACCTTCCCCCCTGTCCTCCTGGTTCCAGGCACAGGTCAAGAGAGCCTGCTGAGGAGACTCAAGGGAACATGGAGTCATCCTCATGATCCTTGAGACCTCTGAGGGAACCTATAGCTCCTCTTTAATCTTAGCCTTAGGCAGGGGAAGGTTCCAGAGGAGGATCTCCTGCCTTGTTCAGGTATCTAAGAACTCTTCTCAAAACGGAAGAAAATGACTGAAGCCCGAGCATCACACCACCCTGCAGTTGGGCTTCTGCCCGAGCTCAAAGTTGTAGACGCCCTCATCTACCTGCTTCAGTGAGCCTACTCTCACCTGGAGAACAACAGACTGCACTGTGAGAATGTTTGTTGACTCCTCCAGTGCCTTTACAACACCTTGACAAACTCCTGGGTTAGGAACTCCCTGACGGACGGACGGACCACCGTTGGTGAGGCTGAGAGGACGTGTGTGTCTGAGCAGGTGGCCAGCAGCACTGGAGCACCACAGGGCTCTCGGCTCGCACCTTGCCTGTACACATCCAACTTGCGATACGACTAGGGAACCGCAGACATCATCAGATGCCTCTGCCATGGTGGCGCTTTTCGGTGTTGGGACAGGAGACAGAGCACAGCGACCGCTGTCCACTCTGTGGCATGGATCATCCACCTGCTCTTAAACGTGCCGAGACGAAGGAGATGGTTGTGGATATTAGGCGGAACAGCAGTATGCTGAACCCTGCTTCCAACCTAGGGGAAGAGCTGGGGGTGGTGGAGGGCTACAAACACTTTGAGACCTTCCTGTAAATGTAACACTTGGTTGTGTACAGGAAGGGAGGGAGCACATTCTGCTTCATGAGGAAGCAGAGGTCTTTCAATTTTTGCAGCCGTATGTTGCATATCTTCTACCATTCAATTGTGGCAAATGCAGTTTTCTTAACGGTAATCTGTAGGGGCAGCAGCATCCAAGCTGGCTACTCAGAGCAATCGGAAAAACCGATCAAGAAGGCGGGCTCTGGGGCAGGACAGGGGCCCCTGCAGTTGGTTGTGCAGCGAAGAAGGTTGCACAAGCTACTCCACATATTGGAAAATATCCCACACCCCCTACACAGCATAATGGTGACACAACAGAGGGCCTACAGTCGGAGGCTCCTCCAGCTCTGCTGTCCCAGGAGGTCATCCCTGCCCACTGCACTGGCCCCCACGAGGACTCCCTTCTGTGCCGGCTGCAGGGCCACTCACAGCAGGAACCCCCATCCTGAGTGGCAGTGCACAATGCACATTGTAATTTATTTTGGAATTAAATAGCAATATCGTGCCATCTGGTATAAATTATATCTCCATTGTATTATATTGTTATCTAAATAATATTTTTTGCATTTATGTTGTAATTCTGTCTTACCTCCGTAATTGTGTGTTTTTGTAAGTTTGTCATTTATGTGAATGCTGCTGCAACACTTAATTTCTATTTGGGGAACAAATTAGGTATCTCTATATTCCATTAAAGGGAAGTTGAGGCAATTATAAAAGGAAAACAATTATAAAATCTAATATCATTGTCACGTAATCGATGAGCCTACCGTCATTGTGTGTTATTTTCAAGATAATCAATTCATTACAAAACAAACTTCTACAGAAAAAATTAGCTTTTGCTTTTCAGGACTTTAGGGTCTGCCCATTTCGCAACACAACATTTTTTTTTGGAAGTGTAATGTCAATAGAAACTTCTAAACAAAGAGGGTCCAGGAAAGAGGACATTGGTGCCCTTAAAATGGCAAACATTGGCTTGCTTAAGTCAAACATAACAAATAGTATGTTACTGGCGTTGCTCTGATCGTATCAGCAACAGTATTTCTATGAATTCTGATTCAATGTATGTTGCCAACTTAGTCACATTGATGTAAATACAAATCTTTTGAGATATTTTGAGATCCCTGAGATGACCTCTATAATTTTGCTGTCTAGTATATTGGCTCTCACAGCCTTCTTATAGCCATCTGGTAGCCAACACCTTGAATTACAGGGCTCAAGAGTGCGACCAAAATATTTAAGGGTGCGACTAATATTTTTTCTAGTTCGCACTGGTGAACCTGACCCTGCAAGGGTGAAAACATAAATTTCTTTCGCAATCGCATCATCTCTCTGTGTTCTCCTTCGACCAAACTCACCCTCATCAGTAGGATCATATCGTGGTCTAAACCAATGAGAGAATGAGCTCGGTCGGTTCTTTGCCTCTGATTGGCTGTGATCCTGTTCACTGTATGTGTGTGTTTAAATATTGCCAGCGACCTGAGCGCCAGAGTTACTGAAACAGAGAAAGAAAGTAAACGCGAAAAAAGACGAAGGAAAATAAAGTGAGGTAGAAAGAACTTAACACATATATGATATGCGGTCCTGTGGTCGCAAATGTGGGTCTATTTAATGATATGTGGCAACACATTAAAGGAGACATATTATGGTGTTTTCCAAACAAGTAAACATGGTATTTGAGTTCCAGAAAACATGTTTTTGAAGCTCTTTGCTGGCTAGCTTTTGGGGAAAAAAATCTTGCCTACCGCTATTCCCCTCTGTTTCAGTTCCTTCAGAATGCGCTGTTTCTGGTGTCTGTGGCTTTAATGCAAATGAGCTGCTGCCCATTGACCAATGAGCTGTCAGACTGAACCACAGCATGGAGGAAAAGGTATGTTGCCGTTTGCAGACTCCTGGAGCTCTATATCTGTATAATATAATATAATAATAATAATATTATGTATGGGTATTTATAGGATGATATTATGAATCATAAAGAATGCGTCTGACGTCTCTGGTACTTCCACAACAAGTAAAGACTCGTAGTATGGGGATAGCTCGGCCATGGTTGAGAAGAATTGGGTGAAGGAACTTTGGCCTTGACTCTCTGTCCATGAACCGCGACATGGAGGAGAAAGGGATTGTACTCTGGGAGCTGAGTTGCGGAATGCCGCCGAAGCTTCGGGTATACACAGAGGCGCAGCTCAGCTCCGCCGAGTTCCCCATGCAGGAACTCGGCGGAGCTGAGCTGCCGCCGAGTTCCCCCCGCCGGAGCTGCTCGTCCGCTGGTCCACAAAATCTTAGCTATTCTCTGACTGGAGGGGAGTGGGGAAGTGGGAGGTCATATTCTACTGTGCCCCCTTCCTACGCAGGAGGGGGCGCCGAAACTGACTCGCTCGTTTGGTAACTGTAGGCGGGGTACTTTCAGAAATGCATATCTTACTAAAAGAATTATGCAGGTGCGGGTGCAAACTAGCAGCGAAACATGCGTCGGTGGAAAGTCAATTGCGCTGGGTGCAAGATAGGAACAATAGTGTTGGGGAACAATTTTGTCTTAGGGGTGAATTACCCTTTGAGCACAGGCCCTTTTATTTGGAAATGTTTTATTTTGTTAAATGTTTTAGCTTGAAATGTTCAATTTCAGCTCAGTGAAGCACTTGAAACACTTTATTTTTAGTTTTATATATAATTGTGCTTCAAATAAAGACAAGCATTTCTCTACACCTTATTCTATATGAAAGTTATGGAGAGCAATAAAAAGGTGACCTTATGGCATTAAACGGCGACGCAATGAAAAATTTGTGTGCACCTAAATTTTGTGATGGTGCACCTAACAAAATTTTTTTAAAAAAAAAGGGTAGGCACACCAGTGCAACCAATGCAAAAAGATAGTCTGGAGCCCTGAATTATGATCCCCATGCAGCCATAAAGGAATGTAGATTGGTGTATCAGTTATCTTTGCAACCCCCCCCTCAAGCGCCTCTGTTCCCTTTTTGGGAACTGCGGATGCAGCATAAAAAGCGACATTGATTAACTTCATCTGGGTTTTTTGGATGTTTTTGATTCTTAAGTTTTAAATCATTAGTCAATAAACTTTGTGAGGAAGATTGGCATGGTTGAGAAGAATAATTACTGACTTCCCTATTTGGGTGCTCCGTTGCATATTCTAGTTTGCACTCTTGAGTGCATTCACACATTTAATAGTAGATGCGCGTCTTTTAGTTGACTTAAGTTTAATTAACTTCACTCTTGGAGTTGATTTACTTTCCATGCCATTGACTTCTTCCGAGTGAGTACTTTTTTTTGATTTGGACGAAAATATAAAACTGCTCACAATTCCACCCTTGAGTGGAAGGAAGTGGGTGGAAACAAGAGAATAGAGTGACAAAGATGGATTGAAAGAGAGAATGATGGCCTGAAAGGGAAATGCTTAATGAATAAAAAGGAAACAAAGTGCGAAAACATAAACATCAAAATAAAATAGGTAGGAGGATATTCCGATGATTCACTTCCTGGGTGCTTGATGCTGTTCCATTACTCAGATGGCCCTGAGCCCATTTGACCCCAGGCTATGAAAAACACACACACATCAGCCAACACAAGATTCTTTCAACACTTTGGACTTTTACTCACTCGCTGGGAGTCGATGTTAAAAAGGTAAATGGGTTAGCATAAACATGTTATCGATGTGTCTCCTTGCTTTCCACTACTTTTATTTTTACTTTAATTAGTATTTTTGTTACTTAATTTTCTTTTTCGACTTTTAGATCATTATTAAGTTGCTGTTGCCATTGCACAGGAGTCAATCAACCAACTCTACGTTCCAGTGCTCTTAATCACGGAGAAAAACACAGCGATTCTTAATGGAGTCACGAATCACAAACATCAAAGGTAATATTTTGCTGTTGGTTGAAAGTATAAAAACAATAATTATAACAATAATAATGACACCATCACTCCCCAGGGTTGGTGATCCAGTTCTGAGCTGTATTCAGTAGGAGTATGTGGACCGTTGTGTGTGCGCTTTGTGCCTTTGCAGAGTGTGTGGACATTGTGGTGGAGGTGGGGGGCACGCACCTTCCACGGCCCTCTTGAAGAACACCTTGCAGCTGCCGCAGGTGACCACTCCATAGTGACAGCCAGATGCCTCGTCGGAGCATACCAGGCATGTCTTGTGGGCCGCGCCCACTGGCTTCACCGGACCTCCTCCTTCCATTGTCCTGGAGGACGAGCTGAGAGGAAGAAAGAGAGGGTTCAGATTTTATTGATCATTTTTGAATTGTTTTGTTTTGTTTTGTTTGTTCATTACATTGTTTCATTGTTTTTAGTTTTTTTTACGCTATTGCTTCATCAATATTTGTTAGCAATACTTTTCATGCTCATAATGTTTGATTTTGAGAGATCTTTGTTTAACCACTGCATTGGAAAACTCACAAAGAAGATTAGAAAGGACAAACAAAAAAACAAAAATAGGTAGATAGGTTTTACGGTTTTCAGTTTGAACAGTGTTCTAACGGTGATGAATTATCACAATATTTCTAAGAACGAAATCCCCTTCATCTCTCACTACAAAGACAGACAGACAGACAGACAGACAGACAGACAGACAGACAGACAGACAGACAGACAGACAGACAAGACAGACAGACAGAACATCTGCCGGGCATTGAATGGGATGGAAGATTGATGCATAAGGAAATGCACGTTTCTATCCTCTGCCTTACTGCCTTGGTCGACTCTAAGCCCTTCTTCGTGGTTCTTATTGACTCAATCTAAAATGACTAGACAGTTACTAGAGCAATACAAGTGTCCCAACAAGTCAATTCCATCTTAGAGAACAAGCCACAGATAGAAGGTTTTTGGGCAAGGATAGTGTATTAGTAGTCCCAGCCAATGTCCAAAGGCTACCTGGATTTAACAGACACTTCATAAACACATACACTGTAACAAGCGTTCGCTAGACCATATAAATGTTGAGCTGGCTAGGAATCAACCATAAAGCCTCAAACATTTGATCCTAGGTACAAACATTAACAACCCATAAACATATAACCACCATCCAAATCCTTTCAGCAAATATCGAGAAACCCTTAGAGAATGTGTGGAAATCAAAACGCGGATTCAAGCCCCATCTTTAGAGGTTAGGATTAAAAAGTATCGTGAGTCATCTACGCTCTGTCTCTCTCTCTTTGTCTATAATTAGCCTAAACCTTAGCCATAGTCCTTGAACCGTGGTATTAAGTTTAATAGCCGCAAGACTACCATTTTGTCAGTTCTCTCAACGACAGAACCCGCCCCACCGGATGTGTATGCACATATTGCAATGCCAAAAAGCAATCATTACACATTGACATAAAAATACACAAAACACATGGATGTCAACATTGCCCCAATTTCATAATCTGAGGAATTCCTTGGCTTCTACAGAAAGCCTTTAATCCGGCCTCCACTACTAATGTTTACTTTGTAAATTCAACACCTGAAGGCAGGGGGGCTTTATGTAATATGCTGGCCCTATTGCATTTACATGAACAGATTTTTCCCAGCTCGGGTCCGGTCTGCCCTGGTTTGTCTGTCTGTCTGCTGTTTGCCCTTAAAGTCTGTAAAATACAGCTTGGGAAGAAAATAACATGAGCAAGAATAGGCCCTTTACATGAAGTTAGTTTGCTGGCATGTTGTGAGACTTAACATGAGACAGTCTCTCTTTCTCTCTCCCTCTATCTCTCGCGCTATATCTCGGCCTCTCTTTCTCGCTCTCTCACTCGCTGGGCGAGTCTGACCTAATTTCAAAGCACCCAAGCCCCCGCGGTCATTGGAAAGACGACACTTGTTTATGGAAGTCATGCAGAGAAGAGGGCAGAGTGTGAGTCTGTATGTGTGCTTGTGAGTGAGTGAGTGAGTGAGTGAGTGAGTGAGTGAGTGAGTGAGTGAGTGAGTGAGTGAGTGAGTGAGTGAGTGAGTGAGTGAGTGAGTGAGTGAGTGAGAGAGAGAGAGATGGAGTCAGAGAGAAAAAACTTCCAAGTAAAATGGACCTTTGAGTTTGTATGGGCCTACCTATTTGTCTGTGTGTGTGTGTGTGTGTGTGTGTGTGTGTGTGTGTGTGTGTGTGTGTGTGTGTGTGTGTGTGTGTGTGTGGGTGTGTGCGTGTGTGTCTGTGTTAAAGATAGAAGAACCATCCATGTGTAAGTGATCATAAGCACCTGAAGGAAACACCGAAGAAGAAACCGAAGTCAATCATCAATGACAATCACACAAAATCCAAACTCCTAATGAAATTAAATATCCGTACATTACCTCTTCATTCCCTAAAACCCCCTGAACCATCTGTTTTTCAGATGAGTGTCATCATGCAACTTCTGGCAATTACAGCCTCGTATGTAACCTTCCTCTGCCTCGCTGGAACAACACCTACAACATATCATCAATAAACAGCTTAGTCCGTCCACCAGCTACGCTAGCTGTGTCCTAGTGGCTAGTGCAACGGCTGCTTTTCTGATGCTATGGTGGCTAGTGCAACGGCTGCTATTCTGATAGCACAAGGTTCTGTGCTGAGGCAAATCCCCTTTGGGTCAGGCGCTCTGCTCCAAGAAACTTCTTGAATATTGATCGATTTGAGGTAGCCTATTGAATGTTTATGGTCTGAACATCGATCACAAATTTCGAGTGCCCTACACGCATATATGTGTGTCCCTCTCTTTTACCTCCGTCTATCTCTGCTGTGAGCCAAGCACAGCTGAGTCAGACACACACACACACACACACACACACACAAATAATAATAAATGCGTTCACAATCATTCCAATGTGCATCCATGAATTAAATGGGAGACACATTTATGCTTGACAAAATCCGAACCAAACACTGCTGAACTAACGTGATGCTGGTCACGTTCTTACAAACTGTCTTCACTTGCTATTAAATGTGTGCGGTTACCTTTATATACACAAGAGAATGCCAATAATTCAATAACTATAAAACGCTTTCTATTAACTATAAATATTTTCATCAAGAGCACATGATTGTTTAGGCCAGTGGAAAGCTTTTTTGCTTTAACTAATGTGATCAAGTTTGCATCTGCTTCCACACAAATAGTTTTTAACCGTTTTTATTCCCGGTGAACGTGATCGCTCTCCTACACTGAGGGAATAGTAGTTGTTTTCAGTTCAAATATGCAGGACGACATTTAAAAAAAAATTGGTATGCTAAGATGGTATGCCAAATATCTATAGCTTATTTCAACAATCTCCTTCAACTCAACATGCATATCAGGGGACCATAATGTGACCTAATGGGCTAATGTGAGAGTGTGAGGCTGGGGAGGTGAGATTTTGGGGGACACTTGGAAATGGATGCGTCACGGCGCATGCTAACCCAATCAGCGTGTAGCATCACACCGTAGCGCTGCATGGGGCTATAGGGGCTGCGCTGGTTACAGCCCCAAGCGCCAGACTCTGAGTCGGCCAAAAGAGGCTGTAGGCTGTCAAAACATGTAACGTGTATCATATACTGGGACAATGTTAGATTTAAAGGGGACATATCATACCTCCAGGTGTGAGTGTGATTAGCCATTACAAGCCGTTTTCAAAATGTGCAGCGTTGTGACATCACAGGTGGGCGTGTCCACCTAGATGTGTGACGGATAGATGAGCAGTGTTTGCTAGTCTACTGGGTAGGCTGGAAGACTGATCTATCCAGCACACATCTAGATCAAGGCTGTGTGTGCATACAATGACCGCTGTCAAGGAAAGTGGACACTTTGCCTCTGATTCACGTCTTTCGTATCCAGTGACGGACTGGGAACAAAAAAACGCCCTGGCATTTGCACCACCAGCGCGTGCCTGCGCGCGCAACTCGCAGATACAGCCCCAGTGATGGTGAACTTAAGACTTAAATACGTAAAACAACTGCACCAAAACATGGACATATCAATGCACAACCCCGATGCATAAAAAATCAAGAGATCATCAGAGCCAGCCGCTCCGTAATAAAAACATGTTACCGTCATGCAGTTAGCGCTTAACAAAGAACAAAGGAGCTTGCTCTTCTCCGCAACCCTGTCATCCGAATGCAAGTTCATAAGGACCTCTGCGATGGCGACAGAGTATAGCTTGCAACTTCCAACTTCCAACAACCCCAAACACGCAGGCACGGTCCAGCCTACTCGATTCGGTCTTGAAATTCCCAGAAGTGATTGCTTCATTTAAACTTTTGCAAACAAATAATCAAATAAAGAAAATACAGGTAGATTTGTTTTATTTCAAACCATGCAAATTTTGTAACATCTGAATAAAAAAAAATGGCTACAAAACAATGTAGACCGATGTAAACGTTTAGGGTAACCATGACTGTGATATAGAGACCCATATCTCTGGTATAAATACTGATATTTTCTCTGTGAACCGTCGGCCGGTTTAAACGGCCCCCCAAGCACCCGCCAGAAGGCAGGACCGCCCAGCCCGCCACCGCATCAACCGGCATTCGGCAAGTAGTCCGGTAACCCATCAACCCCAGCGTATTCGGTTGCTAAGCAACGCCAACGCCATTGGCAAACTATTTCTCCACTGATCAAGACTACCAATGGTAACACATAAATTGTAAAAAAGTAAAAAGAAGTTATTTTTTAGTTTTGGCAAGTAGCCGTGTAATAAGCGGGATAATGCTTCAGGTCGAAGCAAGACACCTCTGCCTCGCGTCGGTGTCCGGTTCGCCCTGTCGGGGCTTATTTTCCCGATAATGGCCGGCATTCTATACATTATCCCTTACTTAACGTCAATATTACTCTGTATGTGGAAAGGAAAATAGCTTCATTTGTAATTAAAATATTATGCTGCTGTATTTTCATAGACCCCACAGATATTTGAGTTTGTTGCCTTCATGGGAGCCAGACCTCTCTCTAACTCGAACCCTGCGTAAAGTGGTATCAGGTGGATGCATTTGAGAAGTATTCCGAGTATGAATACATGAGCACAGTATCGGGCCCTAGTTCAAGAACTGGCATGGGGCATCCCTAAGACAGATGACCGAGCTGCTTCTCAACGCACATCGGCCCTACAAGCTGGATCCAGGGCTCGGTTGACTGCCGCGACACGAAATAACATAATGGGCAAATGATCAGCCTATGAAAATAAAAAATATATATAAGTAGGGATATTCCCAATGTTCAGTTGTACCAACATCTCCCCTAAATGCCTCCATCCCCTTTAAATGTTGGATATATCTGCAGACCAAACGGCTAGAGCGAGCTGGCCGCCTGGCCCTGTGAGGGAATCGTGACCAAAGCCTAAACCCAGGCTGTCCTGACGTGTGATATAATGCACCGCATTAGTGGCTGTGTGACTTGTTTTACTGTGTCCAACGTGCTTACACAATGGAAGTGCATCAGCAAACCTGTGGTGGACTGACCCTGTCACATGTGACCTCCTGAACTTTCATGGGCAAAACAGGACGCAATGGGGAGGACAAATTGAATCATGCCTATGCTGTCCTTTAAGTGCCTGCTGCTTCTGGAGGCTCCTCCAGCGCAGTTATTTGATAAAAATAAATAAGTGAATGACTGAGAGGGATTAGCAGCGTCCATACCCTCCCCCTCTCCATAAACAACTCTATCTCTCGCTCTCCCTTTCTCTCTCTCCTCGGCCCGCCTTGATTACTCCCTCCCCCCGCCCAGTTATATAATGTCCACATTACCGCTGCTGTTGCCACTGACGCCCCTCAGAGGGGAGCCTCTCGGCCAATCAGAAGCCCCGGTGGGAGGAGCCCGTGGTGGACGTCAGGCAAGTCACGGGAATGTGCGCCCCACCTACCCAGCGACAGGCACGCACACTCAAACACACATATCATGTGATCGTGCATTTGTGTGAGTTTTAGAGTCCGCACAACGTGGGTGCATATGTATTAGTCTTGTGTGTGTTGTTGTGAGGCCCAACCTCCGCTCACTAACTCAATGCAAATGTTATTCCTAGACAAGACACTAGGCCCATGCAGGTGTGTGTGTTCTATGTTATGGGTGGGTCGATGCATGTGTGTGTGTGTGTGTGTGTGTGTGTGTGTGTGTGTGTGTGTGTGTGTGTGTGTGTGTGTATTTGTGTGTGTGCATGTATATATCTGTGTGCGTGTTTGTGTGTGTAAATGTAATTGTAAATGGACTGCATTTATATAGCGCTTGTCTAACCATTGGCCACCCAAAGCGCTTTACAATATTGCCATACATTCACCATTCACGCACACATTCACACACCGACGGCGGAGTCAGCCATGGAAGGCAACAGCCAGCTCGTCAGGATCAGTTAGGGTTAGGTGCCTTGCTCAAGGACGCCTCGACACTCAGCTAGGAGGAGCCGGAGATCGAAACAGCCACCTTCACGTTACCAGCCAACCTACTCTATCTCCTGAGCTACTGCCGCCCTGTGTGTGTGTGTGTGTGTGTGTGTGTGTGTGTGTGTAGTCTGCTGTTCAATGAATAATTGAGTGGAGCCCTCGGTTGCTAGAGCGGCACCCACAGATATAAAGCCAGCAAGCCACTAAGGGATTGTCCATGTATCCATCCCTCACACTTAAGTTCCCATTCTTTCTTTTTCTCCATGTCCTTTCTAAAACACATAGACACGGACCACATAGATGCACAAATGCACACTTGAACATCCACATTGGATCATCAAGGGCCATTAGCAAAGCAGAACTTCTCTGCCATGTTTCTCATTCCCACTGATTTCCAAAGTGGCTGCCACTCGAGCAGGCAGGAAAGCAAGCAAGCTTCCATTCATTCATTCATTCATTCATTCATTCATTCATTCATTCAGATGCTAGAATAACCTTGGACGGGGATGAGGGACTACCGGCTCTATACAGGAGCCATCACTTCACTCTACTCAAACGGAACATTGGCGCCGTAAAAACAGAGCCGAGACAAATGACCAATGCAATTTGTGTGATAGTTGACCAAACAACCAACACACAGAGAGACGATGTCCACCACGGTGCAAACGGTCTATGGTCTACAGGCAAGGGTGTGTTGAATGAGCAGAGTAGTTTAACAAATGAAACTTGCTCGGTTTGAATTGGGTTGCAAAAAAACAAATCAACACAAAACAAATGTCTGAAAAAAGCAGAAAGCGTTGTGGTGATGCAACGCGACAACAATGACACTGGAGGCCACTGGAGGCAGCGAGAAGCCAGCAGGAAAATCCTGGAAACTCAAGTCACTTACTCACCGACAGCAGTCAGTCCAGTATAAATTTATGGGTGCACAATAACAGTTTCCCCAAGACTCTCCACAAAAGCACTCGTTTCAAAACAGAGCAGAGAGAGAAACATTTTTACGTGGATGGGTGATTCACCTGAAACCTGAGACCAGACTAAGATAACAAAGGACTGATGGTTCAGGGAAATTAACGAAACGAAAATTACGAAAATTAAATTAATGATAATCCTAAACACATTTAAGTTTAAGGAACAATGCACGACAGGATCCCGGGCCTCAAGCAGGGAAACATAATGAAGTGCTTGGCCCCATTTCTGTGCTGTTTTTTTGTACTTTTTCTTTTTTTTAAAGGATGGGGGGGGGTTATATGAGGTCACATGAATGCTGCTTTGTGTGTTGGAATTCAAAGCTTTAAAGGAAATAAAGCTTTTAGGGCTAAGCCACAATGAGCGCAACCCATGCTATTGCCACAAGCTGTTATGTTCAGTTGACAAATAAACTGACTGTATGGATGGATGAATAATCTCTGTCTGGTAAACATGTAAGCATTGTGTTTGGATATAGCCCTATCTATCCATGTGGACAAAAATATATAAATAAAGAAAAACTTAAGTTCCGTCTTTTGAGGTATTACTTGCAGAACTGATAGCAATCTTGGATTTAGACTCGCAAATCAGACGTTAGATTAACACCTAACGTCTGATGGCTTACAAACTATATTCCGGGGGAATTAATTTCTTTCGCCTCGTTTTTGATCAATGACGTCGCTGGAGGTGGGGGTCCACCACACCAGGTAGACTGGCCACCATAAACAGCCTTATTATAGATCCCAGATCATGCCTTTTTAGGGTTAATAATTGCATTTGGGGGGTACTACTAGAATAGTGTTACATGCCTGTATGTTAGAAATACCCCTTATTATTCTCACAATGTTCATTTATGCAAAACCAATTTTAGCGTCTTTCCATAACGGCCTGATTTGTATCATGTGGCTTTAAGGCCCCCCTTCCGAGTAGCCCAGCCTGTTGCGATTGGTTGAACACTTTGCGCGTGCGTCTGCAAATTCAGACCCCGAGAAGTTGTAAACATTGCAGGTAGACGGGAGGGAGGACTTCTGCACTTCAGCAGCACCCACTGCACAGTCTGACGTCACACTGTTACGGAAGTGAAGTTTGTGCGCAAATGTGCTGTTTCACGCACTTATTGAGGGGCTTTCTCGGTGGGCGCGAATACTCCCCCCTGGCTCCGTCTAAGATTTGTCCAGCTAAGCAGACGTAAAACATGTATACATATGTCATATAACAGTCTAAAGCAAAGGGAAAAGTTGAAAGGGCATGATATCACCCCTTTAGGTAGCCCTTGCGTCGGCTTTGACCATTCAACCCAATGAGTTTTCACCAGTAGAACATCCTCAGGAACCAAACAGGAAACGCGGTCCAACTCTACCCATTGCATTTTGTTTTCAGCCCCATAAGCTCTGCTATATCATGGATGGGCCGCTGGTTCCCAGATCGACTGGGACAGTTTAATATCTACATTGTGTTTGTCTGGAGCAGCCATTTTAAAATAAGTGTTCACAATGAAACCTGCACAGTGTGCCCTTTTTCTAAGCACGTCAATTTTGTTAAAAAACGAATTCTCAATTTGCAGTCCTGGATTGACTGGGCTGTGTGGGTGGATCGGTATGGCTCTCTAGAAGCCCTTTGTGTTTAATTATTTTGAAAAGAGAAGTGATGGCTACAATGGAACATTACATAGAGTGCAGGTTTAGAATTCAAACTGCCAATCAAAATGAGTTACATGTGCAACTCTAGTTCAAAAAGGAAAGAATGTGGTTGGGCTGAAGAGGGAAAAACTTTGGTGTACAATGTTCAGCATGTTTCTATTGAAACACGTTATGCCGTGCAGGGAGCCCTTGCTGTGATCAGGCATTGTAGCAGAAGCAGTGCCTCTAAAGGGGCACTCTTGGGCCCTGAGAGGGCCAGAGTTCAGGCTGCTCTACTAATTAATTGAGGAGACAAATTATGCCTCGGTGCGTTTCCAAATTACTGTTCAGACCTGTTTCCAAAAGTGTTGTTCCTGCAATTCTGTGGGTCATTGAATCTAGAAAGATGTTTTACAGGGTAAAAAAAAAATTGCTTTTATTTATTAATTTGTTTTTATTTCCTTTACCAGGGGCAATGCCTATTAATCAAATTTTAATTTCCACATAAATGTAAATATGCCAGAGTTAGCTTATGAGCTAATTTTCTTCTGTAATCACTGGGCAGGTAATTACAAATTGGTGGGCTCATATTACATACATACAGGGCTGTAACAAAAACAATACATACATAAACAAAATATGCATAAACACATTGAAAAGCAATAGATTCATGAAAAACCTGTACGAGTTAAGGCAGATGAGGTATTGTCATTGCTCATGATTTCAAGTTTGGTTTGTTTGAGTTTATGTTTAAAGCTTACTCTTAAACTCTCTCTCCCAGGTTTATTGAACTGGCTAAACCTGTATTGTACAACACAGTCCCTTCTGGTAGTTGAATTCCCACAGGAAGTTGAGACATTGAACCACTTAACTGTAATTTGAAAAACGACTTGCTATAGTCTGTTCCTCCTGGCCCTCACATACACACACTCAAGGCTGCCGCTTGGTGGAACAGAAGTTGAAATACTTTTTTTTTAATGCAGAAAGAGTTAAGGTAAAGAATTAAGGAGGAGCAAAAACCAAATATTATGGGGGTAGTTTTGTACGCCTTACGTGTTGATGTCAATCGGTTTACATTAAAACCATTTACAAAAATATTCAAATCAGAAAAATACATGTATACGCTTGTGAATTTGGCTTGAATCTCGTTAGCCTAGAGTCATTATATATGGGAAAAAGGAAATGAATAAATGAGGTGAAAAAATAGCTCATTACCTCCCAGACCAAAATGAATGGCTATGCAAATCTCTGTTCAGTGGCTGGAGTGGATCAGTTTTGCCTATTATCCCATTTGTGGCTGTATTTTTTACACGTCTGTAATGAAGGAGGTCATTTAAGAAAATAAAAGATGTTAACATTTAGATAGAAAGGTAAGGGAGTGGTGAAGGGAGAGGTGTGTCAGAATGGTCACAAAGCCGCTGCATAGCTGGCATCGGCTCAAAGAGATAGAAAACACAAACGAAGTATCGGACAGGTTTCAAACAACAGAAGAATGCGTTGTGGCACTAGGGCAGGTGTCCAACGCAATTAATCATACACCTTGAGGATCTAAGCTGAATGTTTTCTTCATAAGGTGAGGATGTAGAACTGCAACCAATTTGACGCCCTATTCAATTATGTTTTTATTGATGAAGACTTTGGCACAATGGCAATAAATCTCACGGAACAGCACTAGAAGAATCGAGAGGAAACATCTCCCCCCCCCCACCTAACATAGAAAGATGAGATGTTCCTTATCATCTTAGTGGTGTACGTCGTGATCCTTCTGCAGTCGTTGGTACATCTGAGGCTCTATCAAATAATGGTGTATCTCTGGGATTTAGGCTACACAGGTGGGAAGGTACATTGCTGAATCCTGAAGAAGCGAAAGATAAGAACCCAAAAGGCATCCCAAGTATTTGCTTCCCGCCCTCTGAATAGGCTTTGTATAATAAACACATTGATCGGACCACCCGTACACTGCAAATCAAAACACACATAGAAAACCCATTAGGCTTGTTGGAAACTGTGCATACCAATAGGTTTTGGTTGGGATGCAAACAATTTTTTTTTTTTTTAATAAATACAAATGATCTGTAAGAGGCATAATTATATTTAAGCAGGCAGCGAGTGAGTGGGAGGGGAGAAAAAGACAGATAATATGTGCGGTAGCAGCAAAGAGAGCAGCAACGATGGCTTGGTTTAGCGGTGATTGCTTGGGCTCTGCCTAATGGAAGACTACATTAACATACGCCCACATCCCCGTCTGCACCATGATTAATGAAGTTTAAGAGGTGGACCGAGTGCAATTGTAAAAACGGGAGATGGTAGTTAGCAGACAGCGAGGGTTTATTGAAATGGAAAGATAACCGGCTCTAACTACTGTTGATTTTTAAAAGCTTTCGCATGCTACAGCCTTTTGGGACAGTGGGCACAACCTTTTTGCCCGGATATCCCCCAATTTGGTCATTCATTAGGAATTGGTTATCTGAAGGATCCATACAGTAGCAGCCTATGCTATAACCGCGAGACAAAACATATGACATGCATTACGCATTAAGGAACAAACAACATCATGGTTAACCACACGGTCAAACACAATGGCTTCTTAAGCCATTACATGTATTGTGACAAACGCCTTGGCTCAAAGGCGTTGAACATAGGGAGACAGACACCGTCGGGTACATTATTTACAATAATCTGTATTTATTGAAAAGTATTTCCATAAATCAAAAGAAAAGTAAAGAGTCATGCACGTCGGCTTTACACATGTAATGCATAACGCAAAAAGGCATTGCGATCCGCTGCATCCAGCCCTCGAAACGCGTCTAGCCAGAGCCGATCAGAGAGAGAGAGTGAGGCCCCAGGACAGCGGCTATAACCCGACAGCCATAAACAAGGATGGCTTCAATTCCCTCATTAGCGGAATGCTATTGAGGGATGCTCATCTCCAGATCCACATGCAGGTCAAAGTGCACAGGACAAGACCTAACCAAAGAATATGAAACAATACGCCTAGTGCCCAAGAGGACCTTACAGGGAGAGGGAGGTAGGCTCAGGGCACGGAAAAGCCGGGGCGTCACATCACTCCCCCCAAAAAGACAGGAGCCCACTTCATGGGCTTCTGGGAAAATATCTCTAAATCCAGAAATTATAAACAAAACTTATTCTATACTTGAACCCAAACCCAAAAAATACATAATTTTGCACACACACATGGGCCTAAAGGAACACCCACACATGCTGCACATTGGCACACTGGACCAACAGCTAAACAGTCCACACAGTCTTACTCACAACCTTATTACCGCCCCCACTCTACCGTATATCTGGCGCCTGGATACACGGGACACCTGAAGCAGAACAAGAAACAAGACAAACCGACAGACATACACCATCATTTCAATCCCTCCGGCGCTCGAGAAAGGTCGTCAGCCATTACATTTTTCCTGGCCTCAGATGTGCCGAATGACAAGGCTGTATGGCTGCAGAAAGAGTGTCCAGCGCATTAAGCGCTGAATAGAATTTTGGAGAATGCATGAATGTGAGGGGATGTGGTCTGTAAAAACGACAACAGGATGTAAGCCTCCCCGACATAAACATAGAAATGTTGTAGACTCCATATTAGCGCTAAAGCCTCTTTCTCGATTGCTGAATAGTTCAATTGATGTTTATTGAACTTTCGTGAAAGAAAAACACACTGGTCTATCAACACCAGCGTCGTCCTTTTGCAGCAAAACTGCACCAACTTGACTGGCATCAACCTGTAACAAAAAAGGCAGTCTCGGCGCAGCCAAAACCCGAGCAGAGGTCAACAACAACTTTGCATTATCAAATGCTTTGCTACACTCAGAAGACCACACATATTTGACAGTGCCCTCCCAATAAATTGGTCAACGGGACAACAACTGTTAAGAAGTTGGAGCAGAAATTACTGTAACACCCAGCCATACCCAGGAAACGCATCAGCTCTTTCTTCATAGTGGGAGGGGGGAACCTGTCGATGGCCAACACTTTTGCTCTCACTGGTCACAACACCCCCTGCCCTACCATCTTGCAAATTCACACTTCGCAAGGTTTAAGGTTTAAGGTTTGTCAAGTTGGCTGCCAACAGCCGCTGAAACAAAGCTTGAATGCGGCCCAGATGTGTATTCCAGGTGTCTGCATAACAGACGGTATCATCCAAATATGCTGCACACCCCTCCAACCCTAAAACATCCCTGATCATGAGTCGCATGAAGGTTGACGGGGTGTTGCGCAGTCCAAAACTCATGCTGGTATATGAGTAGTGTCCAGACGGTGTTATAAACGCCGAAATTTCTTGAGCTCTTGGAGTCAACGGCACTTGGTATTAGCCCTTTAATAAATCAAATTTGCTCACAAACCGAGCACTACCCACCTGGTCCATGATCTTCCATGCGGGGTAGCGGAAACGATTCAACTTTTGTTGCAGTGTTTACCTTCCTATAGTCTGTACAAAACCTGAACGAGGATCAGATTTCTTCACAAGCAAACAAGGAGAAGCCCAGCTGGAATAAGATGGTATGGCCAATCCATTATCCAGGAGGTACTGCACACTTGAGTCCAGACTTTTCCGCTTGTCAGGCAAAACACAATAAAACCTTTGACGAACTGGTTTCGCGTCTCCCACCTCTATATCGTGTTTGATGATGCTGGTACAGGCCGGCGTGTCAGAAAATAAACATGAAAACTCAAAAATATAACTTTTCAGTTGTTCCCGTTCTTCAACCTCCAAATGGCCGAAAAGACTATCCAAATCAGCTGGCATTTCACTATTATCTAGCCGAGCATGCAACACTGCATCATCAGGCCCACACACGCCATCCTCAGTTGCCACCTGAGACATGTCGGGTGTGGCCACCCCCACTGCAAACTCTACTGGTTTCAGCACTGCCTCCTTCCCCTGTAAAGACGAAGAGAAATAAGGCTTGAGCAGGTTGACATGGCAAAGCTGTGTTTTGCGTCTTCTTTCAGGAGTTGACACAACATCATTTGTTTCTGAGACCCGGCGGTTGGCATTGTACGGGCCCAAGTACTTGGCCTTAAAGAGTGAACCTGGTATCGACCGCAAGGCAAGAACTTGATCACCTGGCCTAAAAGCCCTTACCACTGCCTTACGGTCATAAAGTTCCTTCAACTTCTTTTGAGCACCACCCAGATTTTCGCTCGCCATTTTCCATGGCAGGAACAGCTTGCAACGAAAACCCTTAACATGGTCGGCCAAGCTCTCTGGTGGTTCAGTACTAACAAACTCAGCGCCTAAGACAAATAGAGGTGTCCGCACTTTGTGACCAAAGACGAGGTCATTAGGACTAATCCTAGTACTTTCCTGCACGTCTGCACGTGCCGGCAGTAAAAACCATGGTAATCCCTCTTCCCAATCTCTCTTCAGATCAATACAATAGGCATGCAACAAGGACTTCAAGGTGCCATGAAAACGTTCTAGCGCCCCCTGGCTTTGCGCATGGTACGCGGTGCTGAGATTGTGCGGAATGCGTAACGGTTTCGATGCCTCAGCAAAGGTCTTAGATGAAAATTTCGATCCACGGTCGCTACGGCCTTCGTGTTAATGGACCTCACTACATACGCTGAAGGATATCGGGTAGCCTGGCTCATCACCATGACCATATACTCCATACCAGACTTTGACTTTGGCAGGGGTCCAACGCAGTCAATAATGAGGTGCTCAAAAGGAGCAGATTGGATAGGCTTCAACGGCGCATGTTTAATGGTCACATAAAGAATTCACACAGGTAATTATTGTGTGTTAAGAAATATCCATCAGCGAGGGAACTCGCCTCAGAGACTGTTTTTTTTACCTTATGTTCGTTTACATTAGTAGCCACCCTTTAGGGCAAGATGTTTTTAAACTGCTCAACGATCACTACATTTCACAACGAATCGAAATCATCGAAAGCCTCAGGTGCAAGCCAACGTTGGAACACACTGGGCTGCTCCCTGGCTGCCTCAGCATATGTTTGTTTAACAGACTTTTGCTGATTCCGAAAAGGTTGTCGGTAAGCCTCGGGGACAAGCTTGCATGCTTTTAACACTGCATCTTTAATAGTTTTGTAATCTTTCCGATCCGTAAAGGACAGAGCGACATAAGCTTCTTGAGATTTCCCATATATAGTAGTCTATAGCAATACAACTTGGTCCTCACTAGTCCACTTCAGATCACTAGCGACACTTTCAAATAGGGAAAAGAAAACATCTGGGTCCCGCTCATTGAACTTCGGGAGTAACTTAACCATACTTGCTAACCCTAACCCGATGGCTGATTTGAATTTCCGTATTTCCCCTCTGCCATCAGGTCCAGGCGAATGCGTTCTAACCATATTCTTTCCTGTTCCAATAAACGTTCCTGTTCCCTTTCAACAGCGTCAAATCACTTCTGCTCAAGTTGCATTTGCAAAATTTATTTTTGCTCTTCAAAAGTTAGTGTACTGTGAGCCATAGCAGACGCTAAAGCGTCAGATTTTTGACCGGGCGACTGCTCCATAACCGGATCCACAATTGGAGAACAAAAAAAAGGGCAACACCTCTTTTGCCTTTAAACTCGCACAAATAAAATCTACCCATCGGTCCTTCCTGGCAGTTTTAGGCAGCGTAATCTCAATAGAATACCGCTCTGTGACTTCTATTAACTGCTTAACAGTTAGAGTCAACAACAAGCCTTCCGATGGAGCCTCCCAAAACGTATCCAATGCTCATAACCAGTACATGAGTGCAAAATCGCAAATGCAGTCACCCCTCTTCACGGCCAACAGTGCACTTTCACAACCAAACGCGATCTCCTTAACAATGAAAAACCAATCATTGTTAAGCAAGCAAACAAGGTGCAACGCGGCTAACACAGTAGCGCAAACAGATCACAGAGCATCCCCCCTGCCTAAACTGACCTATCTTCTGACGGAGACCAAGAACTTTAATGAACAAAAGAAAGGCTTGCCAATACCGTCAGATGCGAGCTATCCCGACCGAAGTCGATGCAGCCTTACTCCGCAGCAGTGACCACCGGTCCAGACTCTTGTCATCGGAAACTTGCCTAAATTAACGTTACCAATTGAGACAGCGCAGATCTCCCCAAACAACCAGGCGAGTGTACAGCAGCCTCAAACCTACTCAAGCCTACTCACCTCATGTCACAACAGGCCGTGGAAATCAAAGTAGTCTAGCCCAGTGGTTCTCAAACTATTGTACGCGTACCACCAGCGGTACGCGTACAATAATAGATGCACTATCAAGTGGTACGCAGTGGAATTAGAAAAAAAAATTCGTTAGATTAAAATACTATCAAAAAACTAGTACGAATGGAAATACATTTACCATGAGATCATGTTCTCACTTGCTGTGTGTATGTGTATGTGTTTCCGCGTCTCTGTTCTAGTGCCACCACTTTGTACAGCTGACAACAAATAATATTTTTAAGCATAAATGTGCCTGCATGAGATTTGCGTGGCTGAATAGGGCCGCAGGCCTACGCTACTGTATGTTGTTATATTTTATAAAATCTGTCATAATGGTGGTACGTGGGGAGACAAATATTTTCTGTGGTGGTACGCGGTATAAAAAGTTTGAGAACCACTGGTCAAGCCTAATTCACCGCACGTCGCTATCAAAGGCAACATGGGCCTTAACACTGCTTAAAGCACACAATTACCTGATCTAAATGATCCCAGACGAGCCCCAAAATGTCACAAATGCCTTGGCTCAAAGGCGTTGAACATAGGGAGACAGACACCGTCGGGTAAGGTTAATTACAATAATCTCTATTTATTGACAAGTATTTCCATAAATCAAAAGAAAAGATAAGATAAAGAGTCATGCACGTCGGCATGACACATGTTTGTGAGGTCACAGGACAGCGGCTATAACCCGACAGCCGTAAACAAGGATGGCTTCATTGACCTCATTAGCGGAATGCTAATGAGGGATGCTCATCTCCAGCACCTCCTGCAGGTCAAAGTGCACAGGACAAGACCTAACCAAAGAATATGAATCAATATGCCTAGTGCCCAAGATCACTTTACAGGGAGAGGGAGATAAAGACATAACGCTCAGGGCTCGGAAAAGCCGGGGCATCACAGTATCTGCTATAGATAAAATAGCTTTCTACAGGAAAGACCTTTAGTGCAGTGAGGAAGAAAAGATGAAAAAAATATCAAAATTCTTTGTGATCAATGAAACTCAATGGAAAGCTGATACTGTCATACACATACACTGTACTAAATCTGCCTTCACGCTGCAAGCAAACTGATGAATAACCAAATGAGGAAAACAAGATACGTTTCATAACTGTGCATTATGTATTAAGGGACAGGCTTTGGAGAGCCTGCAGCGATGTAGGCCAGGCTTAAAATCAGCAACCGACCATGAAGAACAAAAAGAAAGACGAGAGGAATCCAGGTTATCGCCACTTACGACATGTTGGGTTCTGTGAGGGGAAATTAAACAGTGCCAGCTCATTAAAGGAGCTGACACAGTTTAATTTGACCACATTCTTACCCACACATCTGCTCTGAACCGTGGACTTCATTCGATTGAGAAAAATGAACAAAGTTGGAAAATAGAAAGAAAAGAAAATCAACAGCAAGGCTTCGGCGGTGGCCAAATTCATCTGCTTGTAAAGATAAACCAAAGAATAACAAATAGGCATAGCTTGTTTTCTTTGAAGGGTTGGACTTCATCCAAGCTAGGTAATCTTCGCAGTCCTGGGCGATCTGTGAAACGGCAGCCTCTGAAGTCGAGTCTTCATCTTGGAGGAACAGCGAAGCGAGGACGGTTTGGGTTTTAGGATTAGGAGGTGATCAGATTGCACTTGGGTGTGTTCCCGTCGGGCCCTATGCGACACCAAGGGATGTTACATCAATAAAATTACTTGACTTGACTATAGTCTAAGGAGTGCAATGCATGTAAGTTGAAGAAGGCATCAAGGGATCAGGTGCAGGCCCACGGATGTAATACTGCCACTGTGTCTTATGGGCACTACCTTTTAAAGATTCATAAAGGTTATCAAAGAAGGATTCTGCGATGCAAGAAGAGGTAATATATGGAAAGGTGGCAGAACAGCAGAAGAAAGAATAACTGGAAAAAATAACTATAGCTTGTAGAATAAACAGGCCGTTTATAATTTGCCAGTTATATCGTATATTTGATTGACAGCAGGGCGACCGTTCATGTTAGTCCCACTTTAAGAAAGGCAAATAAGTGTAAAAACTAAATGACTATGTTGCACACAATAACTACAGTCCTCATAAAGAGGACAGAGAAGATAAAAACCATGAACCATGGAATAAAACACAACAAAAGTCACATCTGAATACATTTGTCAATGTGCGCATGGGATGGGAAAAGATACATATATGGTCAGGGACACATCTGCAGACGATTGGGATTGAGCGAATGGTGTGCATCGATACCGTCGTGTAAAAAAACACAAACCACAGTGGCCAATTTGTGGGAAGGGGAGATTACCTCTGTGAAGGACCGTTTTGAGCATAATAGGTTTGCTACTAGAAAAACATATTTGTTCTGGTGGTTTGAAATACAATTTAAAAAGCACTCTTGCTTAGGAAATTAATAGACAGCCTTTTTTTAAGAGTGGTCTTGATCCCCGTGATCAAGGCGTTTACTAGCCTTGTCGTGAAGACGGCTGTTCAATTATTGCTTAAACTGTGGTTAAAACCCCTCAGCAGCTCTCACAGAGCACTGCAGGTCCACTCATGAACATATCTCTAGCACTCCAGGACAAAGGCTTATTTCTCATTACATTTTCTGAAAGCTACACCCGTTTTATTTATTTATTATTATGATGTATTGGTTCAAATTATTGAAAGATTAAAAATATGTAAATGCTACCAAGGGGTAACAAATTGGAGAGAGAGAGAGAGAGAGAGAGAGAGAGAGAGAGAGAGAGAGAGAGAGAGAGAGAGAGAGAGAGAGAGAGAGAGAGAGAGAGACACACACACACACTACTGGACCCGACATTCACCATGGAAAAAAGACAATCAACTAGATATGGAGAAAAGCACAGCGGTAAAGAATAACCCACAAATATGAAAAAAAAGAGTGACATGTATAAGAAAGTGAGGTCAGCCAGAAAGACAGACGAGAGGCACAGAGGAGGAAATGGTCGGGGTAGACCATGACTGCTGCCAGAGGATATGACAGGTGTAGGAGAGGGATGGCGAGGCACCCTGATGGGCATGGAGGAAACGAGACTTAAGGAGTGAGACACATTCCGTTAATGAGCAGGCCAAGAGAGCAGCACACAACAGCAGCTAGCCATCAGGGGCAGCTTGAGCTGGTCGTTGCACCACAAGGCGGCAGACCAACGGCCATCCCTGACCGTGACGCTAATCGTGGACTCTATACAGATATCGTTTTTATTGGCCTGTTTTTGGGGGATGTTCAGACTTATGAACCAAACTGGCATCCCAATTGTATAAAGAAAATAAAATTACATTCGAGAAATGTTAATAAATAAGTGTGGGGCCTAAAGTTAGCCAGTGCATTGTTAGAAGGTGCAATGTGTAGCATTGAGCGGCGCCTGGCATAAAGGACTTGGCCGGAATGGAGTCTGTGTTTTGATTGGTGTCATCATGTAGCCTGGCTATTGACTGACAGAGCTCAATCATAGATTGCACGTTGGCCTAGGGAAGCTTCTTCCTCTTCACTGTCGTCATTGTGTTAATCCAGCCATATCGCCCGCAGGATGGACGGGGCTACCCAGTTTAGTCATTATGTGTACATAGGCAGTGTTCTGGGCCAGGTCACAGCGGATAGGCGCACGCAGCCAGGGGGCAGAAAACAGTCAACAGATAAACCACCGCCAAGATGCCATGGATTTATTGTGCCATTAGCTACGCTAATCCCAAAAGCAAGGGATAGAAACATTTTCACGCACCACGGGGTTCATTCCCTTTGATATAAAAATAGTATTGATCTAAGAAAGATCTTTTCAAGTCTTTAAAAGGGCATTTTTGAGCTGTAATATTATGATTTAAATGCACGTCGGTTTCATTTCGTAGATACACTAGGCATTTCTATCAGACACACCTGTAGGCTATAATACCCTATAACGGGTAAACGGGCCATACAATAGTTGGGCATTTTGACATAGGCTGCTAATATCCATATCCATACCACATGCAATCCCCTCCCATTAGGATTATTATCAGTGATTTAAAGATTTAACGAAAATGATAAGGATTATAAAACCGTTAAAAAGATTGCTATAAAGATTTAACAATAAATTAAGTTGACTATTTAAAAGACCCATGCAGTTTCAATAATGAACAACTTAACCACGAAAGCCAAGCTCATCAATCTTACAATTCTGAGTTACTCGGTTAATTAAAGCAAGCCTTCTAACCTTTCTTAGAATTTCAAGAGCCAATTACATCATTTATTTTTGCTGTCTTCGAGTCAGTGATATTCAAATGACATTACAAACAAACATTAGCTATGTTACGCAAAATAGGACAAACAAATACATTCACCTCAGGAGATAGCAACTCGTCATCTGGCAAGTCGAAGAAAATCCAGTCCAATGCCATTTATACGTTGATAACCCTGCTGTAGTCGCTAAGCGGGCCACAGGAGTTTAAGGCAGCAAAGCACTTCATGCCTTATTTATTTATTTTAAGATATATTTTTGCATTTATATGCTTTATGATAGAGTGAGATAAACAGGAAGGTATGGAGATAGAGGAGAAGACATGCAGCAAAGGACCACGGGCTAAGCCTTCATGGTACGCCCCCTACCCGGGGAGCCACCGGGGCGCCCATCATGCTTTATCTTTGATAAATGGGAAACCCTCCTATAGGAGGCCTCCCTGAAACCCTCCTATAGGAGGCCTCCCTCCCTGAAACCCTCCTATAGGAGGCCTCCCTGAAACCCTCTTATAGGAGGCCTCCCTCCCTGAAACCCTCCTATAGGAGGCCTCCCTCCCTGAAACCCTCCTATAGGAGGCCTCCCTGAAACCCTCCTATGGGAGGCGGATCCTCCTCCTGTAGGAGGCGGGTCTTCCTCCTATAGGAGGCGGTCCTCCTCCTGTAGGAGGCGGGTCCTCCTCCTATAGGAGGCGGTCCTCCCTGACGGTGATGTTGCACCGCAGCAGTAGAACGACAAACAGCTCTAGAGGACACGTTTTAGTGGAACAATTAACAATGATAAATTAATGAACAAATACAATTTAACTATCAAGGCCAGTACAGGCATGCCACTTAATCCTACACACTACACCTTTAAGTATGTAGTAAGTTATTATTCATTCAATTTTATATATTGATTTGAAATATTAATACATTTAATATTTGAGAGCTTATCTTCTCATTGCATATTTAACCTTCAGGAGTGCGATTCGCCCTTTGATGATTTCCTGATACTGATTTCCTGTGTGTCTTAACCAAAAAAACTGAGGTCCCACTGACACACCAGGAAGTAGGTTAGCAAAATGACAACAGGAAATAAGTAGAAAGAAATAACTGTAAATGTGTGTGATTCAACCACACAGAACAGATGTATTATGTTGCGCACCCACACACACACAGGCATGCACGCACACGCACACACACACACACACAGTGTCACCTTTTATCCAACAGTAAGCTCAGGTCTTATGGCATGAAAATTTCCCTTTATGAGGTTTTCTAACAATAATATGAGTACCCCCAGCCTGCCTATTGTCCCCCAGGGGCTCGAATTGGCATTTTAAAACGAGCACTAGATATCCTGCTCCGCCTTTGAAAAAACAAACCTCAGACGCAGCGATTTGGAATTTGGCCCCATATGTCGTCATAAGGGGCCAGGTTACCTCCTCTTTCTCTGCTGTGCCCACCCAGAGAATTTGGCCCGCCGATGAGCTACGACCGTGCGAACGCCACATGTGTGTGAATACACACACTGTTACGCAAGTGTTTCTTTGTTATATCTCAGGATATTGGGCAATATCCCATGATTGAGATCTCAAACTCGGGATATCGTTTTCATCGCAAAATGCAAGCGTGACGGTTGTCTCGTCACACTAATAAAAACAAATAAGCCGCTAATAAATACAAATAAATGCCGGCAAAAAGTGTTATCTTGTTTAATTTTGGAGTGTCCACGTGTAGTTTATACTAAAACAATTATTCACCTCAGGCTCCTAATCACTTCGCCTTTGGTGAATAATTGTTGAATATATATTATCACGGCCCAAAACTGTTTTTGCCTCTGGATGATATTATGAATCTCAAACCACTGTGTCGGGTTCTTCCACCTCCACATCAATCTGAAGCACAGACTGAGCGGCGACATGGAGGAGGAAAAAGGGATTGTTGCCTGTTGCAGACTCCCGGTACTTCCACAACGAGACTCGTAGTGGCCGTTATCTCGGCCATGGTTGAGAAGGAATTGGGGGAGGGGAACTTTGGCTTTGACTCCCTGAAGTCCAGATTGTACCGCGACGCCGCGATTGTTGCCCGGGATTGGCTACTCCTTGGCTCCTCGGCAGCGGGGCTTCGGTGCCGGTGCCCCGGCAGGAGACACTCCCGGGACACCATCCCTTTTTTCCTCCATGTCGCGGTACAATCTGGACTTCAGGGAGTCAAAGCCTCCCTGGTTCAGTCTGTACTTATGATTGATGTGGAAGTTAGACGAAGAACCAGAGACGTCGGGGAACCCGACGCAGTCGTTTGAGATTCATAATATCATCCGGAGGAGAATACAGCTTTGGCCGTGATAACATATAATATATTATAGATATCTATATATATTATGATATTATTTAGATATAGAGCTCCAGGACTCCCACCATAGCATCCGGAGTGTTCTAGAATATTTAAAGAACACGGCCAAAAGCTGTGTGCGCCTCCGGATGATATTATGAATCCGAGCCATTGCGATACATCCACTGGAAACACTAGCGTATGATACCGTGGCCGCAAGCTGCTCAGCGCCACACCCCCACCCTCCATTTTGACCCGCCTCTAAAAAACGGCAGGTTTTGGAAAGCTCATTGTGGGACTTAGTGGCTGTAATTCTGCACCAAGGCTAAATTTCTTGAACATCTTCAAATGCTGTATTAGGGGCCCACTAACACCTATATAAAAGCATCCATAAAGTAGCATGCAATGGGAACTTTAAATAAAATGAACCCTTGTTTCTAGATTTGTATTACTAATAAGACCAAGGGCTTCGGACTGAACAAACCTTCTACTTTGTCAGCGCAGTCGAACACTGGAAGGAACTATGCAGACAAAAGATAGATGGTCATGTCTGTGGCGTAATACACCATTGAGATCCAAACTTTTAGCACTCAGGAAAGAACACAAACACAAACAATCAGGCATCCAATTGGCCAACTTACAGCGGACCCACAGAGGGGGGAAAACAGTTTGTGAAGCTTTAGTTTTTTCCCCTCACAAATTGAGGTTTCCAAACATTTTCGTTCCAGGATCCACATGAAAAGTGGTCTTTTCTGTCTGGTGTGAACCAGCCTATATGAAGCAGTACAAACATAAGTTAACAAAAGAAAAGAAAATGTTTTAAATCCATTTTAAAGACTATAATGTCATGCCATGTTCATTGTTTTCTCAATACACCTGGAGGAACATGCCTGATGAAAGTATGTCGTCTGGCATGCATGACAGGGATGGACTGATTAAATTAGTAAGATACAAGTGTGATGATGAAAAATGTAGCCTTTTTGATACAGTCCTGTGTCGTCCTTATATTCAATATATACTGTGATGTTTATATACACATTACAGTATTTACCCTTGTCGTAGAACTCAAATCCCAGTTTCCATGGCTTTACCGTGACAGGAATGGATTACCGTTGATTTGCGCTTGGACCTTGACTGCATTGAGACTCAGATGTCCGGAATGAGCATCCAATACTTATGAAGCCCAATGGTGATCCAAACTGTTTTGGTGTTTGTTGTTATTTTTGGCATGTGATATATGTTATTACAATATTCCCTAATATGACCATACATTAGTACAACATTTTGGACCAAAGAGTCACCAAAAGCTCAAGGGCATTAGGGCAGAGCCGGCTTCATACTTGCACTCATGTGTGATCAGCATTTGACAGGGTTTGACTTCTACAGCAAGGTTTTATTAGCTCATATCCATCGGTGAAAGGTTGTAGAGCATACTGCAAGGTTATGCAACACAACAGGCTAAAACCTGTTGTGTTGGATGAATGTCAACAATTAAACGTTGTTGGTTAATCAACAATATAATTTTTCCGACAGAGAAGTTAGCCTAAACGGTTCCATTTGCTTCCATAACCTGATTAACTTAATATCATGTAAAGCTAAAGAGGAAAAGGGTTGCTTATTAAACCTCAATGTGAACGGGAACTGCATTGAAGAAATAATGTATAATACACGCATTTGGTTTTCATGATATTAGATTTGCATTTATCGATTGTGCTTTTATCTGCAAGTACCATTATGTCGGTATGTTCTTTAACTTAATAATCACCTTAAGTTAAAGGTGTTATTTGATAATATGGAGGCAATCATTTACATTTCAAGTCCGATGACTCAGACTCATTTTATGTTCACTCGGACTTGAGCAATGAGTCAAGATTTTGTTGAGATTTTGGATTTTGGACTTAATATTCCACATTGGGAGGAGGTGAGCCATATGCATTTCTATAAAATCCAGAGAGTGAGAGCTATGTTGCATAGTGTGCAAACATTGCCAGTTACAGTAGGGAGTAAGGGAGGGAGAGAGGGAGAGAGACAGACTTTGCCCCAGCTGGCACACAGCCCAATACACTAGCGCTGCTCCCTATCCTCACCTTCTCTCCAATATACAGTAACACAGACCCATGACCAGCAGCAAGTGAATATGATGCAAGTGGTCTCCACATTACGCCTCCAAAGCCATTATCAGAGGGTTTCATTAGTGGTTCCAACATCGTTGTTCAATGTTCTCAGCTGTCTTTTATTACCTGATCTCATGGAAATACTTGAAACGCCTTACTCCTCCTCAGCCAATCCAACTTCCACGTCACCCATGATTCCACCCGAGACATTGGGTTTCCCCGGAAGAATTGATACAAACATGTAGTGAGTATCCCAAACATCAACGTTTATATTATATTATTAGGTTACTATTTGGTAATTTAGCATATATATTTTGTTGTAAAGTTAATTTGGGTGAATTCAATTCTACTTATTGGTTGGTATGATATTTAACAAGTAAATATACTAGAAGCAAATTAGCTAATTATTTGGAACAATGTAAGAAAGAGAATAAACAAATGTGTTCATGTACAGGTCTAGTAGATACCCATGCATCCCCAAGCCTAAGCCACTAAAATCAAGACGGTATATTAAATTGTATAGGCCTCTTCGTCAGGTACAGCCACAAGGAGTGTCAGATCTCCACACATCATCCCTCACACTTAACCTGTCCTTACAATCACCACAGTGAACTGCTCTCCCGTGTAGTTGTGAAAAAGGCTTGTTTGTGGGGTATTCTCGCTCAGCCCGCTACCAGGGCCCAAGCCGGATGATTTGAAAAGCCAACACTGTCACACACCAGAACCGGTGTGTGACAGACATTCCCAACAAGCCTAACCAATCAGTAAATGAGGGCGGTTGCTCTGCTTCAGGCTCGTAATTAAAGGGCCCCTCATGCCGCGGGCTGCCGGCTCGGCAGGTAAATATGTAGGAGCTTTACAGTTCCATGAGTTTGCACTGGCATGTCGAGGCCCATGTTTATGGATTCAGAGACGAGTTGCGGTAAACACAAACCCAAGAAACGAATTAAAATGTCGATGAACCAAGCAAATGTCGTTTTCAGATACACTCAAGAAGACAAACATAAATTATAAATAGTTTAATATTTCCAAAAAGTGTGACCAAGGACTCAAGGTAGGGCTGTATGGTATGGACTAAAATGTATTTCCTTGTATGAGTTGAGGCATAGGACGGTTATGGTATTATATCAAGGTACATCATTTTATCTTTTAATTTCGATATATAAATGCTTTTGAAGGGGTAAAATACTGGTTAGTCAGCAAAACTGCATATAAAAAATCCAAAATATTTTCTCAAGTTACTTACATCTCTGAAAACACAAATATTTAATATTATGGATTTCTTTCTCCACTTATTCTCGGACCTTGCCGAATAATTTGGCATCTCAATTTGGCTGAAGTGTGTGTGCGGGCAGATAACGCGTACCTGGGATCGAGTGTTTTGGAAATCTCTTTAAAGCCCTTTCTATCGACATTTTGAAAGGGAACCATATGCTTACACAGGTAAACAGTGACGGCGATTCTTATCTCGTTCCACCGCTGGCTTTTTTTGTCATGAAAACTGGCTTTGGAAAATGGCTGTGGAAGCGATGTCTGAGACGCAGAGACAGTTTCACACTACCAGCGTCTGTCTTGTACGGTGTGGAATGAGAGCTTGTGAAGAGACTATTGCGCAAGAACGCAGGCGATTAGCAAGCGCACCTGCGTTCTTGTGCATTATAATTTAATTATATAATTATATTATATAATAATATAATATAATTATATAATTGCTTTATAATCCGGTGCGCGTTATAGTGCGGGAAATACGGTACGTTTCGTTACAATATTTTCAGTACATGCGCGTTACTATACTTTTTACCTGAAAAAGTAGTTATGTTACTGTATTAACACGTTACTAACTTTATAACGCGTTACACACAACACTGTCTACCAGTCACACCGGTTCCACGGTTACGTCAAAATCCATATCCACCGTAGCACATTTCACACTGGTGTACTTTCTATACCGTTTATACCGTACACCCTTAACTCAAAGATAATGCTCTTTAGCAAAATAAATGTTGCTTGTTCTTTCCCATACAGAAATAGCCTGAACCCAGAGGCATTAAGAGGATGAAAGCAAGATGTTACACGCTTGACATCCTTGGGGGATTCTGGTGGATGGGAAGGGGCCATTCAGTGTGTTATTATCACGGGGGTGTAATTCCCAGAGGTGGGAATTACACCCCCGTGATGAAACAATTTACATGTATCTTTAATTTTATTATCTACTTTAATTATAAAATAAATTATTATATTTTTTATTAACATGAGCATTTTGACATTCTTCCAAGCCTGTTGTGTGCATTCATTGTGTGCTGATCCATTCGTCATCAAAATGATTTTTGTGAAAATAAATACATTGATTGTCTTTTTAAACAGAAGTAGAATGCCAAGAAGGTCTTAGTATTACTTCCAACCTCCTCACTCTTGTTAAATGTCATAGTATTTTTTTTTATTATTTCATAAAACAATATAAGGATTACAAACATAAGTCATTCCAAAAATGTCTGTGTTTGTGTGTGGCTAACCACTTCCTATTGACCATTGTAAGACAACCTGTACAACTGACTTTCTTTTAATAAAAATGTAAGCCTAAACTGTGTTATTGCTTAAAACCTTTCACTTTTAAGCCTTCAGGTCATTCGGGGTGCAGTAGTCTCAGTGTCCTTTTTGGAGATGCACTATACAAGTGGACTAGACACAAGGGCAGCTTCCTCCGCCCTTAATCTGGGAGCAAGGGAGGGAGCGAGAGAGGGGGAGAGGCAGGGAGAGAGACAGACGCACCCCTGTGCCCTGTCATTCACACACACGTGACAGAGCCTAGCTAATAAGAATGTCACATAGTGACGGACAGTCACTGTGATGTTTACCTTTTGTCGAGTGTGGATCGACCATAATATTAGGGGCCCTCTGTGCCTGTGCCCAAGGGCCCCTGAGCTCAAAGGGCACTCCACGATAGGCCATATGTAATAATAAAAAGTGTCTCCACAGAAATATGATACAAAGCTCTTGATAATTATCCAATCAGTGAGATAATGATCTGTTTTAATCTGTGTTTTAGCCCTTCCATTAAGGGCTAAAACATTGTATTCCATACATCCACACCGGAGCTCCGCTGGCCACGTCTTCAGTGGATGGATATAGATAGATATAATTTTTTTGTTGCAAATGATTAGCACAATATTTTAATAAAGAGTGAAAGAAACGAGCGAGACAGAGAAAAAGTTACAGGGAGACAGCAGATGCTGCCCTCCAGACCAATCAAGTAAAGATCTGAATGCAGCGACACACTATTGACTAGAGGGCAATCAGTGATGCAGGTGACTAGAGTTACATCTGTTACCAGAGTGATGACTTGAGTGACTCTAGTGACGATAAATGCCTGCCACAATAACTACTTAATTTGGACAAATATATTGTCCCATAAACGATATAGGCAATAAACAATAATATTGTCATTGTCACAAGACCAATTTTTATTCCTCAGATATGATGATAATGAATTAGCATAATAAATCAAATACAACCTTTCAAAGGGCAATAATAATAAAATGACAGCCTAAATGAAAATGAATGCGTATAGCAACAGGAGCATTTGCACCACTTAATTGATTTCATTTGATTACAAAGCAAATACATTTTGAAGGGTTTTAATAGTGACTTCAGCAGCTATTTCAATGTTTAAAGAAGGCCAAAGGGAGAGGACAGAGGAGGAGTTTGACGCAGCTATCTTCGGGTTGACGCTGGTTGTTACGGATATTGTTTGAAGTGCCCGTGGATCATTGCTGGTCAGAGTATTTTAAAAATAAATGTGCATGGCACTGTCAGCCTTAAGCATAAATATCAGGCTTGGGTAAGGCTTGTTATGTTGGGCCCAATCGAACCTCTTATAGTGAGTATAGTGATTGGAGCAAATTGACGATAGAGAACATATTGATTAGCATGACAATAGTGAGTATAGTGATTAGAGGAGCTTGATAAAGGTGACTATAATGATTATGGTTCTTTAGTAACTACAGTGTTTTGAGTTGGGTGAGGGGACGTCTCTTCCATCCCCCCTCCCGACCCCCCTTCGGCAGAAGCCAGGTGCCACTTGAACAGCCCCTGGTGAGGAGATGTCCCATTCACTCAGAGTGGACCCTTCAATACACCCTCCCCCCCTCCTCAACCCTCTGCACTGCTGGGGCTTGTCTTGCTCTGCAATGCCATGAATGTAAAGTGGGTATCGCTATAGTATATATCACACCCAAATATCACATGACCGGCCTGAGAGCCGTGCATGTTGAAGACGAGAGTGAAAAGGACAGTGTGAACCTTGACGTCAACCCCCACAACAATCTTTTGTTTTGCAGATAAGCAATGATAGTGAAATAAACCGGTTCAGCATGTTTGTCTGTAATTCCCCCCAAGTTCATTCCTTGAGTAGGTTTTTTCTTTGAGCCCTTCTTATGTCAAGCAGCATAAGGGCCGTTAATATTCAGTAAACGTTTGAAAAATATATACTTTTCTATATACAAATTTGAAATTATTGTATATAGAATTAGCTCAAAAGTCAGTATAGTATAAGAAACTGTGACCCTATTCCAGTGTGTTCTTTGGAAGCAATCCATGTCAAACATAGAGAGAGAATGTTGAAGGAAAAAGCACGAAAATTAGAAAGAAAGAGAAAAGATTGAGAGAAAAAGCGACGGCGACAGAAAGAGTGAAGGAGAATGAGGGGATCACCCAAGAGGAAGATGTATGAGGAACTCAATATGCACTTTAGAGCCCGGATATCCACATTAGAGGCCTTGTCAATCACGTTGGGGTTCCGCCACTGCTAGAAAACGAAGAGTTAAGAAAAGACGTAGTGGTGTGTGGCTTTCGCTGCACCAACCATCTCACTTCAAATGGGACACCAAAGGCAAAGTGTGACGCAACCACCAAGAGAGAAAAAAGGCTAAAAAGATTTCAAACGTTGCTCATGCTCAAAATGAACCACAAGCAAACCATTGTGACCAGCGTACAAGGCTGCACTTTGCTTTAAAGGTGCACTGCATAGAATGGAGTGGCATGTAGCGGAATGGACATGGGATATAACATTCATAAGTAGGTTTTCATTTTTGTGTGATCCCATGAAAATAAGAATAGTTGTGTCTTCGTTATCCTAGAATGAGACCTTAAAGGTTGTGTCAGTGATGCTAGACCGAAACATAAATGATCACATTCCGCTAGCTGCCCGGCCCATAAGCAGGCCGTCAAAAAACGTGTCTCTGTAGGCAGCCTACGCTCCCAACCACAACCAACTCAAAACCACCAACCACTTAAAACCAAAATAAAAAGAATTTCAACCGATCACCGACAAGGAGTGGGTGTTGTGGGGTTTTCCGCTGCATTCAAGATATTTTTTTCTGGATACACGAAACACGGAAGGGAGGGGCGAGTTGGCTCTATCTGTTTGGGATCTCGCTTCAAATACCAACAGAAGCACCCAACATCTCTGATACAACCTTTATAGAGAGCCATGTTAAACCGCCTTTTTTATACAGTATCCCAGAACAAGCAAACTGCTTATTAGAGGAAACAAATTTCAAGAATCAACGATAACCATTATTTTACATGTCAGCTATGAACTATAGTTTCATAGACTAAACAACCAAAGATAATTTATTAATCATGCAATGAAGCTCATCACCTGACACTACTGGACGCTGTTCTTTATGGACGAACTGGCCCCCTACAAGTCGCTACAGGCTACCATAGCTCCTCCTCCATCGAGTGGTGAGGGGGGAGGGGTGTAATCCTACACACTGCACCTTTAACAGCAACATGCAACCCACTAAGCACTTGCATACAATCCCCTGAGGTCAACGGGTCACAATAATCATGCTGCAATTAATGCATTGCTAACAATGAATTGATCGTAAACAGGCTTGCCCCCTTAAAAGCGGTGATGGTTTGGTACAACTTTGGTCACATAAAATACTAGGGATGCACCTTGTATTATAGAACAACTTGTGCTATTGTACAGACTGACATTGAATGTATAAATAACTAAATACTGCAGCCATATTTAAGGTAGCCTAAAAAAACGCCTACAGCCTCGCCTTCCCTTCACTAGGGCGCACTATATATTATTCAGAATATTCGTTGCATCTCTACAAAGTAAAATGTTGTGTGCATGCCTATATTAGGGGATTTTGTCTAGTTTAAGTGTAATTAGGATGCCTCTACAATATGTAGCCGTTCCTATTCAATTGTCATCATCACAAATTGCAAAAAACCCACATGGAGACAACAAAGAACAGAGGAAAACCAGCAGCTTAGTGGTAGCATTGACAGAATCCTACCCATTTCACATCTGATCTCTGGCGGCTAGCCAGCGTTCAAAGAGCTACGCCCACTGGTAGGCCCCTAGCAACCACCCCGGTTATCGTGACTCAAAGCCGGTTGTTTAAGGAATGCTTACATCCCTAGGGTTGGCTATAAATAGAAAGTGTGCAATATATAGAAATGTGTTATTATTGAACAATCCCCCCCCCCCCCCCCCCCCCCCCCCCCATGTACAATAAACAAATGCTTTTTGTTCATGGGTTTAAGTGTGGCCATTATAGGAGTTGTAATCCTTTAATTAAATACACAGAAGGCAAGTCTTTGCCAATACTGGTAAAGTAACCTTGAGTGGGTTAATCATTGGCCCGAGCACGGCACAAGGTCCTCTGGGTTGTCTAGTGGCAACAAAGAGTGGCAGGCTGTGCACGCGCGGACGCAGGGTTTCAGTCACAGAGCAGAGAGCCCTGAGGAATGACACCCCTGCCCTCGTTGGCGGGGATACCGAGAGCGGCATGGAGAGGTGCGAGGGAGCGACTTTTCATGTTCGACCTGTGATTTGTTGAACAGATCAAACACGTCACCACTGTACCGTCTACCGACTCATTAGCTGAGTTTGGCGTTGGCAAGGCGACCCGCACCCTCTGGCGCTCGCCGTTAATGTTTTCCAAACACAGACAAGCGGTTTAAGGCAGTCGAATTAAGATGCTCCATCCTTGACGTTTCTCTCAAAGACCGCGCACTAATGCCATCTACAAGGCACAGAGCTATTCGAGACAATAGAGTAAACTATGACCATACAGACCAGACCCCTCGCTGAATCTGTGAAAGCATATTGTTTTTGTTGTGAAGTACAGCGATGCTTCCCCCCCACAATGGAGTCAGACAGTCCCTAGGGTTCAATGAGTGTGCTTGAGAGTGAACTGGAGGGAAATAATAATGTCTCCCGGGCCTGCTTGGAGTTTCAAAGAAAAGAAAAAATAAAAGCTGTATTCACGAACCTAGGCTACTTCATACGAGCTTCAAAGGCCCCGACGAGGCTGTCAACGCAGTCGCAATATTCTATCTTCACAGCAAAGATGTTCTGACGCCAGTTATTGGTGTCACTCTTTGTCTCGTGAGAGAGACCATGCTTCATCCTTTACATGTCCTGTTCAACTTGACTACTTTGACCCGGGGCTATCAGAACAGTATTACATATTATACAATATACGAGGACAGAAATAACTATGGCATAGCGCTGCTGCACCTAAACCAGGTTCCATTTCCCTCTGTGGTCCCAGCCTACATGTCATTCCCTCTCTTCTTCAACGCACTGTTCAGTCTCTCTTTATGGTCCTGTCCACAAAAAGCTCATACAAATATATGCAACAAAAAAAAAGGATGACAATGACAGAAAGTAATGTGTTAAGTTTTTAGGTGTTTGCTAACTGCCTGAATAAAAACCAAAAGCCAAACCAAGAATCGGCCGAGGCTGGCCGACAAGGACTCAAGATGTTCGCCAACGGAAAACGCCGTCCGTTAACAGCCAACCTCCACCATCAGGGATGGCACACCGGCCCCATGTTTCCCTTTTTTGGGAAGCAGCCTTGAAATCTAAACTAACACAGTGGTCGACAGTAGCTCAGGAGGTAGAGCAGGTGACCGGAAGGTTGCTAGTTATCAGGTGTCCCTGGGCAAGGCACCACACCCTGACTGCTCCTGATTGAGCTGGCTGTTGCCCTGCGTGATCGATTCGCCGTCGGTGTGTGAATGTGTGAATTGGATGTTGAAATATGATGTTATGGAGGGGGAAATGCTTCAGAGAAAGGGGATAACAATAGCGTAGGGTTCATCAATCATCATTCCGAGCCTACTCAGAATTCTCAAATGGGTTTAAAAAAATAAAACAACCATATGCATCATAATGACCAAATCCAACAGGTTGTGGAGGATGCTGTAGGAAAGATTTCATCGCTGGCAAGAGAGCAGAGGCAATGTTTTGAAAATAATCACCCAAAAATATCACTCGCTTCCCAAGGAAGTATCTCTGCTGTTGCCTGCACACACTTGTGGTGGAGCTTGGCTGTATCTGATTAGATGGCAATGTGGTTTCCCTGAACCAATCAGTGAAGAGATGACCTGATCCGCCAGGAGCGGTCTAAAAGCTAAAAAGTCTCATACAGTTGAACTAAACAGAGGCCTTTAGTCAAGAGGCCACTTTTAAGAGTTACAGAGACAGTTAGCATTCTGGTACTGACCCAGAATCCTGGAAACTTCCCTGGATCCCAGGATAAAAGAGCATGTTGGGACAAAGCAAAGAATGTACAGGTGGTGGATGTCATAGTTGTGCCTGTTCAAAACGAATAAGGTAAGAAGAAACACGTCATCCTGCATGGGGGATTCTGAACCCGCCAGCAATTGTTTGGCACCAACCCTCTGCTTTCTCTGCACTGCCCAAAGTCTTGGTAGGTATTCCCATATTCACTTATTCATTCATCAACACAGTTGATGTGGAGGTATCCTTGTAATGCATCGGACAGGGCTGAGACCAGTGGTGCAGGGCAAGCTGGACCATCACATAGACCTCTGTGGATGCTCTTTGGAGGGGACGAAGGCTCAGGCTCAAACAACACCCGTCTTTATGGGGCCATAGTAATCATATGATATGGCAGGAGTGATGTAGTACACACCCTTTAAGTGCAAGGGTTGTTTGCCGGGGCTGAAGACAAATACAAACACGGACATTCAGTGCTGCAAAAAAATACCAACATATATCCGATATTTGTATCAATAATATAAATATGCATTCACCAAATGTATGGTAAGGAGCAGCATGTATAGTTGATACACACTTGCAGGCAGGCAGGCAGGCACACACACACACACACACACACACACACACACACACACACACACACACACACACACAGTATAGCAATTCGTCAAGGAGGGGTGGTAGAGAGCCTCGTGTCTCAAATGACCCCTACAGGAACAGATCTTTTTATGTTGTGTGTTGCTTTACTGCTGTGTGGAATACAAGATAGTACAAACAGGGGTTTCAGAGACCATGCCTGGTTGTGTTTAAATAGGCTAATAAAAATCATGTGCCTCAATCCACTGCATTGCACTAGCATAATGACACCAAAAACCGGCATCAACAACAACCCACTAGCTGATAGCCTGTCGCCTTGAAGAACGGAAACAGAGTCTTTAGCATTGTCTTGTGTTTTTCTTTTGCTTGCAGAAAGCCCACTTCTCTCCCACACAAACACACAAACACACAGGCTCCACAGACAAACTGAAGGAAGCAACTCAACAAACACTCAAGGATATAAAGTAGAATCACGAATTGGGAAGCAAAAGCTGTACGTTAAATTCAAGGAGAAGGAGGGATACTTAATGCAGTGTTTCCCCTATGACCTTTTCACCCAGTGGCACTATTTTTATTAACTTATTTTTATGCCGAGTTTAAAGTAGTGCATAAGAAAAGGTTGATGGAAAGGGCTACAATTGATCCGTATGGATCGATGAGGAGACCAAAATGTTCCTCGGCCTCAACCGTTGTTCTTGGATGGCCAAGGCAAGGTTTGGTTTCTGGTTCGCAACCTCCACATCTTCTAACGTTATAACAGCCATGTGTTGTGTAGCCTCTACCGCCAACTCCTGACCAAAGTACGCTTTGTGTAGCATAGTTGATACATTCCAACACAGTTGAAATGTACCTAATTGTGTGAATTTTTTTATTTTCTGTGGGACAAAAATGGTAGATGGAAACACAGCTACTTATTCCAGTAGGTCTCTGATGCATTACGACAGAAATGGTCTTATAAAACGGTATGCGTCGGCGTTGCACCATTGCAGAGGAAACACTGTAATGAGTCAATGGCTAAAACAGGCACGCAAACTGGTACGGTGTTAAATGGGGTTGCATGGATGGAGAAAGCTTTCCACAGCTGCCAGACTGCAGGGGCCCACTGTCCCGGGAGAACGGTTTGAAAGATGTTTATTTCTAACAAAAATTAAAAAATTGTGTTTTAGTAAGAAATGTTTTCGCTGACTCCTGTCTCTCATTAGAGCAACATCGAACCTCCTCCTTTTGAGTTTAGAGGTCCATATATTGATCAAATATGACCACTTTTACTATTTCTAAAGGAGTCTTTAACAGTCTTGTATAGGCTTTTAAACATTGTTACTGTAGTAAACCAACTATACCATAGTACTCCCCTCCGTCTCACAATAGTCACTCATTTAAAATATACAATACTATTTAGAAAATACAACTAACTCTTATTATAATGGTAGGAATATTACCATTATTTTGGAGAAAAAACTGATAAGTTTGCATGCCTGCAATTGTTGTGTGCCATAGGTTACCACCTAAGTTGAATTGTTTAGTTAAATATTTGAATGTTTAACAACAAAATAGTAGTGAGAGCGAGAGCGAGAGCGAGAGAGAGAGAGAGAGAGAGAGAGATTAAATTGTGTAAAGCATCTTTGTCAATGTTGTTATTGAATCAGAGTAGCCTATGCATTGACGTGGATGACGCAGGGGTGGTAGGCCTGATCTCATATAACAATGAGTCATCCTGGACGAGGTGGAGGTGCTGTCTTCATGGTGTTAAAACGATGAAGACAGCAGACTGGACCTGAACGTCACCAAGACAAAGGAGATGGTGTTGGACTTCAGCAGGCTCACGCCGCTCATTATTTACGGTGACCCGGTTGACCAGCGACAGATCCCTTGGAGCCCCCCTCTCTGAGGATCTCTCTTGGTCTACTCACATCTCAAGGCAGCGCATGGATAACCTATGGAGACTGATAAAACTAAAGACCTCCACCGCGCTGCGGAAATCATTCTACACTGCCACACTTGAGTCTGTGCTCTCTGGGAGCATTGCTGCCTGGTTTGGCAGCTGCAGCTCTCAGGACAAGGCAGCCCTGCACAGAGCCAGACGGTGTGCCCAACGCATCACCAGGCCAGCACTGCCTAGCCTTTCAGGCATTTATACCAGGCGCTGCAGGTCCAGGGCAAACCGGATCACCAAGGGCGCCAATCAACCCAACCATAAACTATTAATGACTGCCCTCTGGCAAGCGTCTCCACTCCCTGAAGGCCAGGACTGAAAGGCTGAGAAGGAGCTTCTCAATTCAGGCCATGCATACCTTGAACATGTAAATCACTACACTTTACTCACTGTACAAACTCTGCTTCTACACATTTGTTCACTTGTCTTGTACATTTGTGTATTTTAATTGTTATTTCTAGTGTGCATTTAAATTCTCTTCTATTTATGTAGTGTATTGCGTTTCACCTGATTTGGGAGTAGCTACAATTATTTCACTGCTGTGTTACCTGTGCAATTATGCAGGCAAGAAATGAAAATATGAATTGTAAAATGGAAATGCAATGAAGCCACTGGTAATATACTAATTTAAATCCAATGGAATCATGAAGACCAAAAGCAGGTAAAGTAAAAAAAAACGCTATGAGACGCAATGAGACGACAGAGAACAAAAACAAAACACACATATGAGAGATAAATTATGATTGTCCTTGATATGATAGATTAAAGGGGTGTAACGATACACGTATTTGTACCGAACCGTAACGGTACAGGCACTTCTGGGTGGTTACAGAGCTGGCCCGCGGTGCGTAAATGTGGCGTACATAGCTTTAATATGGTGAATGTAAAGGCTTGTTTTGCGATGCGGAATTAAAAACTCGAAGTCGGAGTTCCCTCCGGACCGTTTAGCCAAAGTATACTACTCCGAATCCGTAATCCGACTCCGTAACTACGGAGACCCCTCGAGCATTCGCAGTTCTCCGTCGGGATGTCGGATACGCAATGCAATTCGCCGCCAGATCGATCTTATATGTTGACTACAAACCATGTAAGCAGTGATGCAAATAAACTTCCATAGCTTTTCAAATCTTATTTGGTGTTTTATTCCGGAAATGATTTTGTTAGAGGAACAATCACAGCCCTTGCGTCCCCGTTGCATGGACAGATAGTTAAAAAAATATTGGATGCGCATGACAGGCTCTCCGTGTCTACATACAGCACTTTAACATACACAGGCATTTGAAAAGGCACCATCCAGGTGTTACTATCACTGTTGCTGTGAAAAATAAAGCTGTGCAAACCCAGCTCACGACACTATTTCAACAACCCCTGTCTGGGAATTCAGAAATGCAAATGCCATAACCAAGTTTATTGGTGTTTTCATTGCTGCTGATCTACGGCCATTCTCCATTGTTGACAAACAAGCAGTTATTGTAAATTCTCCCCTCAACTATGAATGGTACCGTCCTGTACCTTACCGTGACTTCAAAACCGAGGTGTGTACCGTTACACCCCTAATAGATTATTTATCCAGAAACTCATCAGCTAACATTGACCCAAATTAACATCATTTTTAGAGGAGCGGTCATCGTACACATACATGATTTGGTTTTTATGGTTTTTATGTTGTGCTTTCCACGAAAGCATGATGCAACAGGTTTCGGGAGAGAATCACCCACCATTTCCTTGTTGGAAACCACAATACACCCATTACAGTAAAAACCCCATATGGCAATGAGGTTCCTGTGTTTAATGCTGGCTGAATCTGCCAGTATTGCACCACTTTGCTAGAAATGTACAAGGGTCAGCATAGGGGCAGCGGATGCTGAGCTGTGTCATGGAACATGAATGAATGCAGTTTCGAAGTGCACAATGAGGTGCTTTTCAAAGCTGTATGAAAAAAAAGTTATAGTGAAATGACAAAAATACAGAAAAACTACCAAGATTACAAAAGGCACGCACGAGACGGATGGCCTAGATAAAGGTAACAAGAAGAGGAAAATCACACAGATCCTCAAGGATGGCTAATGGGAGGAATACAAGCGAGTGACTGTGTTTAGTGTTGAGCTAACTGCTTGGGAGTTTTTTATATGTGGAGGAAAAAAACAACAACCAGAGTGAGGCTGTGCTGTAGAAATGGCTGCTGCCTCGTGAGACATGCAGCGAATACAAATAATTACAAGGACTGAATCCTCTGTTTATCTTGTTTACAGCATAGGGCCTGATCTTCCAAAGGGGGCCTTGGTGTACAGGAGACACTTAAGAGGTTATTACCGCTGCCCTTACGAGTAACGATCAAAAGGAAATGAACGGTTGGACAGATTGGCACATTCAGTCATTTATTTGGGGCAAATTCAATTGTAATTGTTCCTCAAAACTCAAGAATGGATTCAAATATAAGATATTTCCAACCCCACCAAGGAGTATCACACACATTAAATGTTATCTAACAAGCATTTGGATTGATTCCTCTTTCTTTAAAAAAAAGCGGGAAACCCAGTAAGGGAATCTAATGAGTCAGAAAGGAATGCAAAAATATGAAATACATTTCTACTGTAGGCTGAGAACAACAATGGGTCAACACTGAAGGATCTTCAAGTCCAGCACTGTCCAACACCTAACAACCTTAAAGGTGAGGTTCATTGAGCAATCTGATATAAAAGTTGACTGGTTGCTTTCAGGGAATTTACAATGACATAATCACAATCAAATAAACTTGAAGAGTAAAGCATATCTATGAAATCTGCTATGCCATTTAACTGCAGTAATAATCATACTTGTTCCCTCCTTTCTGAAGCTATGCTAGAGAGCGAGAGCGAGAGCGAGGGAGAGGGTAGAGAGAGAGAATTTATACCTCTCGTAGTTTCTGGTTAGCGTCAAAGACTCCTGGGACCATTCTTGTTAACCCTGAGCAAATCTGCCCTACACTCCTTGCAGCACTTCTCTGAAAACGCTTGGGATAATTAACAATCCACAACTATTTCTTTCCTAAAATGGCCTTACAATTAGAAATAGGATTATCAACATGTCAGGGCAAACACGAGCAGATAATGAGATGGGGTTTCAAATGCTCAAGACATTTAACATTTCCTTTGTAATTTGATTGGTGAGCGGCTTGATACAACCGCTGCTATAAAACAGTCCCATGGAGCAATGCCAAACCTGCTGCTAACCCCAACCCCCCAGCCTCCAAGGGTCTGTTTAACAATCTTTTACAAAACATCCTTTAAACACCTTCTACCCAAACACAAGCCTTGAGCGCGCAGATCGGGCGGCAATAACTGACAGGAACATCCCCCGTCATCGTTAAGGACCCCAAGACCCCACTCCGTGCGACAGGCAGGTGGGGGATCATCGTCAGCCTTCACATTATGTACACTGCCTTTGCTGCAAAGGCCATGTTGACACTTTTAAATATCAGAGTCCCTACGTATTCGGCCCAGTCCTTCCTGATAGACAAGAAGCCTTGATTGTCCTTGTCCTTTGCGTATCCTAGAGCAGCAGTTATATATATATATGCAGTTTGTGTTTGATTCACGTAATACACGCCCCAACATCCATATTTGGTCATGACCTTATTTGGATGAGGGATAAGGGAACTAGCGCTCTTCATTGTGGTGGATAGATATACAATGACTAAGATGACAATAGCAAATAAACAAACTTTTATATTTTGATTGATTTGTTTGATTAGTTAGAGTTGAATTAATTATACGTGTGATATTGTTTATGAAACTTTTATTAATAATGATCCTGCAGTTGCTTTTTACTCAATTAGATGAGGCAATTATATAACAATGTCCAAATATTATGCAGAGACATTGCCTGACTTTCCCTGAGCCACACACAAGGATCTTCAATTATTTCCATAGTTGACCAACACCTAACAACCCTAAAAGTTAGGTAAACTACCAACTGGAAGGAACAAGCCCACAGCAAAGAAGGTGAAACAAAAAACAAGACAAAAATGTTGATCTTGATTGCAGCTCAAGGCAAAAATCGCTTCATTGAACAACCTGATATGAAAGTTGACTTGAAGAGTAAAATGTACCTATGGAATCTATGCCATTTATCTGCAATTATAATCATACTTGTCCCCTCCTTTCTGAAGCTATGCTAGAGAGCGAGAGCGAGAGCGAGGGAGAGGGTAGAGAGAGAGAATTTATACCTCTCGTAGATTCTGGTTAGCGTCAAAGACTCCTGGGACCCTTCTTGTTAACCCTGAGCAAATCTGCCCTACACTCCTTGTAGCACTTCTCTGAAAACGCTTGGGATAATTGACCATCCACAACGGTTAGGAACAATTTCTGTCCTAAAATGAGCAGATAATGACAAATCCATATTGTACCAGAAAGGTAAACAAAAACCAAAAAACCAAAGCAACATGGCCAGTCCGCTACGACAGCACTAGATCTGACAGCGGCAGACTGATCAGGTTGTCTAGGTGACAACACCCCTCAGACTTTGCCCGATATGGAACGATGTATTATCATGATCATTACTGCACAGATGTGACATCCTATGGATATAGGATGATAACAAACATTCAACGCTCCACAATAAACCGCATGATCAGGTTACGTCATCGTAAAATGTCATTTACTCCTATGCACTGTTGCGATAACATTAATCACTACACAACAACAACAACTATAGTACAAAAAGGTACCGTAATTATCTAAGTGGTTAAAAAAAAAGAGTAGTCCCGCCCCTTTAAGATGCCTGCATTTTAGACGTGCAACTAAGTTGGCGAGCTGACATTGGAATGACTGGAGCCAATTTGGCCGGCCATTCAGGATCCCCTCGGGTCATCCTTAGTGTGAAGACCCCCTGCAAACAAAACCCTTCTTTTAAGTCGCCTTAAACACAGGGGCTCAGGTAACTCTAAACCAAGGTCTGAAACGCGTTGGGCTGTATTTTATTAAACGCTTTCCCTACGTGCAACCTAATTTATTTTAGCTATTTCCTATTCTGCCAGAAATGAATCACAGTGCCAGCGCACAAGAGGACACATTGAATTCAATCATCCACCGATTGAGTAAAACAAAAGCCGGGCTCCAGAACAGCTGGGCACCTTGACACCTACCTTGGGAAACCGAGGGGGAAAGCCAAGCCTACAGCGCTGGAGGAGAGCCCATCGCTGCACCTCCCCATCACGGACGACATCTCCCTGTACCCATTGCCCCTGCCCCAGCCTGCCCCCACCAGGGGCAGGTTGGAGTACATATCGAAGGGCTTCTGGTCCTGCAGCACCCCTGCACTGCTGGAGATGGCGCCAGCCTCGCTGTAATCGAAAGCGGGCCCTCTTGCTCCTCCTGTGCTGGCGGCGCTGGCGTTGGTGGTGACCCCCCCTGCTCCCTGCAGAGGGCCCAGCCTGCTCTGGAGACAGGAGGTCTGGCAGCGCTCGACGGCATCCACCTTCTCCTGTTTGACCACGCCTGGGGTGCAGAGGCGGACAAACGAGTCCTCCTCGGCCACGTCCTTCTCCTCTTTGATCACCATGCTGGGGATCATAGGGGACGGGGGGGCCTGCTGCCGCGGCTGATGCCGGCCCCGTTGCAGCGAGGGCGGGTGCTGGCTCGGACCACCGTTCGGCGGGGGAAACGGATGGGGGTGCTGGTGGCGTTGCTGCCCTGCCACAGGGCCCAGCTCTGCTACGCCGCCGCCGCCGCCGCCATCGCCGCCCTCGTGCAGCACGTTATCCAGGTGCGCCACCTCGCCCTCCAACTCAAAATCGCTGATGTCCGGCAGGGAGCTTGACAGCTCCAGGTCGTTCCAGATCTGGCTGTCCTCAATCAGGGGACTTCCGTCGCCGCTATCCAATTGGCTGCCGAGTCCCATTTGTCCCAGGGGTCCGCAGTAAGTGGCCAGGTCTTTCTCCAGGCCGAAATCCACTTCCTGTTTGACGTGCTGCATGGAGAAAAGGTTAGGCAGTGGGAGGTTGCCCAGGATGGAGCTGCTGGACGTGCTGATGACGTGTGAGGTAGACATCCTGTCCAGGTCGGCGATACTCTGCTCCAGGAAGGACAGGTTCCCCTCCATGTTGAACACATCGACACTGTGCTGCTCCTGTTGAAGCGGCCCCTGCTGCTGCTGTTTCTGTACTCCCATGGCTTTGCCCTCCCCCACCACGATGCGTCCACCCGGGGCGTTTCCGTTAGGAGTCTCCCTGGGCGCAGGCAGGTGCATGGCGGAGTGAAGCTGTCCTCCTCTTCCTCTTCCTCCTCCTGCTCCACCTCCTCCTCCTGCTGCTGCTCCACCTCCTCTTCCTCCTCCTCCGTCGAACTCGCCCGTCGGCCTGAATGTCAATCCGTCGTCTCGATTACTGCTACGCCTCAGTCCACCCTGATCCATCTCTTGATCCTGACACAGGTGGTGTGTATGCGGGAGGGGGTGGAAGAAGAAAAGGTTATGATAGAAAATGGTGGCAGGTGACATGACGTGATGCAGCCCACACACAGCTTTTGAGCTGGGGGAGGGGGAAAACTCACTTCACGATAAAAAAACTTTGGAAATTTAGTAAGATCTTCCTGAAGGAGCACTCACAAAAAACGAGATGAACCATAGTGAAATGTAATCCAACCACAAAAACATGGTCAGCCCTGATTAAAAAAAGAATTGAAGGCTTATATTGCACACACACACTTCATTGTGCACACACACAGTGAAAATAATCTTGAACTCCCACTAAATCAGTTGCATCAATTATAATACTCTCCATTATCAATCATAATTCTAATCTCTCGAAATGTCATCTAGGATTATGAAACGTGCAACGCTTCCTAAGGGTAGCCTACTTGGAGAAGAAAAAATGACAGAAATACGAAAGAGCTCGAGCAGCAACAAGTGGAGCTGCCCAGTTGATACCACCAAGGGTTCCGATTTGGTGCGATCTGCACAGCGCTGCGACGCATTACCAGGAGATACTCAAAGCATGCCTAGGCTAAGCTTGTGGTTAAAATAATTCTCGATAAAAAGTTGCAATGCATTGAGCCTCCACAAAAGTAACAGCAACGTTGCACAACATGACATATCACTTTGGTGATATGGTGGGCTATATGACAGCACATCTGCTCTGCATTATAACGCAGTGCCAACGACCCAGTAGCCTACTGCACACTCCGATAGGTGTTTATAATATGCTTTTTTCTTATTGTAGTAGTCATTTAACGTGTCGAATGACGGAAATGACGGAATGTAAGTTAAAGGTAAACCATACAGCATAACACACGGATGTGGCGTTCGCCATGTATATAGGCCAATAGCATGCTTCACCCCCAAAAAGATCACAACTCACCCATTTTAAACTTTGATTAAAATCTGAATTCTTGAGTGACGAATGTTAACTTCTGAAACAACAAATAGCGTTAGTCCCTCCCTTTAAAAAAAAAAAAAAACGCATACTCGCGAGCACTTCAAGTAAACACAGATCTTCGCAATAAAGGGCAGAGCATCAATGGGCTTTTCGGTGCTTATTAATAATTAATAATCCAAATAACAAACATGCGACATGGAGCCGTGGCCAGCAGCTCGTCTCCTCGTCAGTGGATTGGCACAACTGGTTATAGATTATCGCCGACCTCTCCTGACTAACATGTCATCCCCTCCCCTTACTGTAGGCTCTACTGTACACCCCGGCTGTGCGCAGAGCGCACCATTAGTGCAACCTGTTGGCTGCTATGGCACACTGCACAGATCCAGGGAGAATCTGGTCATAACATTTAAACCGACCACAGTTTTTGTTCCCCTGAGTTCTTCACATATTATACAACTTTAAGAAAAGGTGCCGTTAGTCAAATATTAACAATCGCACAATACGAACGCAATGCCTTGCGCTTCTGTGGCGCAAAGTAGAGGACTAATGGCCTACTCCAACTAAAGAGCTATGCGTTAGATAAGACTGGTCTATATAGGCATAACATACACTAGATAAGACTAGTCTATACAGGGATCAAATGCATTTGATAAGACTAGTCCATACAGGGTTTCGATACATTAGATAAGCCTAGTCTACACAGGGATCAGAGACATGGAGAACCTCCAGAGGCGTACCTGGGGTAAGAGACAGCGCTCCGGTGCGCTGGTTAGGCCATCGTCCGTCTACCAAGTTTGATAAAGACTCCTGGTGACATGGTCCTATCCAGCCCGATGGATCCGAATAATCACGGGTTCTTGTCACACTCGATGGATATCCATGCTGCCCGCTAGCGCCCTTTTCAGTGTGTTGGGGGGAAAAAAAGAAAGACCTCCAAAGGCAAGACAGTCGGTCAGAATGGCAGCACGGTCGTCTCTACCCTTTTTGTGCGCAACTTTTTAAGATCTCACGCAGAAAAGAAGTCATGAAGTCCATTGCGGGTTAAATATTCCGAGATAAAGACGGAGTGCAGTGTGGAAATACGGTCTACGCGCTACACGAAAACACCCAAGTTAGTGTTTAAGTTACATAATACAGCCCGCTGGCCGCCGTAACGCTGCACGACCGGGCAGGGCAGGGCTGCTGCTTTGACACTTGGCGGCAGGGAACGCCCCTTTCTCTGCACGAATTCGCCATTCTGTCACGGAGCTATAATGTGCTCGCGTCCACCTGAGGGGCGTCGCGTGCGGAAACACACGACACTCGAACCGGGGGCTTTGGTTATTCAGCCATCCGCAGGCTGTGTGCAGGCTCTGGGCTGCTGCAGAGGCTGGCGTGTTGTAGCGTTGTTGTGTGTGTTCCAGTAGCCGTGTTGTTATTGTAGTGCGTTGGTAGTGTGTAGTGTTGTTGTGTCTCCAGCGGCTAGCTGCAGCTCGCTACCGGAGCGTTAGCCAAGGCAATGGTAGCTAGCGTTAGCTTGCAACATGAGTTAATCGCTCCTTTCAGCCTTCTGGTTGCAAGACAGCAACCTCTCCCCGCTGGGTGCAGCTCTGTGTCCTGGCGGAAAACTCGCAGGAGGACGGCAGAGGCGCAGACTAGACTGGACACGAAACGCACAGTTCAACTTATGCCCCGTTATCCAAACTTTGATGAGGCACACGTTCCGCGGAGAGCCCCGTCCTCCTCCCTCGACACTGACCGTCGACACTGCCCACTGAAATATACACTACGCCTCATGCCCATGCAATCGACTTAAAAGTTTGAGTCCTGGGGATAGAAAACAACAAGCCGAGGCTGTGCGGAGCCGAATGGCGCAGCCGTGTGATCTAGCAGGGGGGCGAAGGGCACGGTGACGGCAGCTCTGTAAATCAACTCTTCTAACGAGTCCAACCAACAAGTCGACCTCAACGCATGCGGATCCAGCTACAGCACATGGGCGACGTTTTGTCGCCTCCAAATGTCTGTTGAACCGATTCGAGGCCAGAGAACAGTCAACACCATTTGACGCTCGCAAATAAACTCACATATAGGGAAATAGAAATGTTGGATATCCACATGTGCATCCACTTCTACTGCATGGCCATGTCCAGTTTACAGTGGTCCGAGTTAGCCTATAGGTTTTGAGACTGAGCCTATTGTTAAAAGTATATATTTCACATCATGCTACCTATACAGATGATAAAGCATATGAAAGCTGATATGGGTGTACATTTATAATTGTTTAAAATATCATCAATGCAATAAGCAAAAACTTTAAACCGCCATTTCTCAAGATACCAGTTGCAATGTGCACTGTAGATAGTGGCTTCCCATCCGTCTTATCTGTCATCACAGGAACTGGAGAAGGGCCCCTCAATGGATCTGCTTCTACGTAAAGCGATATGCTATAGAAAACCCAAATAAAGCAAAGAAACATTGGCATCCTGAAGGATTATGCAGTATGATGGGGAATAACATCTATAATAATAATAATATAATTATATAATTATTATTTATAATGTTAATGAAAGGAACAACACACATTCGAATTCTGTTTATTAATGGCATATGGACAAATGGAGCACATTCTCCCAAACTTGCCTAGGAATGTGGATGAAATAGAAAAGGCACACACTATTCCTCTTTTTAACATTTAAAGCAATATCAACATTTATTTGATGTAAAACTATTACCACACCCAAAAGAAAATGTCCTTGTTATTATGCCGTCCTATTTGGCCTAGTCATTACTCAATGGCAATCGCACTTCTCATCTTTCCTGTTGGAATGCCACAAATAAACAGAGCAAAGATTAATATGTTTTTTAATGTTTTCCGACGCAGGAATTGCTGAGGCTTGTGTAGAGGAAGGGAGTTGAGAAAAGGCAATAGGGGTTGGTTGACAAACGGCCAAACTGAGAAACCCCTCCAACGTTCCTTCATCAACAAGACCATCAAATGATAATACAGGAAGAGATGATAGGGAGACGCCAGAGACATTGATACAAAAACACACATATTTTTATTTTATTGTTTTTTTCTAACGTGGAGGACAGAGGCAGGCGAGCACATAAGTGAGGGGTGGGGTGGGTGGGAGGCGCAGACCTCCATGCTAAGCGTGTGATTAGCAGCTAGCCCAGCGTGTCCTGTGCATGCGACAGTCTCATTAGCGTTAGCATGGCTAGAGAGAGACTTGAGGTCCCTCAGGGCCCAGATCAAACCACACTGTTCCCAAAACACAACCCAGGGTACACGGCAAGTTTTAAATATTGGGTAATGACCGGTGCCCATAGTCCCCAATAAGAAAGTAATAAACATTTGGTTGGAGAACATGTGGTGCACAGGCTGTACTATAGACCTATGTGTGTCTGTGTTTGTGTGCATGCTTGTTTAATGTGTTGTATTTTTTGGTTGCATTTCATAGTTTCATTTTACATGGATGAAATAAAATACACCTCAAATGTATGTGAAATTTCCTCCACGGTAGTACAATTTAGATATGGACATTTCCACATCAATGATAAAACCCAAAACCGAATTGTCACAATGTGGGAGCGACAAACTACATTGGTAATTCTGCTTCTGCAGGTTAATTTCCAGCTATGCACGTGTTCAATGGAAAGCCATCAATATTCCCATGTGCAATTAGTTTGAAGTAAACATGTCTCTATGCCAAATTGATTACGAGCTTGATTGACTGCTGATTACTGCATATTTATGAATACAAATATCAGCACCAGTATTTTCTCCCGCAGTCGCATGGCATGGTAGATCTCTGTTGGAAATAAGTTTGTCAATAGCAGCATAGGGAGGAGCCCCTATATATAAATAAACAGACATGGGTAATATATTCAATGGCAGCAATAATGAAGATACATTGTTTTATTTTTTAAGATTCATGACATTCATGTAGATGTACATTTTCATATCCCTTTCATCACTGCACCAATTTATCAGCAAAGGTCCAATGGACACTAAACCGGCAATAAACCGCTTCCTATTCAGATGCAAACACAAACATATGCAGTTTTGTAGCAACAAGGGTTTATTTAAATGAACTACCACCAACCCTTCTATAACAGATGGTGATGGAGACGGCTTGCTCATTATTTTTCTTATGGTTATGTAATCATATTCTTTTTTCTGAGGTAACTAGTCAGCATTGGGTTATTCTAAACATGAGAGATATACAATTCAGCAAAAGCAGACATATATAAACAGAGAGAGAGAGGGGTGAGGGGGTTGGATGGATGGATAGAAAGGCTGACAAATTGTCCGGCAGGCAGCAGACAGACAGACAGCTAAGGATGCATCGTCAGACAGATAGGCAGGCAGACAGGCAGTCAGATAGCTAAGCATGCATCGTCAGACAGATAGACAGGCAGACGGACAATAAACCTCGGCCAACTAGTTAGTGAACAGTGGTGACACAGTAGTGAGGCGCTGCTATAAGGTCCCGAGTTATCCGACATTATGGAAGTAATGAGGGCATGTGGAGAAGCCGCGTAGCAGCAACCTATTGGCCCGGCTGCGATGCATAGGGATGCACTCATGCAGCAAAAGCCTTCTGACATGGTCCTTGGGTATCCTCTAGGCTTTGAAATATTAATGGCATGGTCGGTGAGTAAGGCACAGGCGTACACTCTCACTGTGCCAAAGACGGAGGCAAAGGGACAGGATAGATAGATGGATAGATAAACAGGTAGGTAGATAGATTGATAGATAGGTAGATTGAGTTAGATCTAGAAGATAGGTAGAGGGATAGGACGTATAGACATTAATAGATACATTTATATGGATAGATGGACAGATCTAGATGTATACGTTACTATTGCACAACTTCACACTGAATACACACGCAACCTCCATAACAACTTCATATGTTAAAACATTTTCATTTTTGTCCTTTTCATAGTGTTTCATATTTTGACCTTCTACATTCTGCATGTTAAGGTAATTATACCTATGGAGAAGCTTAAAGACTATTTGGCACAGTTCCAGGAAACACCTTGATTCACTCAATCAACATTAGCTCATTGTTGCACTGAAGGCCTTTTTCTACTGATAAGGTTAGGCTTTTTGTAGCTATAAGTCATGCTTTGTTATATTTCCTTTTTTTTCAAAATTTTAACTGCTTTAAACATCTAAATCTATATATATATATATATATATATATATATATATATATATACATACATACATACATACATACATACATACATACATACATACATACATACATACATACATACAGAGAGAGAGTGAGAGAGAAAGATTATTACAGATAGATAGATAGATAGATAGATAGATAGATAGATAGATAATAGATAGATAGATAGATAGATAGATAGATAGAGAGATAGATAGGTAGATAGATAGATAGCTCTTGATAGATAGAGTGATAGCTATATCTAGATGAATAGATCCAGATGGATAGATAAATCGAAAGAGAAAATAGGTATATAGCGAGAGAGAGAGAGAGAGAGAGAGAGAAGAGAGAGAGAAAATATATATAGATAGTTAGACAGATAGATCCGGTAATGTAGTTGAATGTAGTCTCACTCAGCAGATTAACTTCCTTTGGAACACGATAGTTGTGTTTTCTTCCCTCTGTCTGACCTACTAGAGTCACCAGGTCACCTGTCTATAATCCCATAGATCCATTCAGGTTCCTCGTTTCTTGGTCAGTGGCCCTATGACGGCGTCACCTTGGCCATATGTCATTGGCTAGCGCACTTGCAACCACACTCGGTCCTCTTCTTGGATAAGGTCACCGGAGTGAAAGAGAACCAGCTAATCCCACAGCAAGGAAAGACTTCTGACCATCTCAGCCGGTCCACCATGCGTTCCTTATAGCTGAATACCAGATACATGTGGCGATTGATTAGCCACGGATATGAGTGCACCTCAACATAAAACCCCTGGGTATGGTGTCTATTGTACTGTGCGTGTCAGTTTGTACATTTGTTAACACATTCGTTTTTACACATGATGCTCTTAACACATGGACAAAACAGGGAACTAGGTGAACATATATGTTCCCGGCAGGATGAAGACAAACATGCTACCGCTGCTGTGGTTGGGCTCGACACGGAACGCATTAACACACACGGTGGCTCTCTTCACCGTGGAAGTGTTTCATTTCTCCGGGTCCTTCTCTGTCCTACTCCCTCCCCCCCCCCCCCCCCCCCCTCAGTCATTGGCTTGGATTCTCCCAGCATACACATTTGTGCACGCACCCACACAAACACACACACACACACACACACACACACACACACTCACCGCAACATTAGATCATTGAGCTGATTGCCGGGGCGCTGGCACCCAGAATGCAACACTCCTGGTGCATTCTTTTCATGCTACCCACATGCGGGTGTAGAAAACACAGGCTGTACATTCACGCTCTACAACTGCTGTGTATAGTATAGCAAATAGTCATTTTTTTCCGTGGGTTTACATAGCAATTACATTGTTGTGTGGTTGTGTAAGATCAGCACATAAGAGTATTGTTTGGTTGGAACAGGACTTTCAGTATTTGGCATTTATTCGATTCACAAAAGTTGTCAACGCATAAAACAAGGCATAGGCCATTTCTTTCTCCCGGGAGACGTTATGGCACACTTTGTTGTGCACACCCATTAGATGTGATCACCTCTGTGCCACTGGATCGCATCATCAGTGTGATTACTTTAACTAGTTAGTATGTCATTTCTCACCACTTAGCATCAAGCCTGTATGTTGCATGTCTGTTTGCATGTCTGTTAATGTACCGGATGGATGAAACGTCCACTGACAGACACTGACATATACAAGACAAATTTTCCCCTGACCACGTCGCCCGCAGAGTTAGATGAAACAATAAGATATGAAACAGGATTTAATCTGCAGATACACAACCTTATTTTCTCTCTCTCACTAAATGATGTAATGTGGTGTGAACCAGCTACCTATGTTGGCATTGACATCATGTTCCTCTCATGGTTAAACTTAAGACGTGCAATGAATGCGAAGGAAGACAAATGAGCGATTAGTAGAGCTCTCTGCAACACTGATCGCACTAAGAACATCTCAAAATGACAAGTTGAAAACCCCTATATCTGTCCTCATCTCCTGTAAAGAATGGGTGCAGACGCGGATCAACGCACAGGCTACCCTAGGCTGCAGCCTAGGGGCCCACATCCGAAGGGGCCCTGGATTTTATTCTTAAAATATTCTGAGCAAATTGGATTTTCACAGCCTCATTAAGGAGATCTGTGTCAGAAGAACTTTTAAAGAGTAAGAATATGTATTTATGATTGTGCTGCTTTGGCATTATTGCTGTTATTATGTAGTGCTACTGTGTTTTTTGTATTTGTATGGCTTTGTTTTATTTGAGTATGGCACAGCGGTTCGATTTGTATCTGTAAGGATGTTGTGATTTTGCCTCAGTAAAATAGGGTGTTGTGTACTGCTGCAGATGTTGTAGGCCTACCTTTTTTGTTAGAAAGCTCAAAGCTTTTATCAGCTTGCAGATGCACTTTGAATGCCTTTTTAGGCGGTTGGTTGGTCCACAGAAATGCATGGTTGCAGCTATAGCGAATTCACACTTGATTCTGCATCATTGCTGTTTTAGAAGAGGCTGTCTCAATGGGTGTGTGTTTGTAAGTATATGCGTGTGCCCTGAGAATTTGCGTTTGGGCCGTGTACTATTCAAAGAACGCTTTTACACATGGCCCAACATTATGAAAAATTATTATTTTTGGTTTAAATTCAGTTATTTTGCATGATCATTTTCTATTCGAGGTAGCCTTGATTATTTCGAACCACCTGAGGCCTTTTAAGGCAGCACACTAAGATATGTAAAGTTTTAAGACTTAATTTAACACAAGCCCACAGCCTACTCTCGACCCCCTCTCTTGCTAAACAGATCATTCATTTATAACCGTAGTAGGAGCTGAAGAAAACCTAATTCAATATCCCTGAACACCATATTATACAAATGCAGCATGTTTTGAGCTGATGGTCTAGTTGTGGGCCACAATCAGCCCCTGAACAGCTGTGTTCAACCTGGCAAAGGCATGGGAACATGTCCTTAGCCTGCATCCTAATGGATGATTAACAGCCAAGGGTCCAATCAGAGTTAAGTGATCCATCTAATCACCCCTGCTAGATAAACAAGCCTCTCATTACCGGGTGAATTAACTAGGTAATGAAAGCCTTGTATTTGGATGACTTCTCTGTGCCTCAGATCCTGGTAAAACACATTGGAAGGGGCAGACATTTCTGTATCGACGATTGATACTCATGGCTCCGGGGTGTGTGGGGATGCTTGTCTGCATGGAAGTCTGTATGTGTGTGTGTGTGTGTGTGTGTCTGTGTGTGCGCGCGCGCGCGTGCATGTGTGTGTGTGTGTGTGTGTCTCTCTCTCTCTCTCTCTCTCTCTCTCTCTCTCTCTCACACACACACACACACACACACACACACTCACACTCACGCACACACACACACACACACACACACACACACACACACACACAATTGGCCTTTAAGCTATGGCATTACATTAATTCAAGTTGAATTAAATGAAAAACTAAGTCATCCATAATAATAACAAGTAAAGCGTTCTGGATTGAATTGTGTTTGTATTGTATTGCCCCCTGCAGGATAAATAAGATATAATAAATAAATACAGAAAGAAAGAAAGAAGAAAAATGAAACCAATAAACCCAAGGGACAAATATAGAAAAAAGTGTACAATTAAGTAAATATGAACTATAACCAACTAACTATAATCCAACGGCTATTCAGGAAAAAAGGTATAGATGATGAAAGACCTAATCAATAAAACAAAAAGATAGGAAGTAGACGCCACGTACTGAATGAACCCAGCACCTCAATGGAAATGTTTGAGTGAGTTCCGCGAAACGATTGGTGTTGATGAGACATGGTGTGGTTTGGCGAAATAGAACAGAAAGTCTAGTCAGAGGTTTCAATCTGGGTGCAATCTTCACCAACATCCTAGAACACACTGAACCAAAACTTCCGCCTTGATTTCGAACACATCCTCCCCTCCAGTTGCTGGTGAGAACACCTTTCATGTAAGTGTTTAGCACTCAATTTAACTCTGCCCCAACATTTGAGAATTGTGTGAGGTAACTTCACTGACAACAAGTGGCATCCAAGCCATGGAACAGGCGAGATCTAGACACAAATTTGTTAGTTAAGCCTCAAAGGACTTCGAAGGCTCACTAAATCATGAGTGTAAGCCAATCTGTTCTGGTAAATGGATAACATTTCATAGAAATATCTATCTTTTGAAATAAAATTTAAAAGGCAACATGACTGGAAACACTATCGCCAAAGCAATTTGCCATACAGTGAAGCAACAACAAGGCACATGGAAAATTATCTGAATATCATCCCCACATAGATCCATAACATTGTATCTGCAATTACATAATCAAGTTGAAATACGATTGCAGAGACAAGCAGGATCATCAGTGCTAACCCAGGTTACTGCAGGCGTGTGTATGACTAAATAAATACTTATAATGCAGAGTTCAAGCCACATAGAAAACCGGACAAGTTGACTCATCAAAATGTAGCATATCCATCTGAATAGTGAAACCTTGACCACATTTACCTCCACGCCCGACCCACGAGCCGCAGAGTACACCATGTACAATAGGGACGCAGCAAGTGTCATATGTGTGTCAGCTTGTTGTGATGATTGTTGTGTTGTTGTGACAATCCAGAGGCAATGTATGAGGTAATGTAGATAGAGACCTCATGTAGCAACTGCTTTATGGATCCAAAATAATTACACCAAGAGCCCAAGGCACAACTAGGTCAGCCGACAGGCCCTTGTGCTGCTATGTCCTCATGGGTTTTAGGTCAGTTATCTGACCTGAAACTGTTGTTGTCTAAGAGGCGACTGTGCTCCGTGCTGTGGATTCAAAATAAGTAAATACGTCAATTAATGAATGAACGAGCTTGGCTAGACTGGATGTTAATATCTGTGTGTGTGTGTGTGTGTGTGTGTGTGTGTGTGTGTGTGTGTGTGTGTGTGTGTGTGTGTGTGTGTGTTTGTGTGTGTGTGTGTGTGTGCATATATATATATATATATATATATATATATATATATATATATATATATAGAGAGAGAGAGAGAGTTTGTGTTTGTGCGTCCGTGTTTTGACACCGAACTCAGGAGTGTAGCCATGGTGACAGCCTTGCTGATGGAACAATACATTGCCATTGCAACAACAACAACACACACACGTACACACTCTCAGCCGCACCAACACACGTGTATACACACACTCGCCAGGAGAGGGTGGAGGAGTGGAAAGTGTAGGAGGACCATGCATTGCAGGAGAAAAATAAGGAACAGAGGAAGGGTGCAAGAAAGGAGAGGCTATGGATGTAGTTGGTTTGTTTCTGTGTGACTGAATGAGACAGTGTGTGCTTACTTTAGGATGGGGAAGGGGAAAGATGTAGTAGAAGGGAGAGGAGGTTGTAGGAGGATTTAGTAGGCGGTGGTGGAGGACATAATGAGGAGGCTGTTGTAGATGGAGGAGCAGGACGTAGGAGAAGGAGGAATTAGGAGGTGGAGGATTTAGGAGGAGAACTAGGATGTACGAGGAGTAGAAGGGAGATTGGAAGAGGAGGTGAGTTAATTAGATCCACTGCCAGCTCGTGGGGGGGGGGGGGGGGGGGGGGGGGGGGGGGGGTTGACAGCAGCTGTGGCCGTGACACGTGCAGATGTTGCGTCAACGTTCTTAATTGAACCAGTTGTTTTCCAGAGCACATATTGTTGTTGTTGGCGTTGAGGAATGAACCCCTTTAAAATAAATGCAGCCTGTATTGTGTTTTTCTATCTGTTTGTGTGTTTGTCTGTCTGTCTGTGTGAGTGTATGGCTGTGTGTGTGTAGGCTTGCATTTATCTTATTAAAATTGGTGAATCAGAATTGCACTTCCATGGGCTCATTCAACTATGTCTGATTTGTCGTTACGTCCCGGCTATACAATAACCTGGGTCGATGAATAGATGTTATACTTCCGAATGCCTTCATGCTTCTATCCAAGTCTATATCTGAAGAATACATGACCCATCTCTTTGGTGCTGATATGAAATATGAATGTAATCAAGTCATAAATGACTGGACCACTAAATTATAAAATAAAAAGGACAATTGTTTGGATTATTGCTGTAGTAAAGACAAAATCGTTGAATATAATAATAATAATAATTCTTAATATTCCTTATTATTACCATTACTACTGTTACAGAGTTATATCTCTTAAAGCTATCTTACTTGAGCTTCCAGGCTTTGTCATTGTTAGCAATGGTGCTAGCAAAGCAGCATAAGCAATAAGCAATGCTTGCAAAGCAGCAGCCTGCGCCTTATTCAATGTGCGCGATCGAAGCCATGTGTGGCGCAAAGCACCCAGACCTGATTCTCTCGTGTCAATAATACAAACACAAAAACATTCACTGAATATTCATTCATTTGCTAACCAGCGAAGACATGAAGACACAGAGGGGTTCAACACGGCACCGGGCCTGCTGTGACATGTCAACCGGAAGGAAACACTCAGAAATACATGAGAAATAAACACACATACATGCAATGGTAAGCATACCATCAATAAAAGTGGTCCTATACGTGACGAAGACATAAAGAGCCACACTTTCTTTCTATATTTTATTTTCAGTTTTATATATGCAATGTATACAAACATATCAGCCTACCAACAGTAAGAGACATAACAAAGTGTGGAGGATAAACCCCCCTCACCCTATAACCGCCCCCACCCAAAAAAATAAATAAATAAATAATAATAATAATTGAATAAAATAAACGAACCCGGAAAGAAGTCCGTGTGAAGGTCAATACCAACGATTACATTAAGTACTTGGAGTAAGAGATGTACCAATATGGTCTAAATATGGCTGCCAAATTTTCCAAAAGGTGTTACATCGTTTTCTGAGACAATAAGTGATTTTTTCCAGGGGATGCAGCTAATCATCTCAACAGACCACCTGTCAATAAGAAGAGGGGAGTCAGATTTCCATGACACTGCAATGCACTTCTTAGCCTCACATAGAGCAATTTCACTGAATTTGAGTTGTGCAGTGTTTAGAGAATGACGAATACTTGTGAATTTCCCCAATAAACAAAGTTCAGGGTCCACAGGAACATTAACTCCTGTGTTCCTGGTTAATGTGGAGCTTATATCATGCCAAAAAGGCTTAACTTTCATACACAGCCAGGTACAATGCAAAAAGGAACCAATTTCAGCATCACATCTGAAGCACATTTCTGACTTTCTGATCTATTTTCTTAGATTTGAGTGAATTTAATTTTTCTGGGGTAAGTAGCTCAGTGCATTCAGCTTCAAGCGCTTTCATGCGGACGTCAAGGTCGCTAGTAGCTTGCTCCTGGTTAGCCACACGTGCTTGCAGTTTGGCCTGCGAAGCTGCGAGTGCCTCAAAGGCATCGAAACGTTCATTTATGCAGCGCAGGACTGACTCTGACACCTCTTTGCACAGCTCCTTACACATATCGTAAGTTTTATCTGGAGGCATGTCCGACCTTGTGGGAGAATCGCTAGCAGAGTTGCAGCTATCGTTGGTACTATCTCCAGCTCCAGTAGCCTGGCTGTGGGGGGATTTGGCTTTGCTGGAGACGTTTGGCTTCGGCATTTTGGATTTTCAGTTGTATAGGGTTCTTGGTATATACACACACATTTGCGATCTATGGGCAAAAAGGACATGGTATAAAGATGATTTTGTAAGTAGCGGAGAGGAGCACTGACTAAACAAGTCTACATCCTTCGTATGCACACTAGCGCCCCAGCTACACTTTCTTTGTACCAACCGATTAGGCCTTCATTAAGTATATATCTGAGCTATAAAGAAACCGTTCCCACCGCAGCAGCTGTGAAATCTCTATTGACCCTGATCTGGTAACTGAGGACATGTTACCTGATCCTATCCTCTTACATAAGAGAGAGAGAGAGAGAGAGAGAGAGAGAGAGAGAGAGAGAGAGAGAGAGAGAGAGAGAGAGAGAGAGAGAGCCCAAGGTGAGAAAGACAGATGCTTTTCTTTGTTTCTTAGGATCAGCTAAACTGTAAGCAGAACCTCTGTGCACAACCGTATCAGATGTAAAAAAGAGCTAGCTGAGATATGACCATGTAAACACCGCCTGATGTGCGCCCCGATGACTTCCTGTACAAACAAGACTTGTGGGACATAAAACAAGAATCAATCATTTGAACAAGTAGAAAAGTTCAAGAAGAGTTCTGCTAACAAAGCATCAACTCATTTTGGGAGAGGTGCCATTCATCCATCTTCTTGGATGTTGAATACAAGTTCAATAAATGAATCATAAAAAATGTAAATGTCAAAAGTAATAATAATAATAATATTAATTTATAGTTTTATATAGTGCTTTACGTACTGTGTGTGTGGGGGGGGGGCATCACAACGTATCCACTACCCGTGTTTAGTAGCCATACTCGGTGGATGCACAGCAGCCATAGGCGCCATAACGTACACCACACACAGGCTCCAACAGAGGAGAGCTGAGCATTGTATGATCACAACGATGGCCGCACACTGCAGTCTGCTTCACAACGCACCCAAGTAAAAAAATACCTAAGACACATTGATACACAACACATAAATAAACCTGACCCTACACACTTTTTACTATCGGGGATACTAGGGCTAGACTTTTTCCCAGTTCCCCACACAATGGAAAGTGTCAGCTCATGAAAACATCTCATTTGGCCTAATCTAGTGTGTTAAGACTAATGTGACCGACTACAGCAACAGCCTATCAAACAGCTTAACAGCGACTGTGTAACATGCACTTCACTATACTTTATGGAGAAGAAGGTCCAGTGAAAAGGTGAAACCATTAATAATAATGGTTTCTATAATTAATAGTAATAATAAATACATTTATGAATGATTGATTTTAAAAGAGGGCTCCTAAACCAGTATTGTTCTTGTTTATTTCCACTTTGGAGGGGTGCATTGTGTAGTCACACACACTGTTACTGTTAAAACACACACATGCACAGGAACGTAGGGGGAAAAACGTGTGGGGAACTAGATCACCAACTCATAACCAAACATCCTCACACTTGAATGAATGAATGAGTTTCACATTACCACTTCAAACATTACAATATTACAGTTGGGGTGCAAAATCAATTGGGTAGAGTGAATGGGTCCCCATGCACTCAGGAGGTAGAGCAGGTTGCCTGGTAACCAGAAGGTTGCTGGTTTGTTCCCCGGCTCCGAGTGTCGAGGTGTCCCTGAGCAAGACGCCTCACCCTGACTGCTCCCGACGAGATGACTGTCGCCCTGCATGGCTGTCACCGCCGTCGGTGTGTTAATGGGTTTATAATGGGAGGCGATATTGTAAAGCGCTTAGCGGTTAGAAAAGCGCTATATGATTGCAATCTTTTACCATTTACCATTGTTTTGTCCACAATGGCTTTCCATAGATTTTATCTGATTCAAACATGAACACGTTTACCAATGACAAAGAGCGCAAAACAGCATTTCTTTATGATCCCCTTTGGCATTCCAGACACACACACCCAAACACACACACACACACACACACACACAGGACACCTTACCTTCTAGGACACCTTAGGCCACATGCATAGAATCCTGTGAATGTGTCTGCTCAAATGAATGCTCAAATGAAAGATATTCAAACAATGTCGAACAACAGCTCAGGGTTTTACACCAGTTGTCCTGAGATTGTGCACACATGAATGAACTTAAGAGTCCACAAGCCGCCGACTGTATGTGTCTGTGTCTGTGGCGGCATTTAATCATACATACTGATGCACTACCGAGTATGACCCACTTCTTCATATAGCTTCCATGTCCTCTTTTCCTCCTTTCCTTCTGACAATGGAAGTTTTTGATGTAATGCATTTGACATTGACATATGGGGGGGGGAATCCCAAACTCTTAAACAATCCCAGAAAACTTCCAAGTGCACGGACCCCATGGGAGAGCTATCACACAGACGTGATCGGCAGCCACGGCCCTGACCAGCGTTATGCTCAGGGGTGGGGCGCCAAAGCAAGCGGGTAGGTGTCTGGCTAATACGATAGTTAGGGGCTGGGCGAGTCTCCCCACCGACCTGCTAACAACCGTTACTGGACAACAGGTTTTGCTAAATCCACCTCCCGTGAGGCATAAGTCGACGGATCTAACATTATACAGTAGTGGCTTTGGGACAATGGCAATGGGGCTAGCCCATACTCTGAGATTCTTCCATCACCCCGAGCGCCAGCCTCATCTGCACGTCCTCCCTTGATCTGCGACGAGACTCAGGCAGACTATTTTCCCGGGCTTCGTCTTAATATTATGGGTTGACCTTAGACAAAGAGCTTAGACATTCAGGCTCACTCAATTACCTGACCTGTGGGGTAATGGCTGTTCCCAGGCCTCCTTTACTATGTTGAACAACCCTCCGACCATAGAGCAGCTCAAAGGGGGAGAAACCTGTTGAACTCTGGGGCACTTCCCTGACGGAGAAAAATACATAGGGAAGAAACTGGTCCCAGTTCCTCCCGTCAACGTCAATCATCTTTCTCATTATCTGTTGTATTGTTTGTTTAAAGGCCGTCGGTCTGGGGATGGTCAATTGAAGTTCGGATTTTTCGCACCTTGAGGAGTTTCACATTTCAGGCACAGGCACATTTCAGCCATAATCTTGTACATTAAGCAGCTTCCCTTCATGAAGGGGCAGATTGACAGATGGATGGCCTCCGGGAAGCAGGTGGCATAGTCCGTCCGACTTAGAGAGTGGTCCCACCACATCATTCGCTATCTGGCTGGAGGAAGTCTCAATGATGGGGAGTGGGATGAGAGGGTTGACCCCCTCTGCCTCTGGATGGGCTAAAGGCCCATTCACACCCTACGGTAAATACAGATAGGAAGCCTTTCGTCCGGTTCCGGAGGTCGTTTCGTCCGTCAGTAGGTCCGTCATCTCTGAGCTTGTGAATCTGGAGTGCTACGGGAGAAACGGAGCAATGCCAATGGAAATCGGTGCGGCAGTATAGTCAGAAAACCAACCATTCGCGAAAATAGATAGAGAATAGTATAATTTCTGATGTGTATATATATTGTATTTAATGTTTTATACTTAAATTATACTATATACATGAACTTTTTATTTTATTGTTCACCTGCTTTGGCAATGACTTTTAACTGGTCATTTAAAAATGGCGCAACATTTTGAGGAGAGAATCTGCGGGTTGGTGAGGGGTGTCACATGCCACCGCCGCCTAGGCCTACACTTTTTGCACTTTTTTTGCCGATTTCGGATGACGCAAAGCAAAATCATCTCCTCTACAGATGCCATGTTTGCGATTGTCGATTCCGGTAATTTGCGAGACGACAGTCACTGTCCTCTAGAGGATGTTTTGCGTAACATCCATAACAACGCTGAAACCGGACGGAGGTATGAAGGGTAGTCCCGGAAACAACGTTTGGAACGGACAGACGAATTTCGTCGAGATCCGGAGGTATGAATTGGCCTTAACAGGTCACTTAAGCTTCCAGAGTATGGTTGTCGGTTGTCGGTTAACTTGGTTCTCACCTGTTGCAGCTGTGTTTTCCTGAGTCTGGGGCAGAGTGGGAGAGGCTTCTATAGCGGTTTCCCAAATGTGGTCCTCTGCATTCTGACATTCGGGGCTTGCCAATAATGTAAAATCCCTAGGGGGCAATCCCTCCCTACCAGTAGAGGGACTTCACAGGCCGCCGATTTAATGGGAAACTGTTCTGGCTGGCAGGCGAGACTCTTTCTCCAACCTCTCCATAGGGCCTGGAATCCATTTGGCCCTTGGGAACTCAGGTTTGCTGGTCCGCAACATTTTGACCATCCCGTTGTGTTTCTCTAACAGCTCCACTAGTTCATGAAAGTAATCGGGCTGGTCTGGTCTTCAGTAATAGCGGGTTTGCAAGAACTGTTCCCCCCAATAAGAAAACTTTGGATCAGTCAGACGAGGTTGGCCACCTGGGCCTGTGCAGGCCGAGGTTGTACATCATTGCATGGAGTTTTTGAGCTATAGCAGTGTTGCTATGTCTAAAGTGGACAAGGACAGCAGTTTTGAGGCTACCATAATTCGCAGCATCCACTGACATCAGGCCTCGACACACCCTTTGGGCCTGCCCACTCAAAAATGGGACCAGGATTCCACCCATATCGGTTGCTGGCCACTTTTCCCACGTGACTGTTGGCTCAAAAAGGTTCTAGAAAGGCCTAGCTGTCACCTTCAGCAAAAGGTTGACACAGTTCCTCCTAAAGGGCTCTAGCCGGCTGCATTGGGGGTGTGGTTCACTGGTGCCACTTCCTGATTGTGGGTTGATATTGGTTTAGCTCTTGAGCAGGGCAGCCAAAGCAAAGTGTCTGTCTTCAAAGCTTGGGTTCCACTTAAGGGCCACTTGCCACTTCCCTGTATTCTCTCTTAGGTTATGACATTACTTCCTCAAAGGCAACGGCCTGCCTTAGTAGCTGGCAAACTGGCCGGCAGGTGTTCCCCAATACCAACCATGCTGTAGGTGGACCGGATAATAGTGATTGTCAATGAACTCTCCCAGCATGTGTCTTTGAGGGAAAGGGCCTTGTACATGGTTCTGTTTTTTATCTCCTTGTGGAGGGTCTCTTGGGCTGCTAGGCCCTCTACAGCGGCTTTGCACCAAATACAGCTGCCGAGGCATGGCCGTGTTCGTAGAGGCAACGGCCTGGCATTCACCGTTAAACAGGTCAATTTGGTCTGTTCTGGCAGCAGGGTGCCCAGATATGGCCGATGCATCTAGGTTTTCACATGCGGACAGTCGGGACGTGATTCATTGGTTATATTTCGAACATAACATTATCGGCCTTACCACCATGGACACGCCCGATCTCGTCTGATCTCGGAAGCTAAGCATGGTCGGGCCTGGTTAGTACTTGGATGGGAGACCGCCTGGGAATACCAGGTGCTGTAAGTGCTGGTGGCACTCTTCCCTCTGGCCTTAACATCAATCCCGATGCCCCAGTGCAGTGACGTGGACACTGTGCTGTGGAAGGTGCCGTCCTTCGGAGGAGACGTAAAACCGACGTCCTGACTCACTGAGGTCATAAAAGATCCCAGGGAACTTATCGCAAAGAGTAGGGGTTTCCCCGGTGTCCTGACCCAACCAGGCTCATTCAATCTTGCCCCCTAATCATCCTCCTGTATAATTGGCTCACTCATTAATTCCCTCACTCTCCACCTCAAGCTGGTGTGTGGTGAGCGTTCTGGCGCAGATTGGCTGCTGTGCATCACCCAAGTGGGTGCTACACACTGGTGGTGGTTAGTGAGGTCCCCCCTTCACTGTAAAGCGTCTTTGAGTGTCTAGAAAAGCACTATATAAATTCAATCCATTATTATTATAAACTTGTTAGCCTCAGCGATAAGTGCATACCAAAATATTCACTAAACTCTTACCTTTAACTCAAAGTCAAAGATTTAATTAGTTTGGTTTGGGACTTTAAGTTTTCTGAGTGTTCTAGAATGCACCACCTACTAAGCCGAGCGAGCTCAGCCACAACTACTAGTTAGCCTTGCCAGGCGAGCTCTCCCAGCCGAGTAACTACCCCTCTAATCCCATGGCTCTTGGACTGTCAAAAATGTAATGTATACATTATATATTGAATCATAGCAAATGTCAGGCAAATGATCCAAATGTGTAGCTAGCTTTCCAAATGAACATTAAAGACTGTTATACATATTAAAGCGACCACGGGCACGGTAAATAAATAAATCCACGTTAACATTTTAGACAAATGCAGATCAGCATACAGCAGTGAGATGGCCAACGAAAGCCATAGAAAATGTCCAAAAGTAAAGGAGGGGCAGAATTATTTTTTTGAAAAAGGCAGCAGGCATTAGAAAAGACTGGGAAGAGAAAATAATTACTTTCTCTCCATTGAAACCCATTCATATTTTACGATCTCAAAGGTCCCATGGGGGTCTACCGGAAGGGGCGGACATACGAGCTCTATAGAAGTTGATCTGCAGTTGAGAGCGGATCAGGGCAGAGACGATAGGGGATTACTTAAACTAACAACCCCACCTAGTGGTCCAGTTGTAAACATGACGTCCTCATCTAACATCCATGTGTTTTGTTTTTCATGTTATTATCAGGCCAAGCATAAAATAAAATTTAACCTGAGTAGAGCCTATGCTAGTCACGTTTTTCGAAAATACAAATATACATTTGGCTATTTATCCAAGTGTTGAGATTGAACAGTAATGCTAAACTATATAAATGACTCAATGAGCTTGTACTGTATTGGCCCCTGTTTTCCTCAGCAATGGAGCGAGAGAGTAATGGACACCTGGAAAGGCTGGGTTTGAATTCCAGCAGCAGTTCATCCCGGGGTGAGGAAGCAGAAGAAACAGCCCACAGTGTCCTTGAATAAATCCAGATGTTGAAAGATCTTTTTAGCACACACACTGTTTCTATCCAACGAGCCACACACTCCATTTGCACAATAATAACACAGTGCCTATGACTTCACACGTCCAAACGATTCTCCCTATGATGCTAAAGAAAACAATGTATAATAAGTATTAAAATAGGGTTAAAAGCAAGCATGGGCCGACAAGTATCTTTTATTTAGACTTCAATGAGCTACATGTGTTGGCCTATATTTACAGGACACTGAAATAATAGGTTGCATTATGCTAAACTCAGTTTTTAAAAATATACTAAGAAAACATAATTGTACAATGGCAATGTAAACAGAGGATTTAAGTTTGCTCTAAATTCACCCTCAACGTGGACCTGGTGGGAATAGAAAAGCATTTGTTTCCATCTCTGAATAAGAAGCTGCTAAGTGGTTTTCCAGATTATTTTGAAGGAAGCCTCATGTGTGAGATCTTCCTGTAGGCTTGGCAAAAACAAATCCCAGAGAGGTGCGAAAAGAAACACATTTATTTTGGTAATCACTTCCTTAAGGAGAATGTTTTGGAGGAAAAAAAGTCTATTTTTAAGTTGTATATGTTTATTTTTAAACCATTAGCCTCGACACTGTAATCCGAGGGAAATCGGGAGACAAAAACTGGTCTTACAAGTGGATTAAATTCATATAGAATACTGATTTATCTTAAAACTAAAACATAAGATACTTTCCTTTTTCACCATTCAATAGGTTAACCATCCTATTCAGAGGAAATATTATTTATCTCGCGCACAGCTGTTGTTTAAAAAAAGGTCCAAACCACAAACATTACATCTATTGAAGTGTTTTTGACCTTTCCCCACATCCTTCCTGAACTATATTGATGCTAAACTGTTTCAGCAGAACCAAGCACCTGGTGGCCCTTAAAAAACTGTGCTTTGTAGGTGGCCATTATAATGCAGGGATAGGGTTAGGGTTAAGAATAATAATGCTAAGACTTGCATAACAAACAACCGACTCTGCCCTATTTCAAGGGGCAGGATTTCCAGGTAAATCGGCTATGTTAAACCAGCATTCAGGGGAAGGCTTTCATCTAGCGGCGTCTTGGTGTCACTACTCATCTAAAAGATAGTTCAGTGATGCCCTAATGGAAACTTCTGAACTTTACGACCGGGTCCCTATTTTCTAATCGTTTTGATTGCACACCAACATTCTTTGAGATGGGCCAGCATTGAGTGAAACGCTGCAGCAGTAATCGGCATAAAAACTTTGGGGCAATAGCACCCGTCAATCTAAGTCCTGTAAGAAGGCTTGTTTTGGCCCCTGAGAGCATCAGAACATATTCCATCATTATGGAAAGGCTCCCTGAGCATTGATTCTATTGCTCTGTGACAGCTCACAGGACAAAACCATCCAAGGTTAACCAAGATAAATATTAATCAACTTTATTAACAATATTTAGCAAATACAAATCGATGCATGTTCAGAGTATGTCACTACAGTACAGCTTGAACTTTTTTTTTAAATTAAAAAATAAATCTTTAATCTAGGCTATAATAGGCCTACACGTTTTCTCATTTTTAACAACAATAAATCCAGGCTGTTTGGCAAATGCTGGAGAGACAGAGAGCAGAGCCTTTCCGTAGTGACGTACTGTGAACGAACTGACTAGGCTTCAGCCAACGGAAGCGTTGAAATAGCCATGACGGGTGCCGTTGACGGCTTTGAGGCCTGACATAAATGCACATTTTTTTTGCAATTTCAACCTATCCAAGATTGCTCCTCGTGATTGAAATCCACTATACTGAAACCGAATGTCCTGACAGTCCAGGGAAACACTCCCTTGATTTAGAGTTCTGGTTTAAGCCTAAATACTATCCTGCTACTTGAAACAAGGACCGGGTTTCGTGGGCATTTCCTCTGAAAACATGTTTGTTTATGGCAGTCACTCCACAATATGTACCATGACGATGGTACATACAGAAACCTGTAAAACAGCTGCAGGATTAAATGTAAAAGATTTGCTCCTGCACCTTTCTGACAAAATGTATGATTCGATTTATGAGTGTTTCTGTACAGATTGTAGTCAGTTTTGGCAGGCACTCTAGAAGCTCACAATCATGCAGGCTCTGGGCCATCCAATTAGGGACTCGTGGGGAGGCCTTGTTTAGCAATGGAGCCAATAAAAAAGGTTGTAGCCAGGCGTGGCTAAGGTCTAAACCTGGAGTGATGGAGAAAGTGTAATTTATAAGTACAGAATAGCATTTCCTTTACCCATGGTGCCCTCAAACCACAAGGAGAGGTATTTAAAACCTAGCAATGCTAGATCCACACTTGACATATTCACTTAAAGCGTAGATCTTTAAAGAAAGTAAACTCCTGCAAACATAGATTACATTTTCATACAAAGTTTAATGATCTTAAAGGTGTCAGCCGAACCACAAAAAGAAATGAATGAAAGCAATGGTGATTAAGTCCATGGTTTTTGATATTATGTGACCCCAACATGGCCGTTTTCCTCTTCCCACTGACTAAAATGGGAAAACTATCTCCCAGTGAAAGAAATAGGCCAAAAAACGAATCATGTCTGACGCCTTGTTTATAACACTACAACTTTGAGTTATCATGAAGCGCACGGTCTGCATCTAGCGTTTATAACAGTAGGCAGGCGACGTCACGCAAATTCTCAATACACTTCCTTAAAAGGAGAACTGTGTAAACTGAACATCGGTGACCAGAGTTGTAGAACACCACTGCCTTTTCCAACCGTACAAAACAACCTTGTTGATATTTTGTTCATAAATCATATACATGCCTTTTGTTGTTACCTTCTACTTCAAGCAAATCTCAGGAAAAGAAAATGGAATCTCTCTTCAGTCAGGGCGGGGTTGGCGGCAGGGCAACGTCCCGTCTGCACCGGTGGGTAGAGGCGTGTGTGCATGTGTGTGTGCATGTGTGTGTGAGGATAGACAGGGAGGCTGGGTCGTGGGTTATGTCCCCTAGAGGTGATGGTCTCTTCTTGGCTTGGGAGTATGGAGGCAGGTACTCCTCTGTAACCTAGAGTTTGTCTGTTCCGTAGACCGCGTACACACACCCTCACGTATATCCACTCCGCAGGGCAGTGTGCTGGTCAAGGGAGACACGTGGACACCTGGCTCTCCGTTCAAACCCCACCGTCCTCTTCTTTGGGCTCCCTGATTAGGGCAGCAGATGGGTGTGTGTGTGTGTGTGTGTGTGTGTGTGTGTGTGTGTGTGTGTGTGTGTGTGTGTGTGTGTGTGTGTGTGTGTGTGTGTGTGTGAGAGAGAGAGAGAGAGATATATATATACAGACATATACATTTGAAAAAGCTAGCTCCTCCCCCTTGTAGCCAACATCCCTGGAATGCAGGTTTTTTTTTTTCCAGTGCGACGAGACGGGGGCTGTGAATGGACAACGGACGTGGTAGTTCCTGGGGCATATTCTTAAAAGACGGAGATGAGTGCGAACACGCCGTAGAGCAGGGCACAGGGGTAGGCCACCAGCAGCTGCTGCCCGTCCATGGCCAGCGCCGAGATGAAGATCTTGGAGGCGGACTGGGAGCACCAGCCGATGATGGCGGCCGATATTATAATCCCCATCAGGCCCCTGCGGAGGCAGAGGAGGCACACTTCGGTCAACCAGCAGTTCAAAGGGGTGATACCATGATTTTCCCTTTACTTTAGACTGCCGACGCACGCGCAAAGCGTTCGACCGATCACAGCAGAGTGGGCAACTCGCGGGGGGGCCTTCAAGCCAAATGATGCAAAACAGACCGTTTTTGAAGGACTGAAATTGGTTGTGCAAAAATTAACAGTGTGAGAATAATAAGGGGTATTAACCCTATTCTAGTAGTACCCCCAAATTATTATTTTTGACCCTAGAAAAGCATGATATGGTATCTTTAATGCCAGTGCTACATCAGAAGTGCTTGTGTAGTGCTTAACCTATCGTTGATGTGTAGCGGACGCACACACAGGTACACCCTACAGCATTTAAACTTTCAGACATCAATATAATAATTGTGGTAATTGTGTTATTGTGCAACCAGCAGGGACAGGAATACACACAATGGCCACGTAACCTCCTCACATTTGAGTGTTTGCTGCCACCTAATGGTTAGGAATCCACCCAGCAGGGTCAAATATGAATCATTGCTCCATTACTGGGGATGAAAAACTGAAGTCACCGCTCCAAAGGGAAAAAACACCCACTGGTATACAGAATGAGCAGATTCCGGCAGCCAATCAGATTTCACAGCAGATGTGTTCAGGCCTTAAGTCGCTATATACTCATAGCGTTGGGTAAAACTTAGTTGGTTACCTTTTGGTAATGTTAGGGTTGGGACAAAATATAGATACGACGATAAATCGTCGCCCTTATTCGTGCCAAATAGCGATATAATATTTTACTTTTTGAAACAGCGTTTATACTGTTAGAAACAATAGATGTAGACGTTGGGCTTCATGCTTGATCAAAGCGGTAGTAATAATAATAATTAGAAAAAGTAAGGCGCTCTCAACAGATTTACCTTTTTTTACATTCATTTTGTGTTCGTCAGAAATATATCGTGATGCGTCGTTATCAGATTGTCTTTACATCAATTATTGCAGAATCTCTGTATCGCAATATTATCGGTATCGTGGCTCATGTATCACGTCTCGTATCATGAAGTACCCTGTGATTCCCTCCCCTAATCAATGCACCGCGTTGTTTATGGTGCTGAATACTCACTGTAGAGAGAACAGGACGCCAAAGCCGGAGAGGAGGATCATGGGAAGGAGGCAGTAGCCGAGGACGCTGGCCACGCAGCCGAACGACACGCCGGTCATGCTCATGAGGTTGAGGAGGCAGTACATGGCCATGCAGCCGATGGCGCTGATGCCGTACACGTAGCCAAACTGGATCTTACCCGTCTGGGAGAGTCGGAGACCCACAGGGAAAGGGGAATTACGTGTGGATAAAATGGATATCTTCTATGAGATAAATGTGTAGGACTGCTTTACAACAAATTATACTATGAATACTAATAGTTACAGCAAGGATGTGTGGTTATATATATATGCTACACGTGAACCTCCTAAGGTGGCGCAATTTGATTGGTTCGCTATCTCGGGATATGCAGCAGCTTTTCGCAGTAAGAACCAGTAAGAAGTAAGAACAGTAAGAACCAAACACTGTAATTAAAATGATTTTTAAAAAAAAAGCAATGATGCAGGGAAAAGACGTAGACATATTTGCAAGCTTGCACTTTTTTCCCAGGGATTGGTAAAATTTGTGTTGCGCATGTTGATATTTACAGAGCAAATCACAGGCGAAACTTAAGTGGGTGGTAGGTGGCTATTATCCATGAAAGCTCCTTTTCTTAAATAGTCCAAACTAAACTCTGTAGTGCTCCGTTTTTACATGCCGTTATGTCTTTTATTTAAAGGCGTACAATGCATTTGCATTGGCTCAACAAAGGAACTAAAATAATGTAAATGGGAGCGTGAATTGCATACTATGAACTGCAAGATAATCAGTGCACAATGATTACATAAGAAATGTCACCTTAATACAGAAAGAAACAAATGCAAACATCAACTACACTATATTAAAACGTTTAGTTTAGTCCTATAAACGCTTATGTAGTGTTATATGTGTAGGTCTATATATATTTTTAAGAAACTTAAAATAAAACTAGAATCTCAGCTTTCATATGACATATCGTTTGTGTAATTAGCATGAAGGGAAGAAGATAGTTTTTAAGCACATTAGCATTTAGCTTATATCTGAACCTACACACCTGGATAAGTAGGAAGAAGCTAGCCTCTAGCCATAGACTCGTTCTAAAACAGTCTCCATCGGGACCCATTGTAAAATAAACAGAGCTGGCCACACACAAACGCCCGATGCTCAAGAATCATATTTCCAATCCATGAATCATTTTAGGAAGAAACACTGCAACAGTTTAAGCTTCACATTGTGCTTCAAGGTTAAATATTGACATTGTAAGGCTCTGCGACGTCCGAAATAGTTAGCTTTTATATTGGCCACCTTGGGTTAGAGCGGGAGACGTGGTCACGCTCTAGCAGGGCTCAACGGGACTCAATGAGACCAAATGGAAATATAGCAAGCAGGTTTAAAACTTAAAAACTGTCAAATCTTAACAAGTTGAAATTATATATCGAAAATCTGTTTAGATATATTTGAAGATCAAAGTGTGCATCGACCCATTCAAAGATATGTTGCTCATTATTGGTATCGGTAATGAAAATTGGTGCTCCGCTACAACAATAAGAGACTCAAGACTTGACTTGGACCCGTGACCAAAGACTTGAGACTTGACTTGCAAATGATGACTTGTTAGCATCTGTTCCGCGTGCAACATAAATGGAGCTCCAGTGGAAGTACAAATGAGGAGTTTGTTAAGATTTACCAGGAGGAGGGTGGCGCCGAAGGCCAAGCAAAACACCATGGGGCCCGCCAGGTCGGTCTCGTTCATGATGCTGCCATCTGCCACCTTCATGGGGTGGAGAACAGTCAGGGTCTTCTGCCAGATGTGGTCGAAGTTGATCCCCAGCTCTGGGACAAGGACACAACACAGGACTCATCTCACGAATCATCACAGCCTAAATCGCTTTTTACACATTTTCAGTACTCTCCGTTCATCTTTTTGAACAAGCAAATCTATTATCATTGATCACTTCCATTTGATTTGAACTAGAAATGAATACAAGGTTAATTAAAGGGAGGCCAGAGAAAAGGGTGTGTCTGGTGCATCTCGGAAGAACCGCGTGCGCCCCCATACCTTCCAGTAGGGGCGGTTCGTCATCAAAGCTGCTGCCGTACATTGACTGTGCTGCCGTTGGCATGAAGGCCGGTGTGGGCTGGAAGATCTGCCCAGAGTACGGCTGCTGGGGCTGCATCATCCCTGGGGTAGCGTAGCCCATGTTCTGGGAGTAGTCGTACTGGACATATGGACTGTGGAGAGGACACACATCAATACAAACACACACACACTACAGGGGGCAACAAAAACATACGTTTCCTTGGCAAATGCCCTCTGTGTATTCATTATGCATTATAATCTGAAACAGAAAAGATCAACCAGATATTTCAATTCCAGAAGCTATAACAGAACATGTATGTGTAATATATATATATATATATATATATATATATATATATATATATATATATATATATATGTGGACCAAGAGAAAGGAGGACACGGAAGAAGCATACGTTTTGGCCTGGCCCTCGCCGTCGTTGTAAGCATAGGAGCCCTGGTTCTGGTCGTCCACACTGTAGCTGGACTGGTAGAAGTCTGTGTTTAAATTGTCAAACCCTGCCATGTCGCCCTCTGCAATTCAGGAAGCAATCCTTTGTTCATTATCAGAGCAAGTACCCACGTTGGTATAGGACTGAACAGACACTGGAATGACAGCAATTATTTCATAAAACCATTAAGAGAAGGCTTATTGTTGCAATTCAGCCCAGGAAGCATTATGTATTCTCACAAGAACTCCTGCAATTTGTCTTACCATGTTCCTGTTACTCAACTCTTATCATTTTCATTTATTACAATTGGCCAAAGTCCATTTATTTAGATGAGATATACCATTCGACTAAGAAAACAGAGGAGGTACACAACCACCAATGTGTAATACACTACGGTAGTGCGGAGGCAGTTAGTGGTGGCGTCCAAGAGATTGAGGCATAACGCAAAACTAGTGCTGGTACCTTCTTGCAGGGTAAAGATCATGAATACATGTACACGATCCGCATTGAGGTACACACTCCAGTGACAACAACCACATGAGAAGGGCGAGAATGTTAGACATATTGCAGAAGATATTGGCTAGACAGAATATAAGGTCAATTATAATGTGCATTAACCAGTGATTTCTTATGGTTAATCATATGGGTGACACTGTGGTAACACTTAACTTCTGTCTACAAGCAGCAGCACTTTCGACAAATAAATGTGAATAAGAGCAACTGACAACTTCCAGTGATTTCAGACCGCTTTAGCATTGAACAAAGGAACACTTTTGCCTTAATGTATTTACCTCCTCCATCTCTAGGAAGCTAACGCTACCTCCAATGCTAACACCAGTGAGCTCATTCCTTACTCCATACCGGGGGCCATCAGCTCAGTGACACACTCGCTCATATTCCTTGTGATGACTATACCAGCTTCATATAGTCAAGCCACTCAATTATATTGTTATTGTACAAAGTATTGATAAATTAGGAGCAGAGGGTTACCTGTATCGTTTGACAAATCTCCTCAGGTTCCTAACAACTTGGTAGCTACGTGTCAGGGTATTTCTGCTTCTACGTAAGAGAGCCGGTCAGGGACAAACAGGGAAACGTTACAATAATAAACGGTGCCTCCTGTGATTGAAAGAGGTACTTCAGTTCCTACTGATGGATATCACAATACAAATTATACTTTTACCTTTGTCATGGTACATTTTGCGGTGTCATAAACATACATGTTTTCAGGGAAAATGCCCACTAGACACGGTCCCTGTTTCAAGTAGCAGGATAATATTTAAGTTTAAACCAGAACTAAATCAAGGGAGTGTTTCCCTGGAGTGTGGGGATCAAATCCACCAAATAAATGGAATACTTCACCCATCCTCTCCATGTGTAATCATTTCTAAACTTGAAGTACGCATCGCTCTGCTGTATCTGCTTTGTGTATTACAATTGAAAGGTGCATAGGAGGGTCATTGAAATCTGTATAATCTATACATTTGCGACCATAAAGGGGGGCATGGCTGTCACCAAGGGTCTGACTTTTCTTTGGACTCACACATACACACACTTGGGAAAGACAAGCACACACACAAACACGCACACACACACACACACACACACACACACACACACACACACACACACACACACACAATAATAATAATTTTATAGCATTACTTGCTATAATAAATAGCCATATTAGTGTTTGATTGATTAAAGTTCATGCCGTATTATTAGGCAGCTTCCCTTCCCAGTGAGTGTCATCCTGACCCAGAGGAGAGAATATGAATTAGAGAGCAGAGGAGATGACCGGAGAGAAGAGATAACTAGAGAGCAGAACAGAACATAGGACCAGGGGGAACAGAGGAGAGGAGAAGAGGGGACTGCAGAGGAGAATATAGGACCAGAGGAAAGGACAGGGGAAAAGAGGACAGAAGAGCAGGGGAGGAAATGGGAGCACAAAGCAGAAGTGAGGAGAAAGACAACTTTGAGTCAGTCAGTGAGGAGTAGAGTGATAAACAATGCGCTGATACAAGGCAAAATCATTGTTTGCTACATAAGTTGAGTTATACATCTGAAGCCATGCTAAAGTAGCTTGATAGAAGTCGTGTCTTGAGGTGTGACAGATGGGAGTAAGTGTGTCTGAAATATGTAGATAATCAAAGATCGACTTAATGTTTCTGTTACCAGGACACGAGAGGAAATGGGGGAGAGGACATGAGAGAGGATAGGACTGGAGAGCAGAATACTAGAGAGGAGTCTCTGGTCTTTCTACCCATAAAATCAGTTACTTTTATTACATCTTAACAAGAGTAAAATTCTAAGGCAAAGATGCCATGTTTGTAGTTTCTTATCTACAAACCCATAAAACCACATATGGTGTTGTCCACTATGTGGAGATGAAATCATTCATAACTGGTGTTAGCAAGAAACCTGTAGTCAAGATAGGGCACTATGGCCCCGTCCACATGGAACCGATTTTCTGGTGAAAAAACGCATAACACCTCGTGCTCGCTGCACCGTCCGTCAACGGACGTCGGAAGGCGTGGCTGACGGATGAGGGAGCTTTCCAGGGTCGTCAGAGCCAGAATAGTGTCACAGTGCTTAAATTTGCATACGCGATCTGATTGGATGACGGATCCGTCGCTGCCGAAAAAGTTGAATATTTCAACTTTTTGACGGCGCCGAAGGCTCCAACGGAGCGCACGGATCCACAATGCATTGCGCATCCGTCCCCATTCAAAGTCAATGGTGATCCGTCAACGGACGGATGCAGTGGGCACGAGGCGTAAGTCTTGTGCGTTTGGGCCGACCGTCCAGACGGATCCGGCGTTTTCAGTGCACGAAAACGCACTTTTCTGAAACAAAAAGCGGAACTTTGCGTTTTCGTGTTAGGATTCGTGTGGACGCCTGAAACGCAAACGTTTGCGTCATCGCAGTCCCACCACCTGGGTGACGTCCGCCCCATGCAAAGGCTTGCTCACACTACCTCCGTCCGTCGACGGATCTCATTGACTTTGCATGGGGCGCACTCAAAATGCATTGTGGGTCCGTCTGTCCATTTGGCTCCATGGCCTGCGTTAAAAAGTTGAGAAATGTTAAACTTTTCAGGCAGCGCCGGATCCGTCGGCCAATCAGATCGCGGTTATGCAAATACACTCCACGCGTTTCCTGGATCCATTTTGCAATAACAAGCAGGAAGAAGCAAAATCCGGCCGTTATATATTTTTAAAGAAATGTGGAATAATAGGATTGTTTTTAGTCACCTGTTGTTTGTGTCCTCTTTTGTATTTGATATCCACACATCGGCTTTGTAGAGGGAGGTGATTTGATTGGCTGCAGCATGCGTCTACAAAGACTAGTCCCCTATACGTCAGACACGCCCTCGGCCATCCGTCGACGGACGCATGTAGTGTGAACAAGGCGTCACGAGATCCGTCGACGGACGGAGGTAGTTTTTTAATTTGTGTTATTTTTGTAGCTCTAAATACAGCCCCTTGGTAAATTGAATTACTAACTGTACATTAAGAAGTATTTCGGCTCAATCTAAAAGGTTTAATTACTATCCCCTCCTCGACTAAATGTTTGTATCGCCTACAGCGCGCATGCTGGATGCGCTCCACTTTTTGGCCGGAGAACCAGCGCCTTGAATGTGTACAAACTACAGCGTTTATACACCTCGATGCGTTTTCGCAATGAGTCCGTCTTTACGGAGATATTCCTGAAACGCAACTAAGGAAAACGGAGGGGAAAAAGATCGTTTTCGCCCGTGTGGACGGGGCCAAATAATTGACATCACTACCTCTCTCCAATTGAAAAGTGTCAAGTTATCAGCATTGTGGTCCCTGCTGCTGCTGTTGCTATGCAGCGGTCTGCAAACAGACGCACCCGACCGGAGTAGGCTACACTATGATTACAACTGTAGTCTTACGAGTCGTACCAGCACAGTACAGTTGAAACATTGACAGTGTAAGTCACCTAGATATCACTGTATGCCATGGCTTACACCCGCAATATGGGTGGCGTAACGATCTGTGAACCGAGTGTGTTGTACAACATGCTCAATCAATACACCAACGTCTCCAAGTTGGCAGAAATAAATTACCTCTACTTAATTGGTGAGTATCTGCTGGATGTTAAAGGATGGTATTGTAGCTAATCCAGGTGTCCGTGTAAGACAAAAGAAGGACGAGACGTCAAATGTGGTTTGTGTGTGTGTGTGTGTGTGTGTGTGTGTGTGTGTGTGTCCACCAGATTCCCGATATAAATTGGATTATAACACTGGCCATATCATAACAGCTAAAAATGCACAGCGGGTAAGCAAATGCATGCCTGTCACAGTTTTACTTTTAAATGAGGAACAATTAGTCTTAAACCTTTGTGCATTCATCACATTTTCAGGATAGCAAGGGCATGTTTGTGGTTCCAGAGAATGTGGAAGTTGAGAGCATGAGGCATATAGTGGTGTACGACTCTGACACGAGTTCTCTGCAAGACTTGGGTAAGAGCAGCCTTATCTCTGAGCAAAACACATACAATGAATAGACAAAAGGTGTAATTTAACATTTGCGTGAGGGAGGCGAATGTGATAACCAATAGGCCTGCATCACGGAAAGCCGTTGAAGTCCTGCAGGACCTACTCTTGGATGGGTCTGCAGCGTGGCACATGCTGGTCGAATGATAACATAGCCATGTATTCTACAGGTGAAGCCGTAAAATGTGCGGAGGTTCTCGCTAAAGTGAGCCTCTATCCCGTGTTCGTCGTGAGAGGAGGCTACCAGAAGTTCTCCGCCCTCTACCCGTTTTTCAGAAGCGTTAAAATCATGTACACTATAACGGTCGGGTCCAGTGTGACTGTCAAAGCACCAGAATTAACACTTTTGATGAGCATTAACACTATCGATGAATAGAATTGTACAAGTGGATTATTGTTTTTATTTTTTTATTTTAGGAGCTGGACAATTTCCAGCCATACCCAGTGGAGATTGTAGTGGGCCTACTGTACATGGCCGATCACAACCAGGCCAGGAGTCCCAGAATGTGTGAGGACCTGAAGATCAGCGCCATGCTCAATGTTTCAAGTACTGCGCTTGAGTAAGGGATCGTTGAACAATTGCCTTAAACATAGAATATGCGATTTATGAGTTTATTCATTCCAAAAAACTTTTTTTTATATTAGTTGTAAGACTGCGAACCACACAATTCTCGATGTGTGCCTGGCGGACTCAGTCACGGCAGATCTGTTCTCTAGTTTGGAGAGGATCTGTGTTTTCATTGGTAAGACAACAATTCCTCATGTGTTATCGTTCAAGTTTGTTATTGACTGTTTTTAATGTGATGCATGGATGCTAGTTGTGATTTAAGCAAGACAATTGACAATGCAAAGAGACAGTCCACTCTAGATGAACAGCCGAGGAGACGGAAGGCCAAACTCAAAGCGTGTGGTCCTCTGCTCACTCGTTAACCACTTCCCTCTGTTGCCCTCAGGAGGGCGCTGTCCTCCATAGAAGGGCTCTTCAAACCAAACACCAACATAGAAATCAACACAATAAACACGACAAAACTTCAAACATAGAAAACATGACGTGGAAGTGTATAGGTGTAAAGCATAACCAAATTCGTAATTATAATTAATTGCATTTATATATTGCTTTTCAATGCACTCAAACCACCTTAACTCCCTCTTACAGAAGAAGAAGTTTATTCTCCAAGAAGAAACTTGGACCTAAACTAGGTCAATGTTTGGCCTCAGAAACTAATTGTATACCTTCGTTTGATCTAATGAACTTCTATTTCTTAACTCCGTCATCAGAATGTGTAAGGAGGACTGATGAGCACATGTCTTATTGTTATCTTTCACTTGTCTTTATGTGCAGGTTCTCACGTGAAAAGGGGCTCTCCTGTGCTGGTAACTTCCAACCACGGCATCAGCCGCTGCAGTGCTGCGACCATCGCTTTCCTCATGCACCATTTCAAATACCCGTTGGAGGTGAGTGGTCGCCTTCTTTTGTGTGTTACGAGGACTTGTCTTCCAGCACTGTAACGTTTTAGTATATGACTAATTTCTCTTTTTGTTCTTTTATTCATTCAACTCATTTTTCGTTTGCATTCCTGCAGGATGCATGGAAATATTTGAAAAAGTGCAAGTCTAACATCAGGCCAAACAGGGGCTTTGTGCAACAGCTGTCCGACTGGGAGCTTCACACAACGGGACAAAGATCAACGGATATCTCGGAACCTAATTTCTGATCAAATAATTGATGTTGCAAAATAAAAGTCGGTTTATTTCGGACAAATCTGGAAATATTGTTTCTGAGTTCATTTAAATGGATTGTTTGTTATTGATCACAATAAAATCAATACATCAGGTTATTTAAAACAAGGATATTTTTCATATAACTAAATTATAAATAACGTGTATTCATTTATTTAACATGTAACGGCAAAACTTTTGATAAAATTCCCTTCTAAAAATACAGCGAACAGCCCATGAGAAGAGCGAGATGAGAAGAATTTAAAGAGGCTATTCCAGCGTTCCTATTGGCTGAGACTCACTGAGAACATCCAGGGGACATCTGATTGGTCGGCTGAGACTCACTTAGAACACCCAGAGATCATCTGATTGGCCGGCTGAGATGCTCTGCAGCCGGAATGGATGCATTACGTACTACGTGGCCCCTCAACAGGACGCAACTGTTGCACACCGGAGGAGGAGGTTGCCATTACGACCCGTCAGGCGAGATTACAACGATGAATAGCCGGAGTAGTCTAAGTGAGTGCTTACAGGAATGGGAGGTCATGGAGAAGGACTATCAACAGGTCCAGGTAAAGGATTTTATAAAGATTTGTTTAACATGTATTATATAACCAAACAATGAACGGGTGTAACGCCCTCCAGATAAGTCATGTTCCCCGGAGGAGTGACAGGCGTGATGAACGATCAGCTTTAGTTCACTGCCTTCCTTATCCGGTCTGGTGAGCAGTGTATTCACCTTAATGAAAAACCAACGCGTCCAGGTTATAACTAGTTTATTAACGATGAAAATTCATCTAAGATGATCAGCCATGTGGGGACAACAATATCTCTATACTTTTCACGACAGCCCACTGTTTACAGAGAAATCACAAGCTTCAATCCAATGTTTAGTTTGTGTTTTGGTTTCATGTTTACATTCAGATTAAAGAGAATCGGTTTACAGTCTAGGCCAAAAGCGTTGCCATTCTCATAATTTCAATCCATCTCATGTGTTATTTGAGAATCCAATGTTAACAAACTGCACTAGATTGCCACACATTGCCACACATGTGTCACCGTTAGAATACAATTACATTATGTTTGCCTACAGAAATAATATTTTTTTCTCCAGGAAACTCATCGTCTTTATAAACATAAACTAGAAGAGGTCACCAAACTGCAAGACAGCTGCAGCAGTGGCATCACACGTCAAAGGAAGAAGTTAAAGGAGCTGGCTGTTTCAATAAAAGAGTAGGTATTTCCATAAGATAAGTATCCCGCGATGCCTTTCCAGAGTTTGCATCTAGCCACACAGTTACTCAGTGTGCTCACTGTCTGGCTGGAGTGTTCTCCATCACGAGGACATGTTGTCCCTGCAGCAGCCCAATCACAGTTTAGATTACTAACCTAGAATCTCGGTTAGTAATCAAACCTAAACTTTGGTTAGTCATCTAACCCAGGGTATTCCTCCTTCATTTGCTTCATAGTTTTTGGTCTGATCATGTCTCTGGAAGCGGGGGTCTCTAGAGGTGCAATTAGCTAGCACTTACACAAACTTGGCCAGCACTAGTAAATAGCAAAAAAGTTACCGTTAGGGTTTCAAATCAATCTATTTGCGCATATCAGTTTATCCTGGGTAGAATACCTCCTTCAAAAACCAGGAAAAAAGGTGCAGCCCTCTATTATCTGTCACCGGCTATATATATATATATATTTATTTATTGCACTAATTGTACACAATTTTGCACAACTTTTACGTAACCCACTACTAAAGTGCTACTTAACGATTGCTTAACTAATGTAAGAATGCAACTATATGGTAATAAACGGCAGAGGACTTCTCTTTTGAATGAAACACCAATCTATCTTGTCTCAATGTGCTTCTGTTCAGATGTAGAACCAAACACCCGGCCCAAGACCTGAGTTCAGAGGAGAGGAACGTCATCAGAGACATCCAGGACAGTATCAGAGAAAGGCCGGACATCTTCCTAGAGATGGAAGCTTTCCTGCCCAAGAAGAACGGGTTTGACATTTTACAGTGATTTAGCAACACGTGAATTAACTTCTCTTTCTTTATGCAACAGTGAAGTTTAAGACTGAACCTGCTTAGGTACTACCCTGTTTGTTCCTCCGGTTCCTCTTCAGGTTGTACCTCTCTCTGGTTCTGGGGAACATCAACGTCACGCTGCTCAACAAGCACTCTAAGTAAGCCCCCGTGGCCTTCAGGTCGTCCCAGTGATCCCTCACTCTGTGTACAAGGAGAAGGACGAACTCCCGGTGCTCCAATCCAATCATCCCATTTTCCTCTACAGATTTGCGTACAAGGATGAATACGAGAAGTTTAAATTGGTCCTCACGGTCATCCTCTTCCTGTTCTCCTTCACCTGCCGCTTCCTGCTGAGCTACAGGTGAAGCTACGCCCTGGTGATATCGGGGTCACCTGTGCATCATTCCTTCTGACACATTGAGATAGAAAAATGTAATTTATCTGCACGTTCTTCTGCCCTTTTCCTTCAGAGCCCTGGATGCGCTCTTCAACTTCCTGCTGGTCTGGTACTACTGCACGCTGACCATCAGAGAGAGCATCCTGATCAGCAATGGCTCCAGGTGGGGAAGGGCTTCTGTCTCTGTCTGGGAGTAACAGATACAGTGTTGACCGAGGAGTCGCGTCCCTGCGTGGTCATATGGCAGCACCAAACATTGTGTCCTCGCTGTGTCCACAGGATCAAGGGCTGGTGGGTGTTCCATCACTACGTGTCCACCTTCCTGTCAGGCGTCATGCTGACGTGGTGAGTCACATGGTGTTATTTTGACTTCAGTGCAGGCAGCGATGACTGCAATTAATAGGACTATAAGAGAGGGATGAACGATTAGGACAGATATGGTGATTAGGTATTTACAGTATCGGTAGATACCTATTTTAATCCTAGGGATGCTGTGTTATTATATATATATAATAATATATATATATTTTTATATATTGCAATTATCTATGTTTCCTTTTTTGTATCCACTCAATTGCAACAATTAGCTAATTGCAGAGGCAATTAAGAACTGCAGCCATGCTTTAAGTTTGCTATAATTACATGCTCACCTCTTAACTGAACTTAATCTTCATATCGCAATCAGTGACGTTATGTAAACTCCTCAGGTTGATTGATTTATTCCAAGAGCATAACACGACCCGGACAACTCCACATCTCACTCCTAATTTAAGCTCCTTAAATGCATTGTTCGTCCTGAAATACCTTGTTTTAAAAGTAGTGTTGCAAATCAATATAAGGATGGAAATCAAAACAACACAATAATTGGAGAAGAACATCTGAGCCGTCACGTATCGATCAGGAGATGTTAGGGTTGGATACAGCGCACCTGTACTTAATGCCCAGCATTGGTTGGATATACCTGTTAATACACATGTTAATGCATAATCAGTATGTCATTAATCTGTTTATTATATATGATGTATTCTGCCTTATACAAAACAATCTGCATTAATTGAAATAATGAATAACCATACAGGTGTACATTTCCATAAACAATCAACAGTTGTATTTGCGTCAGTACTGTCTTCTAGTTTTTTATCTCCGGACCAACCCCCCTTCCATCGTGACAACATGAGGTTCAGTCGAGTCTTTGGGATGTACGCCTGGCTTCGACTTTTGTGTAGGGCTCATGGTGTAGGGTGTATAGACAACTTTGACCTCTGATCAGGAACAATCTCACAGACTATCATGAGCTACTAGTAAAATTGTAATCTAAAGTTACATTAGAAAACAGCAACTTCTATCAGACAAAAGTTGACAATGCCAGGGACAGGCGTCAATTTTTTTCTACGTTTAAGTCCCTTCTCTAACCGCCACCGCAACCACCTACCACATCATTGAGACTTTGCACATTTTTTCACCCAAAAAAGTTCATCAGTTATCAATTCACTCAGAAGACAATAATAGGTAACTTCACTAGTTCAAATGATAAAGTCTTACTGGAGTCTTTTTCTCCTCTCAGTGAGGATGAAATTTGTCGACTTATAAAAAAGGTTGACCAACCACATGTGCCTTAGACCCCATCCCATCCTCTCTTTTCTGTCTATTACAACCACAATTCTGCCCGAGGTCACACATATTATTAACTCATCACTCAGGACAGGTTAAGGGCCACTTTCATTTAAACAAGCTAGGGTCACTCCTTTGCTCCAGAAAAACACACTCAAACCAACTGAAGTGAATAATTACAGACCAGTTTCACTTCTTCCATTTCGTCAAAGATTCTTGAGAGAGCAGGGTCTAAGCAAATTAATGATTTCCTATCTCAGAACAAGCTGTTAGATCCCAAGCAATCTTGCTTCATACATGGTCATTCCACAGAAACTGCCGTCCTATCTGTGACCGAGCCTCTGAAATTGGCTAAAGCCTCAGCTCAGTCCTCCGTGTTAATCTTATTGGATTTATCGGCAACATTTGACACAGTGCATCATGGCACTCTTCTGTTAACCCTATAAGCATTAGGGATTTCCGGAGTTGCAATCAAATGGCTTGACTCGTATCTGGAGGGGCAGACTTTTAGTGTCTCTTGGTGAGGGCAGATATCAAAAACTCACAACTTGACTCCTCATACAAACTATGGTCCTGTCTAAACTAGACTATTGCAACTCCACATTAGTCGGTCTCCACGCATGTACTGTCGAACCACTTCAGATGATCCAAAACGCAGCAGCCCTTCTCATCTTTTCACAACCAAAGAGGGCACATGTAACTCCTCTGCTAGCATCACTGCACTGGCTCCCCATTGCAGCCAGAATCAAGTCTCTTCTCATTTCTTTTACCTCAATGGTGGAACGAGATGCCAAGCAGCATCCGCTCGGCCACTAGCTTGGACTCTTTCAAACAACTTTTGAAGGCGCATCTCTTCTCCCAGTTCCTCCCTGTTTTAGAGACTTAACTGATCCAGCCACATCTAATGTCTTGAGACCCTTATATTTTTCCTTTTTATTTACTCATCCTCTTTTATGTATTTATTTACTGTATTCTTTACTTGCTTGCAATTATCTGTAAGACCACATACAATGTCAGCTATGGACTATCTTACGTTTAGTAAATGTTTAATTTGATTAGATGTTGGGTTGATGGGGGTTTGTATGTAATTATTACTGCTTGTTATTAATATAATTAATGTAATTTTCATTGCTTGTTGTCAAATATATTGTATGTCGCCTTGGACAAAGGTGTCCGCCAAATGAAATTAAAGTAAAGTAAAGTAATATCAACATTTTTTTATTGTTATTTAGTTAATTGTAAGAACTGATGCCCAACCGTATTTTAAAATATCTACAGCTTTACAGTGAGCTCTACCAAAAGTGGCAGCTACCAAAACCATTAACTTTATACAACCGACAGATCTGTGCAAAACGGATTCAATCAAGCAGAAGTAATCAATGGTTGGCTTCCTTTGCAGGCCTGAAGGTGCCCTTTACCAGATGTTCAGGAGCCAGTTCTTAACATACTGTCTGTACCAAAGTAAGAGACCTCGGGCATTGCATTTGGACCAACAGTATGTGTGCATTCAGGAGAGCTGCGGCCTTGATTCAGTTATTTGATATTTTTTTGTTTTCTTTCTTTTCGATGCAAAGTAGGTTTTGTCCAGTTCCTGCAGTACTACTACCAGAGTGGCTGTCTGTACAGGCTCCGCGCGCTGGGGGAACGGCACAACATGGACCTCACAGTCGGTGGGTACACTCTTCACACTGTTATGTGTCATTGAGGTTGCATTGTTGAGGCATCATTTACTAAATGTGTATACATATGTTGATATAGTAACTAATAAGCATAGACACACTATGTCTAAGGGTGTGTCATAGTGGACCGACGGAATGGTAGCACATCAAGCAAAACGGTTTTGGTAAATTAAGTTAAAATATTTAATGTCCATGATGGTGTAGACCTGTGGGGAATTATAGCAAAGGGAGCTCTGTGGCATAACACTCATCCATAATTGACACACTGTAACTTTACATGGTGTTGTGATGTGTGTCCTCTCCTGTAGAGGGCTTCCAGTCGTGGATGTGGCGAGGGCTGACCTTTCTCCTTCCCTTCCTCTTCTTTGGTCACGTGAGTGTCTCCACCAAAAGCGCCTTGTGTCACGTATGCATTTGGAAACTGATAATGTGCAGCAATGCATTGTGGGGAAGTGTTTCCCATCTACTTTGCAGCTAAGTTGAGTAATGAAGCATACAAACCGCCTGTACAAACAGGCGGTGTCCCCTTGACCATAAGTTACAAAATCTATTAGAATGTAGTTACTCTGAATACAAAACTCTTCGCAACTATTGAATATCACATTTACATTTGGTCGTATTTTTGATTGGCTGCTTCCTGTTTCCACAGTTCTGGCAGCTCTATAACAGCTTAACACTCTTCGAAATGGCCCAGCTACCAGAATGCAAAGAGTGGCAGGTCCGTGCACTTCTCTATTCCTTTTTCACACCAAGTCTTGAGCATCCCTGAAAGGAAGCAAACTGTATCCACCAGAATATAGACATTTAATGTGCTCCCTTTCTCATATATATATATACGAGTACTGTATTTTGTACTGTATTTCATTCCGTATTTTTTACTATTGATTGTCGTTATTCTTGAAGCAAATTTTGTTACATGAATCTACTGCACAATGACTATTCTATTCTAGATAGAAGGATAGATGGATGGATGGATGGATGGATGGATGGATGGATGGATGGATGGATGGATGGATGGATGGATGGATGGATGGATGGATGGATGGATGGAGGGAGGGATGGAGGGAGGGATGGATGGAAGGATGCTATCAAAGACAGGCTACATTTAGAAATATGGGTCAGAATGAGTCAACATGAGAGGAAACCACAGAGTGAGTTGGAGGGGGCTTTGGCAAAGCCGCCCGTAAGAGGTGCACTCCAGAAGTGCTGGGGAAACAGAGATGTAGCGATGGTCCCGGGTTGTTACGGCCACATGGTAAACAACATTCAGCCTTAAATAAAGAGGTAGTGATGGTGCGGTAAGTCAAGTGTAACACAGAGTACATAGTCCATCAACGACTGCAGCTCAGTCCCTCCCACCCATCACAGTTTTCTAAGCAACTACTAATTATAATGAGGAAGCTCAATGTATTATGAAGCAGCCCCCTTTTTTATTAAATGGGGTTCTCTTGTTAGAACACAAAGAGGCTTCTTAGCCTAACACATGGCCCCCGCCTGCTGGATCGCAATAAAACACACATCTGGGGGGATTGTATCAACAAACATCTGGATTATCATCGTAAAATGTCAAATGGATCAGGAGAAAAGGGCACGCGACCTACGACATTATGCAGCCAACGTTTCCCGCGGCCACATGGTGGCGGTGTGTGACGGCGCTCGGACCAGGACCAACGGCCTTACCTCTGTCTCTAGGTGGCGATGTGTGGCTGTTCCTACCTCACACTGTTCCTTGGGAACTTCTGCACCACCCTGGGCGTCGTTTACCAGAAGTACATCACAGACAAGCCCAAGAGTCTATAGGTCCACCAGCACAGGACCACGTCAAAGAGCGGAAGCGTTGTTACGCAGGTGTTTAATTTTAAAGGAGCTTTGACTGTCGAGCTCTGACCGTTTACTGTGTTTTTTCAGTTGTTTACTTTGCACGTATTTCATTATTTTGTGTCCTGACAATTTCATTTGTCAATCTATCCCAAAGCAAGTGAATGTACAATGATAGTAGCGTGTCACACAGTAACAATACAAGCCCACTCTGTTAGCCTTCTGCTATTGGCAGTATATGGCTGGTGACCTGTAATTCACATGGTTGGTCTGGGTTGGCAGCAGCAATCGCATTTACCAAGAACATCTATTTATTATTTAGCACAATTCCTAGAAAAAAAGTCATGCAGGGTGGTAATCAATGTTTTTTCAACATTCACAGTCATGATTGTATGGCAGGGGACTGCGTTTGTTTTTTAGTTTTGTAGCTGGTGTGTGTCCCCTTCTCAGGCCCTCCAGGCCAGACCTGATCAGTCGATCCAGGCCAGACCTGATCAGTCGATCCAGGCCAGACCTGATCAGTCGATCTGGAACATATCCAAGTCAAAAGCTGTACTAGTGGCTCCGTTCTAACCAAGTCTCTGATTATAACATGTTGATCAATAACCCTGCAATGCTATATTTCTAGTGGATGTACCTTTGTACATTTTTAAATGGTACCTCTTGTAGAGCAACATTGGGTGTAGTCTACTTGGAACAAGGTTGCCTTTCTAGAACACTGTGAATGTCATCCTTTAAATAGGCTGTATATGTCGAGCTAGTGCCAAATGAAAAGGAATTGCTTGAATACCACTGTATGTTGCATTCACAGACATGCGTAATCCTCTGCACTTATACTGTTAATTACAAATACTAAGCATTCATCCATTCCTGCTTTTTCCTCCATGTTGCTCAATCAGGGGTTTGAAGAATTAAACCGATTTACATTTATTTCGCTGCCGGTGTCATCTTGCTTTTATTTTTTCTGGGCCAGGGTTTGGTTTGAAATGTGTTGAAGACGAAAGAGAAGACAATATTCAGTGGTAAACTATATCCAGGCTGTTCCAGTGGTTGAACGTAGCCTGGACCTGACCCCATTCCTTCAGCTTGCCAAGGGCAACAGCTCACG
>NC_136939.1:22555412-22570412 GCF_949987615.1 Pollachius pollachius
GTGTGTGTGTGTGTGTGTGTTTGTGTGTGTGTATGTGTGTGTGGGGGGAGGGGTGTGTGTGTTCTTCCGTGTGTGTGTGTGGGGGGGGTGTGTGTTCTTCCTTGTGTGTGTGTGTGTGTGTGTGTGTGTGTGTGTGTTCTTCCGTGTGTGTGTTTGTGTGTGTGTGTATGTGTGTGTGTGTGTGTGTGTGTGTGTGTGGGTGTGTGTGTTTGTGTGCGTATAGAGCCTGAAATAAGCTTTCTTCCAGAAAAACGTGTGGGAGGACGCGTCCATCTGGGAAGCAGCTGATTAAAACAGAACCACAGGACAAAGGCAGACGAGACGTGATACCTGCTGTGGCTCCCGGGTCTTCTTCCATTGTATCGTGTCCTTGACTCGGTCGCTTCCCTCGACCTGCTCTTACAAAGTCACCACACTCCTCATTGCAAACTCAGCAAGAAGTTGCTGTAATGACTGGCTGTTTCTGATTCGCTGGGATGCCATTGGCTGATGGTCGCCCACATGATGAGGTCACGGGCATGTACGGTACAGAAGATGGCGGGGGACATGGCAGTGGGCAGAACATGGACTTCCAGGAAGGGGGTTATAGGACGAAAGATTCAAGGTTGTTGAAGGGATGGAAAATGGCTGTGTTTGTGATGGCATGATTGCCGCCAGGAAAAAGTATTGGGTCAATCCTTTGAGGTTTAATACTTTTACAGTGGAACGGTAGTCCTTAAAAAAGTCCTCATAAAATGGTTCAAGAAAAACGGATTTTACATATTTCGGATAATTACTTCTGGATCTGAGAGAGTATGTATGCATCTTTGTGTTGGTGTGTATGTATGTAGGCATGTATGTAGGTATGTGTGTCTGTTTGTATGTGTGTGTTTGTGTGCGTGTATGTATATGTGTGTAAATGTGTATGTATGTATGTGAGTATGTATGTATATATATATATTAATGCACAGTATGTATGTGTGTATATATGTATGTATGTATATGTGTATGTATGTATGTATGTATATATGTGTGTGTATATATGTGTGTATGTATGTATGTATATGTGTGTACGTACATATGTGTGTATGCATGTATGTATGTATGTATGTATGTATATGTGTGTATGTTTATATGTGTGTATGTATTTGTGTATATATGTATGTATGTATGTATATATGTATGTGTGTGTATGTGTGTATGTGTTCTCTTCTTATCAGCCAATGCAAGGCAGTTGTAATCAAGGTGTTTGACCAGAGTGAGATATATTATCAGATATATTAATAAATGCCGGTTTCCCTAACTTGATGTCCATGTTATTGATGAGTCTTCTTTTATTTCAAACCCAAAATTAGGAATGCATGGAATGTCCCACATTTTTAACATCTTAAAAAGGGCTCTTTTTCATGTTCAAAGTAAAAAAGTTTTACAGTTGCCAACCAGAGAGACTAAAAGGAAACTCAGATGAGGGCATCCACGGCTAGGAAGAATCAAAGGCGGGAGTGGGAGGGGAGAAAATGAATAATTACAAAGGCCAGTTCAGAGCAGGCAAAGAGGAATCTTTGAGGTCAGGATGATGCTGCCTGTATAGTAGGTAACCCCTGATAGGAAGGGATCCCCTTCATTTCAGATAATGAAACCCAAACTAACACCGTCAGCTTGGCAGCCTGGGCTGTTGACAGACACGCCCATGTTACACCATCTGGGAACCGGCTTGTAAACCTCTTCTCTCATTTAAAAAATTAAGATCATGACAGCAACCCCCTTCGCCGCGTGAATTATGGAGCGGCACAGAAGTGGAATATGCATATTTAATCATAGGAGGAGCACTTTCACAGTCACTCCTTAAATGAAAGTGTGGAGAATCCGGGGGAAAGAGATATTCTAACGCCGCAGTCCGCAGCAAGTAGAAAAGAAAAAAGAGAATTCATCTTTATTCATCATGGTGCTCTGGGAGTACACCCCCACCCCACCCACACGTAGACACACACACACACACACACACACACACACACACACACACACACAGAGAGAGAGAGAGAGAGAGACACAAGCTCACACATATACACTGTAGTGCTGATTACACAGAATTATTTCCTGGGGTTTGGGGCAGTGTTGCGCGTGTTGCTATAGCAACCAGGGAAAGCCGTCTGTTGGGGCTATGGTCCCCGTCCATCTCTCACATCTCCCCTTTATTCTAGCAGTCAACCCCTGTCTTGAAACAACTTGCAGAGCTTTTAACAAGCACAGCGCCGTCTCAAGCCTTCTCTGGTTGTTCTGCACTCAAGTATTTCATTGGATGTTATCATGAAAGAAAGAATGTTTTATTTAAAAACTTTTTCTGCTCAGCGCTGGGATAACATGAGAAAGATTTTGATCTAAATGTCCTAAATGGATGTAAATACTAATACTTATTCAATTGCTTCTTTTTTTTTTTCATTGCGTATATTTACAATTTTCCTGAATTATGTTTGAAGTGTCTATTTAGATAACAGCTACTTCAAATCAACATGAAGGCTCTCTCTTGAGGCCATGTCTTTCTTGATTGACAGTTCGCTCTGCGAGGAAAAGACAGGTTGTTGACCTCAACTCCATCCAAGCATCAAACATTCTGCCAAAATGTCTATTTATTTTATACCATAACTGAAAGGGCTAACATAACTGAGAGAGGCTAACAGAACTAAGAGAGGCTAACAGAACTGAGAGAGGCTACCAAGCTAACAGAACAGAGAGAGGCTATTAAATCTGAGAGCTAACTGAACTGAGAGAGGCTAACAGAACTGAGAGAGGCTAAGAGAACTGAGAAAGGCTAACGGAACTGAGAGAGGCTAACAGAGAGAGGCTAACAGGCTAACAGAATTGAGAGGGAGCGTATCTATGTTCCCCGGGTCCTATGTTCCCCGCTTTGTATGTGACCGGGGAACATAGGTGAGCAAATCTGTGAGCAAAATCTGTGAGCAAATCTTTTTTTCGTACGATGGTAGAGGCAAGTACCGCCTTTTTCGCCTCTGATTTGCCTGTGATCGGTAAGAATGTCTCTCCTCTGATTGGTTAGGATTAGGGTTAGGTTTAGGGTTGACCCTCACCCTAACCCTAACCCTAACCATAACCCTAAACCTGACCCTAACCCTTTGCACCCGGGGAACATAGGACCTGGTGAACATAGGGATGACCCCAATTGAGAGAGACTAACAGAACCGAGAGAGGCTAGAACCGAAAGTGGCTGAACAGAACTTCAAAAAGGCTACAGGCTCATTCAGAAATCATTGGGGACATTGCTTAAACTCATTTTTTGTGCAAAAGTAAAACTCGTATTCTACGAAAAAAAAAACCAAGGGTCATAATATAACATTTTAATGTGATAAGCCTAGCAAATATGGAAATGATTACATTCTATTAACAATTGAATATTGCAGTTTGAATACCAGTTTGAAGCTACATTTGATCTTCTGTACATGCGCTTTTTCATTTTTGAATGCCTGCATTTTTTGGGGGTTGGTTTTCACAAGGCAACCTCTTCCCCCTCCCCAGGGGCCAATCCATCCAGGCACTTGACCTGCCCATAATAACCATGATTTACTATTAAGCACACACACACACACACACACACACACACACACACACACGCACACACACACACACACACACACACACACACAAACATACATACATACATACGTGCATACATACATACATATACATACACACATACATACATACATAAATATATACATACAAACACATACAGACACGCACACACACACACACACACACAAACATACATACATACATACGTGCATACATACATACATATACATACACACATACATACATACATAAATATATACATACAAACACATACAGACACACACACACACACACACACACACACACACACATACACACACACCACTGTCTGAATGGCCAGAGTGGTAGGTTAAAATGCATCGTCGCAGGTAGGCCTTTGGGAGTGTAGTCAGATAATCGCTGCTAGGCATCAAGTTAAATTCCAAGCCCCCACCGCAAGGTCACAATCTGTCAGCTTCTTGGTTCATTTCGCCAATGGCAGAAAAGATGGAAAGTTGAGCCTTGGCCACACGCCTTGTGTGTGTGTGTGTGTGTGTGTGTGAGGGGGGGGGGGGGGGGGTGAGAGGCTGCTGCTGATTCTACAGCCCACGTTTGAGAAGACAAAACCGCATGGGTGTAAAAAGTCATTCCTGCATCAATCTTACTGTTGGCAGGCATTGGGTGTGTAAAAGTAAAGAGTGAAACATTGACAAAGAAATATCGAAATAGCATCAAAAAAAATGCTGTCACTATTGTGTTTCTCTTGAATTGCTCTGTGGACTATTAGTGAATTCAAACGGATGTTTGAATTCACACTAATTAAAGTGTGACGCACTAATTAAAGTGTGACGCATTTAATTACTTCCTAAATAATTGCAGATTCTATCAATGAGAGGATTTAAAAATCCTCCTTAAGCTAATGCCCCATGAAGAAAGACCCCCACAGAAGCCGCCTACGAGGCCTCCTTTTAATTACCTTGTAATTAACGACACCTTCTGAGCAGCTCTGACGATCAGCTCCAAGTCAAATGTTCTAATGTTGGGGAGTTGGACCGATTATGATGAATGAATATGCAGGGGGCAAGAGTGGTTGGCAAGGCCAGCACTTCGCTGTTCTGAACTGTTCTGTATTGGGTGGATGCAGGCTACATCACCTGCTGCCAACCGCTACCTGCTGTAGCCTGGCCTGGCCGTAGAAGACGGAGGCAGGGGGCTTATTCATCAGAATGCATCGTGGGATGTTGTGTTGGGAGAAGCCCACCCTGTAGCAACCAATAATGTAATAATGGCCAATAACGTAATAATTTAAATGTAATAAAGCTAATAACGTAATAAATTGCCAATGATGCAATAAAGTTGTTGAGCCAATAACGTAATAACGTATAACGTTATTGGCTGATTATTACGCTATTGGCCTTGTATTAAAACAAAACCTTTGAAAATGTAATAACTGAGGCAATAATGTAAGAACTGAGGTATCACTTTATTTCATTTTCAATTTCTGGAGAGAAACTGTCAAACTTTAATTTAATATTGCATCTTGCAACACATGCTTAAATATCAGCTTAATTTGGATTTATATGTAGGCCTAACTCTTAGGGTTCGTTATAGTACTCTGTGTATCCAACTACTTGACTTTCGAAGTTCTGCGTTGCAGTTTTCAGTATGGGATTGCAATTCACCGCTTGAACGCTAGGGGCTGTGGGAATGAGACGTTAGCTGACCAATGACAGCCCCGCGGTCTGCATTGATCTGAGTGGCTACGGAGAGCACTTTACGCAGTATCATAAACTAAGCTTTACTTTTTGATCTGGGATTCTTGAATCGGCCGAAACAGCTTCGGGGCCAGCCTGATCTGCAGAGTGACATTAGATTGCTTGGACAACTGCTTTATGAAGTGTAAGTATTGGTGAGTACTCTTGCATAACGTGTATATTCTCTTTCCGCCACTTTCTTTAGTCGCTATATATAAACATTAACATAGAAGGACAAAATACATATCTTATGATAGAGAGGGACATAAGGCAGACAAGTCCAAAACGTTCTGCAGAACACACAAAATGAAGGCTTTTGTAATATTCTACAGTTAGTGCATATTAGGAGCTCTCATTTCCTCGAAACACGACATAAGATTATTTAGACATAATTACAACAATACTAATTATATTCATTTAGATGCTTTATTATCATTATAATAATAACAATTTATCATATTACACGCACAATTATGCATGTGTATTATATCATAGAATAACATGTGAAAATACATTAAACAACTTGCTCAACTTGTCCAAGACCACACCTACTGGGTGTGGCCCCGTCCACACGGAGCCGATTTTTTTGGTGAAACCACATAAAGGTGCGTTCACACCAAAAGACGCATTTGTCGCCCGTCCGCGTTGCCGCCCAAGTTTTGACGCTGGACAAATAATTTGCTGCGGTTCACTCCGGACTGCACTTCAGGGAACTGTTGGCCGGTTGAACGCTGATTGGCTGTTACGTATTTTAAGCACATAAGCTGCCCCCACATAGCCACAAGGAAGCAGGATCGAACACACAAGCTGTAATTACTATACATAGCCACAAGGGGAGCAGGACCAAAATATAAGCTGCAATAACTACTCCAGCAACAGATGGCATCACCTTTACACAGGTGAGGAAGCCGGAGCCAATACTTCACATAGGCCACGCCTACTTGATACAAACGGGGAGCGGGAGTCAGATGAGGTCAGAGACATATGGCAGACCCGTTGAGAGCCCCTGGGGAAGCCCCCCGGGGCTGGAAGATAGCACTGCGGTATTTCTCTCCACGCGTGTTTACAATGTACAATTCCCTCCTTTTGCTTCATAGTTACCATACCGAAATACTTTAACAAATAAAGTGTGTTAAAAGCGACCCGGATTGAACTACTTTCTTCAAGAACACGACACGTTACACATGTCACTCAGTGGCCACGCTGTTGAACGTTGATTGGCTGTCATCACGCGAATGTCTCGGCAAAGTTGAAATATTTCCACTCGAGCGAATTTGTCGCGCTACAAATCCTTGTGAACGCGCTCGCCTGTGCAGGGCAAATGTGTGTCTTTTGGTGTGAACGCACCTTTAGTCTCGTGCGTTTCGGCCGACCGTCCAGACGGAGCCGGTGGATCTGGTGCCCGAAACCGCACATTTCTGAAACCATGTCCCAGGGTGGTTTCAAATATATCCGGACCTATGCGGTTTCGTGTTAGGATTCGTGTGGATGCCTAAGCGCAAACAATGATGTCGTTGCCCCCCCACCAGCTAGGCGACGTCAGAGTTGCGTTGATATATATATATATTTTGTAGCTTTAAACAAAGCCCCTTGATAAATTGAATTACTAACTGTACATTCAAAAGTATTTCTGCTCAATTTGAAAGGTTTGTGACTGAATGTTTGTATACAGCGCGCAGGCTGTATGCGCGCAGGTTTGATGCGCTCCACTTTTTTCTGTGGAGAACCAGCGCCTTGAATATTTACTACAGCGTTTCCGCATAAAACTAAACCGGATCGTTTTCGCCCGTTTCGGCTCGGTGTGGAAGGGTCTTTAGCTGATAGAAAAATGGCCCCTGAGATGGATGTCTGGCTCACGTCACCGTGAGACGGGAAAAAGAGGAGGGCTTTGTCAAGATAAGGCCCCTCCTGCCGTTTCCCTAACCTTATGGTGCTTATTTTAACTCAGAAGTTGGATTTAACTAGTCAATACTCCAGTTAAAGTCAGACACTGCCAGCTTTATGAATATATAACACAGGCACATATAGTTGTATTGTTAAGTATTTCAATGCATGTTTTATTGTTGAAACAAACACTCATAAACACATGTGGTAAGTCATGTCGGTTTAACATCAGATTAATAAACAGGCCGATGAGTCACATAGGATATAACTAAAGTTTAATTTGTAACTTCTTTACATCGTAAGATGTGTAAGATCCGAAACTCCGGTCGCCACTGCCAACGACCTGCCCGTGTTGGTAAACACTATAGAGCTTCCTGTTTCTGGTGCCTTACTTCATCCGGCCAAGAATGCAGCCCATATCGGTAGCACCCCCTGCTGTTCCATCCAGGCATCACCCACCTCCAAAATCCCCATCACTGTACTGATAAGTTGTGTATCAACAAAACATAAAGGACGGCGACTACACAGCGGGGTAATCCAGTCGAACCTTAAACCAGTTCCAAAACAAATTCTGTATACACCAGTGGAAAGGATCCACACACTTAGGCCTACTAATGTAGAGTTAGCTCTGCTGAATGGCAGGTCACTCTCAAATAAGTCATTTCTAATTAATGATCTGATTTGTTCACACTCACTTGATTTTATGCTCTTGACTGGGACATGGCTAGATCATGCTAAGGCGGTTTCTACCTTGATCGAATCTGCTCCCCAAAAATTCAATTTCATGAGCACTACCCTTGACAAGAAGGGGGGGGGGGGGGGGGGGGATTCCTGCAATATACAAAGCATATGTTCAGTCCAAGCAGTTACTTTTTGGGAATTTTACATCCTTTGAATACCTATGTTCACTTATTAAGTGTTCTCCCAACATTCTAGTATTAATCGTTTACAGGCCTCCAAGAAAGTCAGTAAATTTCTAGAGGAATTTTGTGAACTACTGTCAACTATTTGCTTAGAGTTTGACTCTATTATTATCACAGGGGATTTTAACGTGCATGCAGATAATTTAGAGAACACCAAATCAAGTGATTTTCTTATGCTCTTGGACACTTTTAGTTCAACACAGCATGTACAGGGGCCAACACACTCGCATGGTCATACTCTTGACCTTGTCATCACCAAAAGTCTCAATGTGTCCACTCATGAGATGGACTTGGCTGTATCCGATCACTACTGCATTTCCTTTGATGTATGCATGTCCCCCTATTTTCAGAATTGGTCTAGGACTGTAGGAAAGATAGTCATAAATGAGAACACCATTGCCCTTTTTGAGCAAGCGCTCTCCCAAAACCCACCTCAAACATCCGACTCGGTAGATGACTTGATGAACAATTTAACTTCAAAGATGAGACAAATCATCGATGACATTGCTCCAGTAAAAGTTAAAAAAGTCATAAACAAGCAAAGTGCTTCATGGAGAAAAAATCCAATGGTTAAACAAAAAAAAAGGGAATGCAGGAAGACCGAGAGAAAATGACGTAAGTCTTAACTTATAAATAATGCTTGTGTGCTATTCTCTGCTGTTGAGAGGTTAACAAATCCCCCATCTGACGTAAGACTAGAGCTTCTCTCAGAACACAAGTGTGAAGAGTTTGCATCCTTTTTCAATAGTTAAATTGGAAAAATAAGACTGAACATAACAATGCAGTTGCAAACAACTCTTGTTTTGGACTTACCAGCTACTACATTGCATCTTGCAACACATGCTTAAATATCCGGTCAATTTGGATTTATATGTAGATCTTAGGGTTCCGTTATAGTACACTGGCTATTTCCCAATATGAAGGAAGCATTCTGAACGGCCGCCTTGTGTACTACACATACACCAAATGTCAGAATTTAGTTCCATCAACCATTCAAAATCTCAGCTCTGCTACCTCCCAACTGGTACGTTACCCAGTAGTCTTTTTAAATCCGTCCTTCATCTCAGATGTGCTTCAGATTATAAATACATCACTATAAACTGGTACTTTACCCAGGGCCCTAAAAACAGCAGTCGTAAAGCCCCTGCTCAAAAAACGTAACTTGGATCGTTCAGTACTAAGCAACTACAGACCAATATCAAATCTACCTTTTATCTGAAAAATTATTGAAAAAACTGTTTTTAACCAATTAACTGCTTTTCTATCGTCACATAGTTATTTTGATGACTATCAATCTGGCTTCCGTATTAACCATAGCACAGAGACAGCCCTTGTGAAGGCGATAAAAGACATTCGTCTGAACACTGATGCAGGCAAAACAACTGTCCTGGTACTATTGGACCTCAGTGCAGCATTTGATACTGTTGACCACCTCCATCGACTGAAGCACTGGGTCGGTTTTTCAGGTGCTGTCATAAAATGACTACAATCTTACTTACAGGGCAGGAGCTACTTTGTTGCTGTAGAAAACTACACCTCAAAACCAGCAACCCTGACTTGTGGTCTTCCTCAGGGATCGATCCTAGGCCCCTTACTGTTTAATCTCTACATGCTCCCACTCGCCAGATCCTCAGGAAAAACTCAATGTGTTATCATAACTATGCAGATGACACTCAAATTTACCTTGCTCTGTCTCCCAATGATTATGCACCCCTTGATTCTCTCCATCAGTGTCTCGATCAGGTTAACACTTGGATGTCACAAAACTTTCTTCAGTTGAACACAGACAGACCTGAGGTAGCCTAATTATATTTGGGAACAAAGAGCAAAGATCCAGGCTTGCTACTCTACTTGGCACAAGTGGACTTAAGGCAAAGGATGCTGTAAGAAATCTTGGCATCATCATTGACAGTGATTTGAGCTTCAATAATCATGTGAAATCAGTCACTAAATCAGAATGTTTTCACCTGAAGTACATTGCAAAATTGAGGAACCTTATGTCAGGGAGTGACATAGAAAAACGTATTCAGGCTTTCATTTCAAGCAGGATAGACTACGGTAATGCCCTTTTAACTGGGATTCCCAAAAAAAGTATAAAGCAACTACAAGCTATACAAAATGCTGCTGCTAGGGTGCTAACTAGGACTAAAAGGAGTGAACACATCACCCCTACAAACTATACAAAATGCTGCTGCTAGGGTGCTAACTAGGACTAAAAGGAGTGAACATATCACCCCTATCCTAAGGTCCTTACACTGGCTTCCTGTTAATTATAGAATTAATTTTAAACCTGTACTTCTTGTTTTTAAAGCACTAAATGGCATTGGACCAAACTATATACATGACATGTTCATACAGCACACCCCAGCCAGATTACTGAGGTATCAAAACAAAAATCGTTTGGTTCAAACTACTGCCAAAACAAAATGTGGTGAGTCAGCCTTTAGTGTTTATGCAGCTCAACTTTGGAACAAACTGCTAGAAATTAAAAACGCTACCACAACTTCTATTTCTAAACCAAAACTAAAGACTAAGCTCTTCAGTGATGTATACTATTAACATTTCTAATATTTTCCTTCTCTTTTTTATTTTTATTCTAATCGATTTAAACTTCCTTATTATTTTTTTTCGATTTATATTTTAATGTCGGATTCATATCTGAAATGTCTGACCTTACTGAAGGTCTTTTAAAATGATATTCCTTTTTATCTTTTTCTCCCTTTATTTTTATAGTACATGTGTAATTTCATTGAAGGACTTTCATTATATTGTTTGCATGTACTTCTTCACTATAAATTATACTGTTGTCTTTTTCTCTGTAAAGCACATTGAACTGCTTGATGTAAGAAATGAGCTATACTAATAAAATTGCCTTGCCTTGCCTTGCCTAAGATGTAACTTTTGTACTGTCATTTTGATGTCTTTAGAGTGTGACGGTCTGGGAATACGGGGCGGGAAGATAAGTATGCTAATGGGAACAGGAATGCCCCTAGGATAGATCGCTGTGATTGGCCAAGGGTATGATGGGGGGAGCCACACAATGGGGGAAATAACTTGATGCGTCGGGAACTCAGATTTCTTTGCGACTTTATGCAAGTAATAAAGCCTTAATCTTTCAAGTCCTTGAAAGATTTGTGGTAAGTCCTTCTCGACCTCTCGTATTTTGTTTTTTCCCTTATTTTGTTTTTTTTATTTTGAGTATTAGATTGTGGGGTTTTCAGCTAATGTCTCATTCCCGCAGCCCCTAGCGTTTCAGAGGTGAATTGCAAAACCATACTGAAAACTGCAATGCAGAACTTCGAATACACAGAGGCTGTTTCCCAAAGTGAAGGCAGCAGCCTTGCTAGGATACTTCCTTGCTAGTCGCGTCCTATGGAGATGAGACTAGAGTGCTCGCTCGAGTGCCGCCTAGCATTTGTAACGTTCAGACTTTGGAACGACTTGCTAGTGTGGAAGCGCTTCCGCCTCTGCTTTTTAATACTGCGTTTCCGCTTGTAAACACATGTGCGCTCATGAATAAAACATGGCAGCAATCAAGCTGATCGATATTTATTTGACTTTTGTCTGTTATGAATGCGTTCATGTCTCCTTCGCATGGAGCCTCTTTGAGGAAGTCAAAAAAGCTTTGTTGCGGTTGATCCATTCCGGATTCGATTGGATTCCATTAAAAAATGAATGGAATCCAAATTCCATTCATTTTTTATAAAACTAAGTGAAATTGTCTGAGAACTTAATTCATGCATCAGATTTACAGGATGGTTGATTACTATTATGCAGGGGGAAAAAGGCAAAGAATGTGGTGATAAACATGTATTTATTTGGATACATTATTTAACTGATCTGATTAATTCATTCATACATACCTACCATCTACCAGTGCTATGAACACAAAAGTAAATTATATAATTTACAATTATATACGTTCATTGCAAATTACAAACATTGCAAATGTTCGGTTGTGCATTTATTTAACAACATTGGATCCCGCAAGAGCTTCTCACCGATAGCCATTAATGGCAGTATCCCTTCCACTGGTGAACAAACGTTTGTGCCGCACAAAAGTCTCAGTTTGCTGGGCTGACCCTAAAAAAAAAGATTAAACACAAACATAAATAGGTATACATAAATAATGTAATCTTGTGAGCGAGTAAATTGACATTGTTATTGGTGACAGCGATGTTTAACACCAGCTACGTCCATGCAAAATATAGCAACGTATCATTCATTTGCAAAAACGTTTGAAAAGTGGCACAGGTCTTTAAGCTTGATTATTTGCATTAACATGATGAATCTATAAAAAGCAATACGGCACAAAATATTTCTGAAAACTTCACTTACATTTGAACGTGTACTGCTATCCCTCCATTTTTAATATCCCGTGCAGCGTGTGAACGCAGAGGATTGTGGGTATTTTTTGCTCGTCGAGGATCCAGCGATGCATCCTTGAAAAATCTCGGAATTCTCAAAGGACGCGAATTTCTGAGTGTTCTCAAAATTGTGCTTGTCGGCGTTCTATGGCGTAGATTCCTTAAAAAGGCGGCCGTTCAGAATGCTTCCTTCATATTGGGAAATAGCCAGTGTACTATAACGGAACCCTAAGATCTACATATAAATCCAAATTGACCGGATATTTAAGCATGTGTTGCAAGATGCAATAATTGCAAAAATTTAAAGCTAAGTGTGACAGTTTCTCTCAAGAAATTGAAAATAAAATAAAGTGATACCTCAGTTATTACATTATTGGCTCAGTTATTACATTTTCGAAGGCCAATAGCGTAATAACCATCTAATAACGTAATACGTAATTACATTATTGGCAATTTATTACGTTATTGGCTTTATTACATTTAAATTATTACGTTATTGGGCGTTATTACATTATTGTTACATACGCTGTGGCAGTTTCGAACACAACAATTGTCTTTCCATGATGACAAATCAGTTCACGATAAGTTAGTTAACCAATGATCAAAATAAGCATTCCTACTCCCAAAATAACTACATTTCCAACGTTCCTATGCCTCCAAAATGGCGGTGGTCCTTGCGACCCGTCGTGGCGATGTACAAGCCCTGCCGACAGAGGCGGAGGGATAGGTGGGGCCTCCCTTAGAGCACGGCACCTCGGTCTCTCAGTTTCTTCTTACAAATTGACCTATTGTAAGCCACTTTGGATAAAAGCGTCTGCTAAATGCCCTGAATGTAAATATTAATGCAATTCTCGTCAGAAGAAAAATGTGATGAGGTCGTCTCTCGGAAACCAAACAGAAAACCCAAAGAGTTTATGGGCTTGTGTGTAATAAAAAGGTTGTTTTTCCGGAGGTAGTAGATTGGCAGGCCGACTGATGAATTAGGCCGTGTGCGCTGTTCCTCCCGAGTCGTAAGCATCTGTCTCTTCAGAGTAGGGAGCATGCCGTGGCTGCTGGAGAGACCGGGGCTATACATCAAGTCCTCTGAACTTTTTATGTGACATCATGGTATTTGGTGGTGCCTTGAGGGACAGGTAACTAAACACCAGGGGTCTGAGATAGACACGTCTCACTGCAGAGGGCTGATCTTCTGGTCCCGGAGCCATCACACTAACATGGGATGGTCCTGCTTTAAACAGGATTGATAACACCCTTCCAGCCTCTTGTTCATATACAGTCAAAATAACACTATTAACGGTTTAAAGATTTCTACGCATGGTTCTCTTGTATTTGCGCCCAGTTGTCAGCAGTTTAGGGAGTTTCGTGCCAAACAGAATCAGGGCACTGTGTGTAAGATGTATGTATGGCCGCCCCTTGAGCAGTTCGGACAGGTTCAGTTTCCTTTTAAAGAAGCCCAGCCATTTCCCAGGCCTCTCTTAAAACAGCTGCTGCCCTTGTCCTCTTTGTATTTTTTTCCCCCCCGTTCTTTTCGGCGCCTGTCTTATTACAGCTGCTCATTTGCCTCAAGCCCGGGGTGAAAATAAAGGTATCCTCTTATGTCTGCCCAACATATGACACAACTATGCTGCACCTTCAGTTCGTCATAATCCATGCCTCAATATCACCTATTCTGTTCTTGACCAGTAGCAAACGATTCCAAGTGATTCGGCAAAAGGTAATTGAGTGAAAAGGCCCACCCTCACACACACACACACACACACACACACACACACACACACACACACACACACACACAAACACACATACACACACACACACACAAACGCACACACACACACACATTCACACTCATACACATACACACACACACAGACACACCAACACACACACAGGCCTCATACTACGACTGCTTGTGGTTTTGAAATCTCACTTCAAGGTTGACATACAAAAACATTTGTGGTAAGGCCATAAATAATATCATACATCTGGGTTCCTCCCAAGCTTGAGCTCTTGAAATTGTATACCATAAAAACACCATGTTTGAGTTAGGGTTAGAGCCGACTAAATTGAAAGATAATAAGATGGTGGTTCTGCATTTTAACTTGGCTGAGGTGAGTTCGATGGCCAGAGACGTGGGTGAATACTGCACACTGTTCTCCAACGGCTCTTGTGTTTCCTTTCCCTCCGTCAGCATACATTTGAATAGTTTGAGGTTAATGGGTCTGGGCGTGGAACGGCTGCACCTGAGGTGGTCAATCACGTGTAACGCACAGGGGGTAAGCCCTCCCCCCAACCACCTCCACCCACAACCCAACACCACACACCCCCACCTTACCGCCAGCACGCACATTCAACAAAAGACAAGGCAAAGACTGGCCGCCCTTACACAAACAAACACAAAGGAAGAAATGTTCAAAAAGAATTACAAAAGAGCGTAGGATCCCAGTCGTCCCAGCTCTGAGACATTGTTTTTTTTTATGGCATTGCTTTTATTTATGGAGACCACCCCTGTAAACACACACACAC
>NC_136939.1:22575412-22590412 GCF_949987615.1 Pollachius pollachius
GTGTGTTCCTGAATCCTCGGACGCCAGCCTTCCGAGTTGCACTATTGACGTCATTTCTGGTCTCGTAGCATTTATAGTGTTCCTGTTCGTCTACGTGATTGTGTCATGAAATTGGCTAGTCGTTGTTTATTGGGGGTCATCCCTATGTTCCCCAGGTCCTATGTTCCCCGGGTTCAAAGGGTTAGGGTCAGGTTTAGGGTTATGGTTAGGATTAGGGTTAGGGTGAGGGTCAACCCTAACCCTAACCCTAACCATAACCAATCGGAGGAGAGCCATTCTAACCAATCACAGGCGAATCAGAGGCGAAAAAGGCGGTACTTGCCCCTACCATCCTACGAAAAAAAGATTTGCTCACAGGGTCCTATGTTCCCCGGTCACATACAAAGCGGGGAACATAGGACCCGGGGAACATAGATACGCTCCTGTTTATTGTTAGCTACATTAGCCTCTTTAGCAAACCAGCCTGAAAACAAACAACACAACTTTACATTGTATTGCACGCACAGCAAAACCATGCAATGTATGAATTGTTGACCGGAATAAAGTAGCAATGTAATCAAGTGTGTAAGAGCATTTAAAATCGACATTTAAATGACCAACGTGGTACAAATACAAAGAAAATAAATCTCTTTGTTGAGAGGGTCATCACTGCTCTCAGTCTACTCTCAGATTTCCGAAAGATGAGGACAAAAAGGGTGCCTCAGAGAAATGCCGCAAGAAAGCTGGGAGATCTTAGACGTTCAACGCTTAAGTCTGGCGTCCGAAGATTGAGGAACACACCATAAGAAGGACAATGACACCAGCTACAAACCGAGCTGCGTTGTGTGAAGAAGAAGGAGTGAAGGGACATTGACAAGAAGACTAGAGTCAGGGACTCCAGCAGGGTCCTTGAAGCTCAGAGCACTTCAAAGACTCTATTCACACACACACACACACACCAGCCTCTGATATCCCAGATCCACCATGCGCCGTGTACAGTGGACCCAGTCTCCCCGGCCCGGTGGGTGATCGGGCCCTCATCCCTTTGAAACCTTCTCAGTGCGTGTCAATGTGCGGAAAAAACATTTATTTGATACCCTGGAATAAAATGGGAATGAACCGAGACTCTTGGCTAAGCCGGGACGCTTCCTCTGTCTCTGAGAACAAACACAACCGGGGCTCAGCACACCGTGTCTGAACGTGTCTGTTCATTAAAATAGTCCTTCACACATTCCATGTTGCAATTCAATGAATAAATATGTACCAACGGGTCACCCAACATGAATATCTGCAGCCTCTGCAGCCCTCACAGCACACGGGTTGCGAGGGCCCCTCCTGTGTGGCTGAAGATCACCCCGGGGCCCACTCCAGTGATGGTCACCCCGTCTGAGTCCAGGGGCGCCCAGGGGGGTAATGATTTGAATTACATTTGAATGATTTAGTGCTTCAAACACATTTAACACAATCATCTGTACTGTATCTGGGAAATCCTTTACAATGGATGTTTTGCAATACAACAACGCAAGTGTTGTGAATACAGTACTCATGATGCATATGTAAACACATATGTGTAACAATGAAGGCAGGCTAGGGTAATGGGATTTCAATTACATAGTTAGGACACTAATTTCTTTCATTTATTCTTTATTTGACTAGGAAGTTACCATTGAGATACAATATCTCTTCTTCCAGATCTACTACTTTTCAGTAGTAGATCTGCATAAGTCTACACAAACAGCATGTCCAAACAACGGCAAACATCACACCCCTTTAAACATATGTTGACGACATGCTATTTTTAGGAAATGAAACAGATGTATGTGCACCTTAAATATAGATTTGATGTTGTTGTATTGATATTCGATCCAGTATTGGGAAGAAGAGGGTTTTCATTGTCAGGTGTGACAAGTCAGTAATGGGGCCATGTTTGACTCTATTTGAGTTGCACTGAGGGTCATGGAAACGGGAACCAACGCGGTTGAACTTTGTGACTCATGTCATTGAATACGGAAAGGGTTAAGGGCTCAAATACTATTCCCTTTAGGTTACATACTTGTATATGAAATCATATTATATCAAGGTATCATGGATACAGTATGACACATATTGCTGCTGAGAATGTGTTGATCCACTGAGAAGCATAATAACAAGTCACAATAATCGCTAATAATAATAATAAAGTCACAAAAGTCATTTTAAGGCATTTTTACTCAACAAAACAATAAAACATCACAGATGACTGTATTCTGAATACTGTTGACGATTGATCCGATTAATCGGCTAAGCTTAGGAAGGTCTGTTAGTCATATGAATGTATTATGCATCACCGCCATTGGCTCTCTGAAGAACACTTGTCCTGAGTGTAGAGACAGCTGTAGCAGTCAACTCTTGCTTGTACGCTTACTTAAATACCTTGTTAGCGTACTACTAGTATGTTTAGAAATGAACGAAGTAAGTGTGCAAGTGTAGTTAGTGGCCTACTGACTAGATGGAATGCATGATTATTGACCACATGTTATTGTCATTAATTGTAATTACATGCTTAAAAGTACCACGTAAACAACACTTGAAACAGTATATTGATATAAAACAAAATTCTAAACAAATAATTTGTTGTTTGGTCACTTGGTACTACGGGGGGACGTTGGTTTGACGGAGAATAACTGGATAAATGAGGAAGTAAGTAGGCAGCTAAGTAGTGAGAAAAGGACAGTAGCAGACAGATTAGTGGAAGTCGCCTCCCCTCTCTCTGCAACTATCCCGGCAGTCACCAGTCATCAGCCCTCCACCCCTCACCGATCTGCCTCCTCCCCTCACTAGTCAGCCCTCCTCTCCTCACCAGACTGCCCTCCACCACCCCTCACCAGTCTGCTCCCACCGCTCGCCAGTCAACGCCACACTTTCTTCAGGTCGGGACGGTTAACGAAGAGCATCCGGAACATGGCTTTTCCGCAGCAGATATTGCTCCTGGCGGTTCTCCACCTGTGTTCGTCAAACGGTGAGTAGCATCTTGGTTCGGCTCAACGTGCGGAGTTTGGATGACCGCGTTACGCGCGTCTGTGCGCGTTGAGGGCGCTTGGAAACGGAGCTCCTTTGGTTAGATGCAGAAAACATGATTTCTTCGTTTTTTTTATTGGAGGTAAGCAGTTAGAATGGCAAACGATCGGGTTTTTATACAGTTCTGGCGAACTGGCACGTTGCGTTTTTTTTTTTTTTCAAGCTAACCGTCCTCCGAAGGCACGAAGGGTCTAAAAGTCACCATTTTACATTGTACTTTGATATAGTTTTTCAAACTGTTCCACTCAACTAAAGCAGACTTTAAGTGACGTATTCCCAGGAGGAGCTGGTGTCAGGCCAGTGCCAGCTCCTCCTCGAGGACTCTCCTCTGAAAGACTGTTCATTTCACATTGTGGTAGTTCACTTATTTGGGCAGTGTATTACCCTGGAGAATCACAATCTAATATAAGATCAGAAAAGGAACAGTGGCGCCGGTTAATGTGATGTTCATGTGATGTTAACCTGAAGGAAAGCCGAGTTGTAATTCAACCATGAGTGGTTTACATACAATGCTGTGATGACTGAGATATAGTCAGAGATATTGGTAATCGGGTAGACCTAGAACGTTGAGCTCAGATGAATCCCTCCTCATGTATCTGACTGTTCTTTTATTCCTTGTTTTTGTGTAACCTTGTTAGTTTGGTTACCACTGCTTACTCCCCAAACTGGCTGTTTCTGGGTTCATCTATTGACTGTAACAATGAGGCACAATGTAGGCTCTGATAAGAACATTCAAATGCACCAGAGTAATCAAGATATGTTAATTGTAGCAGACAAATATTGATTTTAATTTTTTTTTGGTCCTTTCAAAGCACTCTTTACTTGATTATATGTCAGCATGGCCATAAATTGTCCCTGCAGGCACAAAGTGTTTGGAGCAAACAGAAAGCCTGTCTTCTGTGGCAGGCAGATGGAAGGACCTTCGCTGTGAAGTTCATTAAAGATTTGAATACAATTTGAATAGGTTTTGTTTTTCAGTTTATTATAATTTGAATGACTTTGGGAATTGATTGTTGGGCTGTGACGTCGTTGGGCTATTGTAAACTTTTGTTTGAATACCATTAATTTATTAATATATATATATAATTTATTAATTTCCTGTATGAATAAGCATGAATAGAAATAGATTAGCAGCTCACGCTGAGGCAGTACCTTATTATCACAATGTAGTGTGTCTACGCAGCAGAGTGGGCTTGGCCAACAACCGACCACTACCACAACTCTGACCATTTCAGGGGAGTCTTTTCATCCCTATATATTTAATACGTTCCCTCATATTTTTTTACATGAAAACCATAAACACTTCACTGCCTATGACTGAAAGCAGATGTTTTTTGAAAGACCAAAGAGCAGCGACTCCAATCCTTTGCATCCATTCAGAGAGAGTTGCTTTGGGAGCGTTTGCTGAAGGGAGGTGAGGGAGTGTGTGAGCACAGCCCCGAACGTTAGTGGTTGTGGACATGGCTGGCCCCCATATAAGGGGAAACCACGGGATGTAGGCTGTATAGAGGAGCTGACTTGGAAGAATGTGATATTAACTTAAATAAGCAGAGGAATTGGCAAGGAACCTATGCTCCAGATCTGTGATACCATTCAACTCACATCTATTCAAGGCTCTCCTGCAAGGTAACAACAATCGAGGCGATTCATTAAGTCATCGCACAGGTGGACCACAGTGAAGAGCGACCTGGACTTAATCAGAACTGCTTGTCAGAATCTGTGTTTGAGCTGTTGCGTTCACTAAAGGTTTCACTAAAACAAACATTGAAAAGTCAATAATGGAATCCACTGTAAATTGCTATGATTTACATAGCATTTAGTCTTTCCCATCTCCTTCCACCATTGCCAATTCTAAGGCAGTAAATTAGGTTTTGTTTTGGTTTGTTGGCCAGTAAATTCAAATCAGTTAAGGTTCAGGTAAATGGGTTTTACTTGCGCTAAAAGCCATGAACCAATTCTGCATCGTGTCTTTCTGTAGATGTGTTGCTGTTGTGTGGAGGCAAGGCGGCCACAGGCTGAACACTGATGAAGCTACGTTACATTATAGTTACATTGTGGCTATCTAAATAACTCATCCTGATTCTGTCCGCATCGCCAGATCAATAACCAACTTTATTTTAGTCCAGTACTTGTATGTGTTTTGCACTGCACCGTTTCGGTCAGACATGACATTCTTTCAAGTCAGACTGGTGAATTGATTTGAGGAGACATGCGAGCGTGACCGGGTTACGTTTAGCGGAGCTTTGATATGCCGTCAGTAAAACTCAATCTGAGACTACGAGAGCGATGTTTTTCATCTAGGTAATGGATCCTTGGTTGGATCAATCGTGGCCCATCTTGGCACTCTGTACCGGTACATAGCTCTTTCCCACCGCTGCTAAAACACACAAACAAGCCTCTACTCACTAAATCTACTTATAAAGGAACCTAAGAAAACATTTTCGTTTTTATTTTGTTTTGTTTTCTAGATGAAATCCCATCCACAGAATGTACAAATCACTTCACGTTTCTTTGTATTGGGTTTGAATTTGGCACCATATCACTAAGTCCCCTGGGGGACCGGGGCCTGACAGCCAGGAATCCATGCTGGCACCGCGGTGCATTCTGGCCAGACAACATTTGCTCTTCATGTAAACAGCAGTGCAGCAACAGCGGCCAGCTCACCACGGGCCACTAGTCCCTTCATCAGCCACATCAGGCGCTGGACTCCTCTTCCCACCGGGGTCAGTCGGTCAGCCGCTCTCATCTTACTGACCGCAGGCCGGTTCCACGGTCCAGTAGCGCAAAAACACACCGCACATTGTTTCTCCTTTCTTTTGGTGTAATGTTGTCAAAGCAAAGGACTAGTACAACACATCGTTTGACTTCTTAAGTTAAAGTCAACGTTTTAAAACAAAGGACACACTATTAAATAGTATTCATTACATTTAAGTGACAGGCCAGTCATTTGTGGAAACAAACAAAGAAATCAATGTAATTTAGTAATATACCTGCCCACCAGTAAGTACTCATGCACTGTGTGTGGCCCTATTCCCAGGGCGTGTCTGCTAATGTAAACTGTGATGAACCTGAAATAGACTTGGTTATGCGCACAGCTAACACACTTGTTTACAACAGTATGAACACAAGTTTACGTTTTTTAACATCATGTTAACTGGGAGAGAGTATTTACTCGACACTAGAACTACGACTGATCTTTAAAGTAAGCAGATGGTTCTTCATCCACATCCACTTAAGAATGTTCCTTCTTAAAAAAGATGCAAGTTAAGCAAAAAGAATATCTGGCAACCCTTTCCCACATCTCCTACCCCCGTCCAATGAATGGCTTAACCCACAAACTATATAATGTAACAAACTTTGAGCTGAAATGTACTGCCAAAATCCTTTGAAACATTTATTCGGTTCAGACAACCATTTATGTGGGAAATATGAGAGAATGCAGAGGGTGAAGGAAATGCAGGGGGTTCCTTCTCTGTCTATGCTCCTCCGGTGTGGGTAGGGGGGGGGCTTGTGGATGCCATGAAGCAAAAGGCCTGCAGCTGTTGGCTCCAGTTGCTCGAGCAGGATTACTGCATTAGACTGAAGTGACAGACAGGCATGACTGATACCGAATGGAGCATACTTGACTCATTGTCTTTCATTAAAGTGAGTGTGCCGTTCTGATCCCCTCTGCATCCCATGGAGCCTGGTTATAAAGCTTTTACTGGCTATTGCAAAACATCGATCAGCCAGGAATGAATTCCAAAGTGGGGGGGGAACGCAGTTGATGGAGGGGAGAAAATGGAATGTCTCTTAGGGAATTTTTTAAATAGTGATCATTACATTTATGGAATGCCTGGTGGTGGTGGCACTATGAATGACCTGAGCCTTTCACCCTCTAGAGCCTTCCTTACGCTGAGAACAGCCACTTAGCCCTCACTGAGTTCAAACCTGCCCACTGGTGGATCCAAGATATGAAAGGTGGATAAAAGTGTTGAGCTTTGAGGTGGCGAAGGCAACTTGAGTACTAGGGTCGAGTAAAGATATACTTTTTCCTATTCATTTTAAATATTAATTGAACAATCTGATATAGAGTCTCAAAATCCAGAGGTTGTGTGTTGATCTTTGCCAAATCGTATTGCTAGCACGCCTCGTGCTAAGTTTCTGATGAGCTTCAATTCCAAAGGACGACAACCACTGCTGGCTTAAAATCAGGGGCATCAACTGGTTTGTTACTAAAATGTCCGTTATTGAATTGAGAGAAAAATCCATATCAAATAGAATGTGGACCTTTTGAACCAAATCAAATGGAATTGTGAAATCAGTGGTGATACCCAGCCTTATTGAATACTCCTTTCATTGGCCTAATACTGCTACTTTCCCAATACCTTCTACACTAAATCCCCAGGTACGGCTGTTTTTCTCTGCAATACAAAGCCATGCGTTTTGAATGATCAAAAGCATTGTTCAGATCAGTTGCCAGAGGATGAGCAAACATCTCCCCCCTAAGCAAAAACCTAAAAGCTTTTGCCCTGCATACTGCATTGCTTTCCACAGTACACAGATCATTGATGTTGGGATGGGATCAAACAGCTGCCACTGTGTACACTGGGTAGGTAAGGTTTAAACCAGACTTTTTTTTAGGAATACCCTATACATCGACTATCTCTCCCAGTGCCAAATAAATTCTTCTGAGCCTTGTCTGTATACTCATAACGGTTCTTTAAACAGAGAAAAATCCATGAATGACAAATTTGCCTTAGAGACTAATGCGCCTCTTTTTCAAATCTGCAGATCTAAGCAGTATGTTGAATAACAGTCGATATTGCCCAAAAGAAGAAAAGGCGGACGGGGGTGGGGTAGAGCATTTACAATGGCCTAGAGCCAGGGCTTTAAACTCTATCATGGCAAATCACACACTCTGGAACCAAACCGTCCCAGGCCTGATGCACTACAAATAATCTTCACTTGGCTTTTGCTTTTCATTTTTATACATGGACTTTATGTCCTAAAAGTGAATCGAAAGAATGTAGGATAGGAGTATGCATGTCTCTTTATCATAATTTTTAGAACCAGTGGCCATCATATGGCATTAGGAGGGGAAAAATACCTCTTACCCATGCGACAGTAAGACTTGATCCAAACTGTGCTACAACCTAACGTCAACCAAGATTTTCCTTGAAAGTTGAAAGACTTCATTAGAGTCTCAGAAAGTCTGTCGATAGTCAAAATAATAATAACGCCTTTCTAAAACACTACAAACAGACTAATATCATTGTAAGACGTTCTCTTAAAGAAGTGGGCAGAAACCAGTTTATAGGACTATGAACTTGGTTTAGTAGTTTTAACGTGCACAAATTTCTACATTGGTGTGCACATGTTGAGCCAGTGCCTAATAGTTTGCCATTTTTTGTACAAATCAGAACAATTGGACACGAAATGTGACCATCTTTATATTGAGTGGCTACCATCTGCAGGACACATGGCCCTCTCTAGGGCTGCGTTCCAAGCCTTGGCACGGGGCCGGCCAATGCCACAGGGACGCGCCGAAACCCCTCTGATGCTCGGCGTCTTGGAAAACCCCCTCCTTCTCCTGGTCCTTTCACCGAGCGTTTCCTTTCTCCTTCCCCTCTCTTCATCTGGGACTCAGAGAGCATCTGCACACACACACACACACACACACACACACACACACACACACACACACACACACACACACACACACACCTGCTTCCCCATTTATCGGTTGTCAGGCGGACCCATCGGAAGCTGCGGGGGGTGACCATGCGTGTTTCGGGTTTCAGAGGAATGGTAGACGCCACAATGGTCGGCACCTTGTCCAACCTCTACCTCTCACTCTTACATTGACATGCCGGCCGCAGCCCCTTCAGCGCGGTTCGTCTCTGAAGTCCCTTTCCCAGAATGCATTTTGTCAGTCTTTCTCCGACTTGTTGTTTGTTCAAGCGTTACGGCCTGACGACACGTGTATCTTACTATCACAAAAACGTCTACTGCTAATCGTTTTATGTGCATGTTAGGGGAGATGGAAGGTTAAAACGAGTATAAATTATCCTAGGGGGGTTAAGGGAAAATTATATTCGGCCCATAAGGAACACTTGTTCTAATTTTCGGTCAAATTGTTTTGGTTGATTTGCAGTATCTCTAGTGACTTATTATTTGAATTAAAGAGACCATTGAAAAACGATGTAGAAAAAAACCTAGCTTGTTTTGTATTGTCATTATACAAAATACTACCTTGTACAAATAACACAAGTAGAATAAAATCCATAGTGCTGCGAAAAAAAGCGATGCCACACAACTGTTTTAGGCCAGTGTGGAGTCCCACACCTGGAGAAGGTAATCCAGGCAGGATCAGATCTCCATCTACCTAAGCCTTGAGAGATGAAGTTCCCCCCTTTCCCCCCTACTCCCTAACTCTTGGAGGTCGCTTGACAATGAGCAATCCCAACCCGAAATGGAAAAAGAAGGTCCCCTATTTCTTTCACTTTTATAAAACTGAAAAGGCTTATCCAGCGAAAATACACAGGACACTGAAGAGTCCTGTAACTACATACTGCTAGCCGTAAACAGTATATAGCACAGCCGTTTCGGGTTGTGAGGATGCACTCTTTTTTACCTATTTAGTGCAAGCAATGAAATGTTCTGAAAGACGGCAGCTTACTTATGAATAAAATGCATGTATACAATAAACGGGGATGTCTGACACGTTTTATGAAGAAAGCGTTTCCAAAAGCATTGGACATATCACCCACCATGTTCTGCTCCATGTACCCAATGTTGACAACATGACATGACATGACTAAGTTACCAACATAAACAAAGAGGAGCTAGGAAAGGAGATAAACTATGTGTTTAAGTTCAGAAGGGGCAATAGCGTGTCTACGCACAGCACAACAAATGTCGTTAAGATTGAAAAGCTAAAAATATTTGTTGCACAGCTGAACGCTATATCACATCATGAGCTGGCGGTTTTAAATTCACAACACGCATCCATTCAATCTACATCAGGCATTCTGACCAAAACTCATGCAATCCCCACCACAATTATTCCAAGATTCAAGGAAAGCAAGAATGACCAAAAGTCATTTTGAGTCAACAAGAGACTGACTCCACCGACACGTCATCTCCACTATACCCAACACTGTACGCAAACCATGGATAAGTTACGCTGCTTGGTGGCTATGGCTAACATCAATTGCAAGAGTTAAAACAGCCGACCACTTGAGTGCAAAAAAACACAAAAGACCTTGCCACAGCACCAGCAAATCTTAAACAATGCATTTCACGTCTTACTTTTATTTATGTGGCCGTGGTCTGCAGATGCATCCCGTGGTGTAGCCTACCACATACATTTAGTTCAACAGGTAACCGCTCTGATACTGCTTATGGAACTAGCAACCTGGTCTGGTGCTTTTTACCTATGCATTCAGGCTATAATGACTTGATTGTCTGATGCCTCATCATTGCATCCCAGCCAGTATTGGTATTGATACCTCATTTATTGTCCAAGCCAGGCTGGCAGCTCATACAAAAAGAATCCACCACTACGTTGCCGCAGCCGGGACATCTAGTCACGACATAAAAAAGACGAGATAGCGATACATAGAATATAAAGATAAAGACCTCTGCATCATGTCTAAAAGAAGTGGACAGGACAACAGAGCTTTTTAAAAAGCCAAGCAGACATGCACACACTAAGTGCTGGTATCTCATCTTGAGCTAAATTAATAAATAAGTGGTTGGTACAAAATAAATCTTGATGAAAACTGGTACTCGTCCCCAGTGAAATCGATGCCTATGCTTATAGTGATTATTAGTCATGAGAACATGTTAAGAGTTACATTTATCATCCCTGTCTGCATGCCTAAGGAGTGGGAAATCTGACAGAAGCTCTATGTCATTGGATTTAAAGGTCTGAATCCCTGTAATGGATATGATGCCTGTATCAGAACAATTCAAATACCACAGGCGCCTCTGTCTATTGGATGTTAGCTCCAAACATCCCCTCCAACCATCCCATTGTCTTGTGGAATGTCAGGTGGTCCGGTTTCCTTTTGTTCTCTGGGGTTATGTCAAACTACTTGTCCAACTGATGAAGGAGTGTCACTTGGGGAATCAGGTAAAAGGATCTTCCCAAGATGAGTCTCTGTCTAGCGTTGGGTTCCCAGACACAGTTGCATTAAAAATATATGAAATGCTTACAGGCATTAGTACTAGCATTGTAGTGTTCTGTAGGAGTATGCTAGTTTAGTTTAGTCCTGTATACTTCTAATTCTTTGAGTAAGGATAAGGTTGAATTGAGTGTTTTAACGTCAAGGTATTTGTCGAAGCTTTTGGTGCCACCCTTTTGAGTTTGACTCCCACCAGCCCCTCTGAATTGTTCTTCCCCTGGTGATTATCCTTAAAAACGATCACATCCCTGTGAAATATAGTAGAGCAGCATCATGTTACCATTGGCCTCATGCCAGGCTGCCTCCCACACTGACGTGGCATCCAACGATAATGAGGTCTGAATAACTCGGGGATGGCTTTGATGGAATGAGTGCAGTTGTGCAGGCAGTACTACATATGTGCATGAATATTCATAGTGACCCTGGGGCCAAGAGAAAGCGTCTCTCCTGGAGGGTGCGCTCTCTCTAATGGAGCGTGCCATCAACATGTTCTGTGTGGGGCTGCCTCTCCTCTGTATGATTGATAGGTAGAAATAGATTTTCATTAAATCCTGATGGCCGCTCACTGGGTTCACTGAGTCCCAGCCATCGCCTGGCATTGAGGTGCTCCGTAGTGTCTTTCTTCCATTTTCTTTTTTTTTTATTGTATTGTAAATAACCAAAATGAATAATTTTAATGCCCAAAATGACACGGCCCCTAATTAATTTACACAACCTCCCTAGAACGATGTGGGTGTTGAATGGCGTCACCCGTTTGATGATGAAAGAGAAGCGACCAGTTCCTAGACCTGTCAGCCCTGTGTCGGGGGGGTCTATGCTAAGTAGCACTCGGAGCCCAAAGGGGAATCATCACAGCGTCATAGCCCATTTACTGTTATTGTTGCCCTCAGGCTTAACGATGTTGACGCCTTCTGCATTCGGCTGTGAGCTTTATCACATTATTACTTACCATTCGCACATGTTACCAGAACGAGCATCATCAACGAACATCATTTTCATATCTAACATCGTGGCTTCATGACACTATGATCTGAAATGACCACCAGCGACAAATCATACTTCGTATGATTAACAACATCCCAATGCAGTTTGTTTTGGCCGATTTCGTTCAAACATAAACAACACGATGCTTTGCTAAAAGAAGTGGTGTACAGCAGCTCTCAGTACGAGTCTGCCTGGACCAAACTCGGCCCCCCCGTTGGCTCCCAGCAGGACAGACGGTCATTAATTCAGGGCTCCCCAGAGTTGCTTTAGGGAGGCGTTTGTTTACTGAGAGTATTGTTCTAATGGCTGGCCTCAAAGGACACGGTGCTTTGTTTAAGTGACGTGGGTGTGAAGAGAGGGACGAAGGTAGCCGAGGAATAACTGTTGAGCATATGATGGAATGCCATTTGGAACAACACATCTGCTGTGTTTCCACTCATTGTCTGATCGCCTCTTGGCTGTCAGAGCCGCTTCACCGGTTTTACCAAGGAAATGTCCCCAAATGACTTGGCTAGTTGGATGAGGTTGTGTCAACACATAATAAGATTATCTCGTAATGCAATCATAACGTGTATTATGCAACATATCAGCCATATTATCGCATAATTCATTTTTGTAATGACTTGTATTTTGTGTGTAGTTGTAATGCACTGTAATGTTAATGCCAGAAACATGTGTAATTAACAAACAACAAAGAATGAACTTGAAGAAGTCTTGAACCAAGACTAATTCACATGGTCAGAGACCAGGCCTGTGCATATGGACAGCTCCTATAGTCTCTCACTGTTGTTGTTTTTCCCCCCTCTGAGTGTGTATTTGCCCTTCATCTCTCTGGACGAGTCTAATAAGGTCATCCTCACCTTAGTAAACAGATAAAATGATGTCTTCAAAAAGCTCTCTGTTCCACTGCGGCTCTGAGATAAAAAGTTGCGTGGACATCAGAAAACACAACACACCGCCTGCTAGCTCCTGTTAATCTCCCTGGTCCTCTGCCAGCGTGTGTGTGTTACGTGCAGGGCGGGGGCGTCCTGGCCAAAGCTTTCCCATTGTAGCGACAGTGCTACCGGCGATCAGTGGAAGGTTCTCTAAATTATTATTATTGTTAAATGCAAACGTTCAATCTTTTTCTCTGTTGACGACCGTATGAACCCAAATAAGCAGTTCCTGCTATACATTTCTGCTTGACATTCCCACAAACTGTAATTATAATCAGAGACTAGCTTAGTCAGCGCAAAGAAAACATGTCCTGTGATCTCAAACAGCAGCCAGCCCAGTTTCTGTTAATGCCAGATGAGTATAAATGGCCTAAGATATGGCTCATATAACCTAGAACTACATTTCAGATGTAAAATATACAATGTTATAGTGCCATAAAATGTATACAAAATATATATATATAAAAACCGATCACGCCAGCAGGCCATATTGTGTGATGGGGTCATTCTGCATCACGGGCCCCAAGCTGTCCAGGGGGAGGCTCTCGCTGTATACGTGAAGCCGTCTCCTAAGCCTGGAAATTAAGTGGGGAGATTAGCCTCCATGTTTGAACTGCCCCCATATGGTCATAGTGATGTGACAGAGACCCTCTAGCTTCCTGTTCGTTACGGATGGCTCCCCAAAGTGCTGTCTGCTCCTCGTTACGTCAAACGAGAAACGTGTCCGTTCACAGCCGTTCTCCCCCCCCCCCCCCAGCTCTGAGAGATACCAACGGCCCCGCTGTCTGTCTATCACCCTGACACACACACACACACACACACACGCTACTGTGTTGTCGAGAGAGCTTTGGATGAACACGGTGGTTTGGTTCTGACCAGCCATCTCTAGAGGCGTAGAGGATGTTTAGAGGAGTCATGGCGGCCACCACCGCCTCCTGCCAGCTTGGCATCTGCTGGAACAGCGGTAGCCCACCGGTGACCTATCACAGGAAGTCAGCCAATTAGATCCCAGGCCGCGGGTAACAGGGCCCACCGCCAGCTCAGTCAGGACACAAAGCCCACCAGGTGAACACCAGGAGGACCAGACTGGAGGGGTGGGGCCTCTGCGCATAACGCCCGCAGGAAGTGCGGATGCTATGACCGAAGGCGTGTGTTTGTATTGCTATCTGTGTTTTCTACGGCTCGCCCCGTCATCCGTTTTTTGTAAGAGGTGTGGGAGAAACCAATACGGAATTAGCTCTGCGTTAGCTAATACAATGAAGTGTCAAAGTATCTCAGGTGAGGATACCTAGTTATTCTTATTCAATGAAATGGAGGTTGATTCAGAGTGTTTAAAGGAGAACATCTTTAGGTAATATTCACAAGACACCCATGTAAGGAATCACTAGAACAATGCAGCCGTTCCACTCGGTGCTTGTTGACTGTAATGAACCGGTTGCCAGATTGGGCCGAGGCGGGGTGGAGCAGAGCCCCTGTGTTGCATTCTTCTTGCGTTTACATTTTGTAAACAGCACAGATTCAAAGGGGGGAGCACGCATTTCCGCACATCAGAAACAATTCACTTTGAAAAGCCCCCCCCTCTCCCCGTCCTCTGCCCTCTTATCTGAAAACATCAATTTGATTAGAAAAAGCATTTCATTATTCACAAAGGCATTAGCCTCAACTTGATTAAAGGATCCGGGCGGGGCCCACATCAAAAGGAACGCGTGTTCGCTCGCCGCCGCGCACTTTAATACCATCACCGTTAATTAAAAGTGTGTGTGTACGACTGTCTCGACGTCCACCAACAAAGACTCTTCCTCTCAGTGTTTTAGGAGTTGCTAATTCTCCAGGTCGCCCCGGTCCGCAGATCAAGGTGATCCGTGTCGGGTCTT
>NC_136939.1:22595412-22602912 GCF_949987615.1 Pollachius pollachius
ACCCGGGGATGGGAACCACCACAGAGATTTGTGCCGGAGGCTGGCCTCCAAAAAGCCACAAGCATGTCAGCGGAGTGTGTGTGTGTGTGTGTGTGTGTGTGGAGGGTTGGGGGGAGTCTCGTCTCTACACTTCAGAGCTGAATGTGTATATATAGTCTTTGATGTGAGATAAGACACACACCCTCCGATGCACACACAGAGACACACAACCCTCACTGCAGAGATCACACAAAAATGTGTGTGTGGAGAAATCCTCTCATCTCTGGGCTCTGCAGCAGGCCTACTCCCACCTGCTCCCCCCATTCCCCCCCCCCCCCCCCCCCCCCCCCCCCCCCCCTGGATGTCCGTCAGAACTCGGTACGAACACGTACACATGACCCCGCTAGGCAGGTATTGATTGCAGAGTGTAAAGCAGGTCACTGCCCCCATTCAGGCTACATGCTGCAGTGGGCCGGTCTCAGCATGCTGGGAAATGGAATCCCTTTCTAAGATCTGTTTTGGCACGTAAATTACTATTATGGTTTCATGGCCAGTCAGGCTATATGATGAACCATCTTAGGTTTAGTCCCCCCCCCCCCCCCCCCCCCCCCCCGAAAAATAAAAGACATGTGGAAATGGTAATGCATCCGTGGTAAAGACCGGAAGATGGCTCGGAGGTTGAGATAGCCCTCGCTGTGTAAACCATTAAACCAGGACTCATCGTGGTCAAGAAAGTCTTTTCCAGGCACGGCGGGATCGGTTAATATTAGCCAGAGGAGGTTGTGTGTGGGAGCCCTGGTTATACAGGCACGAGCACCAAGTCAGAATATGGAGAGCCCGGGTCGCGGTTAGCGGGCGCACATCAGCATAATCCACTAATTGCGCTGAGCGGGCCCCTGCTCCAGCGCCGGATTCCGCATCGTGTTTACCCCGTTTATCAGCAGAAACACGCGGCACGTCGCTGAGCGCATGGCTGGCCAGGCATGCGCGGAGGGGCCATTCGATTAAAATGAAAATGAGGCCAACTGTTGGTGTCACAGCTGATTAGGAAGCTGACCGGTGGCTGAAGGGGGGGACCCCGGAGCCTTAGCGCGACGGGCTTAATCAGAGAGGGGAGGCTAACGTTGGGAGCGCTGGGATTAGGCTCCCCGGCTATTGTCCGCGCCTTTAGTGCATAATGAGCCACTGTATGCCAAGATGTCCCCTCCTCTCGCCTTTCTTACCCCACCGAGGCTCCTCTGTCCCCGCGGTTGTCTCAAGCTTAATGGTTGTCGGGGTCTCTCTGTCCACGCCGGGAACAATGCCCGTCGACCCCGCAATTTACTGAGCGCGCTCATTTGTTGCCCCAAACGACCATTGTTTCCGTTCGTACTTGATGGCCATTAACTAAGATTTAGCTAAGTAGTTTGAGTTAAGCTGTACTAGCTGTAACCTTTTTTTTAAAAAAAATGCCATGAAAAGCGATGTGATTGCCCCTTAGGTTCATGCCAAAAGACAAATAAATTTGTCTGCTTTATAACATTTATATATTGTAAGAATTTGTCCAACAAAGCACTCAATACTAAGATACAAACAAAGGAGCCTCTTTTATCAAGGGATTTGACATGTTGTGATGTTCCCTTCTTGGCTCTCCTCGATTGTGTGGACAAACCCGGGTAATGGTGTTGTGGAGAAGTTCTGACCTTTTCTGTTCTCCGAGCCAGAACCGTTGCTCCACGCTGACAAGGCCCTGTCAACACGGCCAAATATCCCTGTCAACACGGCCAAATCAAATCACCAGATTTGTAAAAAAACATTTGTTTTTTTACAAAATATATCTTGTCTTAATCGTCCAGTTGCAGACGTCCAGACACAGAAAAGCACAGATAACATGAACTCAACACTGCAGACCCAACACAACCCAGACTGTGTGCATGCACACAGAGTCGAGAGCAGATAAGACCGGCCCCAGGGTGGATTTGGGAGTCAAATCCCCCGGTAGCCCCCCTGGTGCTAATCCGATTAGCGTGAAAAGTTACCACTACAGCCCCCATAGAGACGGGTCATCTCGTACATGGACTGTGATGTGGCCTCCCCCTGCCAGCCACTAGCCCCTCCTTTCTCCCCCCTCCGCTGTGTTCCTCTTCGTATCAACATCCTCTGGGTACACGATGAACGCTCTCAACCTCAGCTTGTTCTTTAGCCTCTCTGGCTGAGGCGGCGGTCCGGGCCTCCCCCTCCAGGTGTGGGAACAATGGGGTGCGCGTCGATGCCTCCAGAGGCACGGCTGACCGAGCACGGGCCCGACTGTTGGGACTAGACTGGAGGGACTTATATGGAGCGAGAGGCAGTGCCCCATGTTGGTGTTGAGGAGGGCAGGGAGGCGTGTGTACATGTCAATGTTAACCAAATGTTAAAGGTGCTGCATAATTAAAAGCCATCATTTGAGTCTTGTGTAAGTTACTCTAGTGTAACTAAAGCCTTAGCCGTCTGTCAGCAGAGTCAAATGTTTTGTGAGAATATCTGACTACGTCTACCTTTGTATGAGACAAGTTTGATTTTAGACCGCTCCTGGCTTGATATTGACCAATCAGGGCATCTCTTCCCAGATTGGTTAGGGGAATCCATCTTGCCTGCTGATCACAGGGGCGTTAAATGCACTTAATATAAATGTTTTAGGTTGTAAAGTTTCAAAATCTTGCTCTTTTCTGCGCTCTTTTTACAACTTGCCAATCTTACCTACTGGACCTTTAACTCTCTGAGAGCCTCTGTCAGATAAAAATGACATTGATTTGAAAGCAAAATCCCCAATATCACTTTATCTTTCACTAGTCCATAGTGAAAGAGACACTATAGATAAGATACATACCAATGGGAAGATATTATAATCAGGCTTGGGCGGTGTCACAGTATTACTGTATATCGGGGTATTTATGATTCAGTACCATCGGAAATACACACGCTCCTCTTTCCATTAAACCTTTTCAGACGTCCTATGAATATATTATGTATTTGGGCCAAGTTTTGAAGCAGGATATATAATTAAATAGTCGATATTCAAACAGAATAAAACAGATCAACAGGTTGACTATTATTAGATTATTATTAGATCATCAGTAAGATCACTAAGTTGGCAAATTGCATATAAGACACATAGTAGCCATACTAGACAATGTCTTACATTCTACAATGACTTCTATCGTCAGCAGCTCAGCTTTAATTTTCCCCATAATACCGTCATATACCTTATGCCCTAGTGAAATGTCATGGAGGTACGGGGGTACGAACAAAAAGATGTAGAATGTAATCTACAGTAGAATAGTTGCAGGCCTCCAACATTGCTGGCAAGCGCTCTCATCTCCGGGTTTGTCCGGGCTCCCCTGTTGACGCCTCAGGAAGCCATTCTCTGGCTCAGGATGCAGCGATGTGGCTACACTTAGCCTTGAGTGGAGAGAGACTGAGAGAGAGAGAGAGAGAGAGAGAGAGAGAGACTGTTTGTGGGAGCGCGAAAGACGTGTGGGGAATGAGAGCTCTCCACGGATAGATAATGCAACGTGTTGATTTTGGCGTGTTTAAAAACTGACCTTAAATTGGGCTGCAGTCGACACCCAAAGACAAATGATGTCTCAGTTCTCCTTCTGGAAGACCAGCTGGAGCCTTCATGTTCTGAAGTACCGAAGGCTAACAGATGTGCTGTGTGTGTGTGTGTGTGTGTGTTTTCCACAGTGTGGGCTAAAGTGGAGCTGACTATGGATGAGACTGTGGAGGTGTATAGAGGCGACTTGGTCCAGATCCCCTGCCAGTACAACTTCACTGACAATGCCAAGCCCAGCCTGGTCATGATCCAGTGGTTCGTGGTGAGTCCGGTGGCCGGGGGCCAGAACCCCGCTGTGGCCTTGGGCTTTCTTTCCCCTTCGCTGATCTTTCAAACATCATTTCTTTTCATTCTGTTTCATCTCTTTTCAATTTCATTTGTACTTTTCTTTAACTGCGTCTGAAATGATGTTATGCTAAAATGAGATTGAAACGGCCTTGTTCGCAGCAGTTGACCCGCTTTCCAATGCTGGCGTTTCGGACGGTAAAACAGAGTCACTGCCATGTGTGGGCTGCTCTGTAATGAAGCCTACCATCCTTACAGTGTTTCCTACGTCTCCTTGACCCTGTATCCTTGCTGGACCGCACCGGTCCAGACGTTATTTTTGACCAATGGCAGGCGGCTGTGCATTGGGTGGCGTGTGGGAAAGCGTTGACTAATGAGACTGTTTCCAGCACACTGCAGCGTTAAAGGCACAATGCAGCGCTGCGTTTTGGTCACAAACCGGCCATCCTGTCTGTGAGAACACACCATTTTAGATCTTGTTTTAAGATAAGCACAGGGCCTTTAATGGTGGAGAGAGTAGAGGACACACTGAAGGAGAGAGTAGAGAACAGACTGAAGGAGAGAGTAGAGGAGGAGAGAGTAGAAAACAGACTGAAGGAGAGAGTAGAGAACAGACTGAAGGAGAGAGTAGAGGAGGAGAGAGTAGAGGACAGACTGAAGGAGATAGTAGAGGAGGAGAGAGTAGAGGACAGACTGAAGGAGAGAGTAGAGGACACACTGAAGGAGAGAGTAGAGAACAGACTGAAGGAGAGAGTAGAGGAGGAGAGAGTAGAGGACAGACTGAAGGAGAGAGTAGAGGAGGAGAGAGTAGAGGACAGACTGAAGGAGAGAGTAGAGGACACACTGAAGGAGAGAGTAGAGGAGGAGAGAGTAGAGAACAGACTGAAGGAGAGAGTAGAGGACACATTGAAGGAGAGAATAGAGGAGGAGAGAGTAGAGGACAGACTGAAGGAGAGAGTAGAGGACAGACTGAAGGAGAGAGTAGAGGAGGAGAGAGTAGAGGACAGACTGAAGGAGAGAGTAGAGGACACATTGAAGGAGAGAGTAGAGGAGGAGAGAGTAGAGGACAGACTGAAGGAGAGAGTAGAGGAGGAGAGAGTAGAGGACAGACTGAAGGAGAGAGTAGAGGAGGAGAGAGTAGAGGACAGACTGAAGGAGAGAGTAGAGGAGGAGAGAGTAGAGGACAGACTGAAGGCGAGAGTAGAGGACACACTGAAGGAGAGAGTAGAGGAGGAGAGAGTAGAGGACAGACTGAAGGAGAGAGTAGAGGAGGAGAGAGATGAGGACTGACTGAAGGAGAGAGTAGAGGAGGAGAGAGTAGAGGAGGAGAGAGTAGAGGACAGACTGAAGGAGAGAGTAGAGGAGGAGAGAGTAGAGGACAGACTGAAGGAGAGAGTAGAGGAGGAGAGAGTAGAGGAGGAGAGAGTAGAGGACAGACTGAAGGAGAGAGTAGAGGAGGAGAGAGATGAGGACAGACTGAAGGAGAGAGTAGAGGACAGACTGAAGGAGAGAGTAGAGGAGGAGAGAGATGAGGACAGACTGAACAGCGTCTTCCTTGTTCCTCCCGCCCACCAGAAAGCGGCCAAGAGCGGTCTGCGCACGCGCATCTTCTACAGCGACAACCACCAGGAGACGGTGGACGGGGACACCGAGTACAGCGAGCGCATCCAGGTCAGCTCCGACCCGCAGGGCTCCGTGCTGACGCTGCAGGACGTGCGGCTGCCCGACGAGCGCGAGTTCATCTGCCAGGTGAACGGCCTGGCGGCGGGCAACGCCGAGGGCAGGACCAACCTCCGGGTGTTCGGTGAGTAGGGGTCCGGATGCACGCCCTCCGATGCTCAGGGGACCCCCACACCCTCTCCCTCCGCAGGGGTCCACCGCCAACACCGCCTCACCCATCCAAGACAACCCCGGTTTTCCTTGCACTGCGCCCTTTGTCTTCTCAGTGTTGGGCTGTGGATCAAGTTAATGTTTATCTTATTTTATTTGTCAAATGCACAAAATAAAAGGCAAAGCAGTCATGGATGGCACTGACCTATTTGTATCCCTAGCTCTCCTAACAATGCAAAAAAAATGGATAAAAGAGAGATTAAGAGCAACAAGATACATCAATTAAGAACAAAATAAGAATAAAACTAGAATATATGTAGTAAGTAAGTATATATATATATATATTTGTATGTACAGTAATATAACAGGATATATGATCCAGCTCTTTGGGTGTTTTGGGGGCGTCCATGTTGCTGAGCAAACCTCGTACTTTAGAGACAATCTTCTGACCAAAGAAAGGAGAAAGAAGGAACAAGTTTGCAGATGTACTGATACTTGGTAAAGAAATGGTCGCTAGGTGTAGTGGTACCGATGTGGTTGACCTGCTATGATTCAGCGTGTTATTACAATTTGTTACTACGATCTGAGGCCACACGTCAGAAAGAGTTCAAATGTGAGCAGATGTTTTCATCATCCTCCGCTAAAGGGTTCTCTCCCCCTCCAGCTCCACCACTGCCCCCCGTGATCGAGGGGGTCCTTACGGGGATATCCGTGACCAAAGAGGCCTTGTCTAAGGTGGGTGTACGTCCGCTCAGCCCCAGAGTCAGTTCCTTCCCCGGCTCGGGTTCTGATATTACCTTCTGCAGGGATCTGCTATCGCCACCAGTAATCGTCTGCTTTTCCCCAGCTCTCAATATCCATGATGACATAATTGAACCCAATTCCTTCCTGAAGTATTCATAACCGAACCCGGAGCTCATATTCTATATCTCCTGCTTACTGCAGTCCGGTTTTCTGTGTTTTGCCAGAGAGAGAGCTCTTAATACATTCTGGAAAGCTATTTTATGCTATTTTATGAGCATTTAGTCTGCCTTGGTTGTTCCGCGGCGAGGCTGTTAAGCAACCGCCCTGAACAGCAGTTAACTCTCTCTCCTGGGGGAACCGGTCTCAGGTGGCTTCGTGCGAGGCCCAGAACAGCTTCCCCAAGCCCAACATCACCTGGTACCGCAACGACCTTCCCCTGGTGCCCACTCAAGGATGTAAGTACCTGGGCTAGTGGAGCAGTATTCCTCTACTGCATCATATTCTGCATTATATTTATTTGCATTATATTTATAACACTACTGCATTATATTCCTCTTTCATATCATTTGGGCCGTTTTTTTTTATGAAACTTTTGTAATAGGCAAGGCTAGGCTAGGGCTAAGATAAACTTAATCTCTAAATGGTGTGGCGTGATTTTATATATTTTGTCATCTATGTTGTAATGTACTGTATGTTATCATAAACTACAATGTGCCCCCCCCCAGACGTGAACGTGGTGACCCTGGTGACCCGCGAGCTCGAGGGCTTCTACACGGTGCAGAGCGAGCTGCAGTACAAGGTGGTGAAGGAGGACCGCCACGCACGCTTCACCTGTGAGGTCCACTACCTGGTCCCCGGCGCCGTCAGGACCGCCGAGTCCCGGGACGTCAACATCACCGTGCATTGTGAGGAGCTGGGGCCTCAGGGGGTTATCAGGGGTTATCTGGACCTTTAGAGGGGTTGACCCTTAGAGGGGTTATCTGGACCTTTAGAGGGGTTGACCCTTAGAGGGGTTGTCTGGACCTTTAGAGGGGTTATCTGGACCCTTAGAGGGGTTATCTGGAACTTTAGAGGGGTTATCTGGACCT
>NC_136939.1:22605412-22767912 GCF_949987615.1 Pollachius pollachius
GAAAGGGGAAGGTGTCAGAGGATTTATACATCCACTGCATGGATGTAGAAATCCAGCTGTCTGTGGATGCGTGTTCCAGCCTGTGAGGCCGCGCTGCCTCCAGTCAGTGTTATTCCCGCCCACATAGACCCAAAGGAACCGAGCTGGGGAGGGAAACACACCTGCGCTCAGAACAAACCCTCCACACCAACCAGGTGGAAAAGCGCCGAAAAACATGCTTCAATTCTTTCTCATGCCCTTATCTGTATTTTGTGTATGTGTGTTGGTGTGTTTTTGTGTCTGTGTGTGTGCGTTTGTGTGCCTGTGTGTGTGTGCCTGTGTGTGTGTGTGTGTGTGTGTGTGTGTGTACAGACCTGGACCCCGTGGTGGTGGTCCCCAGGGACTCAGAGGTCATGTTCAAGGGGGAGAGCCTCACAGCCACCTGCAACGCGTTGTCCTCTCTGGAAACCACCGCCGTCTGGTACAAGGTGATTATCCCTCTTATTGTTGTCATCCATCAGGACAATGTGTGCGACTTGCTAACCGTCGCTCAGGGAATCAAATCTCACTGAATGCTAAGCTAAGCGTTAATACCTGAAATGCCGTGCAGCACTTGAGTCAGACGTGTACGTGTGTTTGGTGTGTGTGTGGTGGGTGTGTGCGCATGTGTGGTGTGTGTGTGTGTGTGTGTGTGTGCATGTGTGGTGTGTGCTTCATATTTGGAGCGTGGTGTGCGTGTGCGTGTGTGTGTGTTTCTGTGTGTGTGTGTGTGTGTGTCTGTGTGTGTGTGTGCAGAACGGGAAGCAGGTGGGGCGAGGCCACACCCTGACCCTGGCGGACGCGACCTACGCCACCAGCGGGGAGTACGTGTGTGAGGTGACGGTGCCGTCCCTGCCCGCCCTGCGCACCAGCGGCTCCGTCCACATCATCGTCCAGGGTAAGGGTCCACACAGACCCCCGGTACACAGAGGAGAGGGTGGGACACACACACCGGTCGCTCATCACCCTGACCCTGGGTGCTGTTGGTGTGTGTTGGTGTGTGTTGCTGTGTGTTGGTGTGTGTTGCTGTGTGTTAGTGTGTGTTAGTGTGTGTTCCTGTGTGTTGCAGTGTGTTGCAGTGTGTTGCTGTGTGCTGCTGTGTGTTGGTGTGTTTTGCTGTGTGTTGGTGTGTTGCTGTGTGTTGCTGTGTGTTGGTGTGTGTTCCTGTGTGTTGCAGTGTGTTGCAGTGTGTTGCTGTGTGCTGCTGTGTGTTGGTGTGTTTTGCTGTGTGTTGGTGTGTTGCTGTGTGTTGCTGTGTGTTGGTGTGTGTTGGTGTGTGTTGCAGTGTGTTGCTGTGTGTTGCTGTGTGCTGCTGTGTGTTGGTGTGTGTTGCTGTGTGTTGGTGTGTGTTGCTGTGTGTTGCTGTGTGTTGCTGTGTGTTGCTGTGTTGCTGTGTGTTGGTGTGTGTTGCTGTGTGTTGGTGTGTGTTGGTGTGTGTTGCTGTGTGTTGGTGTGTGTTGGTGTGTGTTGCAGTGTGTTGCTGTGTGTTGGTGTGTGTCGGCTTCACTAAATATTAAAATGAGCTGACCACTGAGATTTCTTGGTCATAACTTGCCATGGTATAATATAGAAGATCACAACCAAACCCACGGAGCCATCTGTAATAAGTCTTCCTCACTGCTCTACAACGCTGCTATTTTGGAGAGAACAACACAATCTGGTGTGGAATAAAAACTGCTGTCTTGAAGACACTAATCGACCCTCGTTATTGAGCAGTAACGAGCTCTTGCTGTCCCTTGAAGTCAAGCCAGGTCAAGTGTAATTGTGTCGTGTTGTGTCTCCGTGACAGCATCACGGGATCGACCCGGTCACAGATTACTTTATTACTTTAAGAGAAGGATGCGAGTTCACACTTGTGGGTGTGTGAGTGTGTGAGTGTGTGTGCGCGTGTGTGTGTGTGTGTGTGTGTGAGTGTGTGTGAGTGTGTGCGTGACAGCACGGTTGGCATGTGACACATATTCGGTGCTAGCATCCGATTCCATGTTGGTGTGTATTGGTGTGTGTCGGTGTGTGTTGGTGTGTGTTTGTTAGTATTTGTGTGTGTTGGTTTGGGTTGGTGTGTGTTCGGGTGTGTTGGTGTGTGTATTTGTAAGTGTTGCTGTGTTCTGCGGTGTGTTGCTGTGTGGTGCTGTGTGTTGCTGTGTGTTGGTGTGTGGTGCTGTGTGTTTGTGTGTGTTGCGGTGTGTTGGTGTGAGTAGCTGTGGTCTGCGGTGTGTTGGTGTGTGTTTGTGTGTGTTTGGATGTGTTGCTGTGTGTTGTGGTGTGTTGCTGTTTGGTGCTGTGTGTTGCTGTGTGTTACTGTGTGGGTCTGTGTGTTGGCCGATGTTTGGGTCTGTGTGTTGGCCGACGTTTGGGTCTGTGTGTGGCTTCGTGGGTCTGTGTGTTGGCCGGTGTGTGTCTGTGTAGCTGTGTGTGTCTGTGTGTAGCTGTGTGTGTCTGCGTGTAGCTGTGTGTGACGGAGGTCTTCCTGCTCCAGGTGCGCCCCAGCTGAGCGAGGAGCGGGAGGTGGAGCTGGAGGAGGCCACAGGCCGGCTGGTCAACCTGAGCTGTGAGGCCCAGGGACACCCGCTGCCCACCATCTCCTGGAGCATCGTGGGGACCCAGGTGGGACTCACACACACACACACACACACACACACACACACACACACACTGGCGGTTACACTACATTTACATTTAGGGCATTCTTCTGACGCTTTTATCCAAAGCGTCAGAAGAAGGTGGAACAACAATATATCGCTGTTGGTACAGTAAAGATGTTCATAGAAACAAGTACCAAGCACTAACACCCGCTAGGTTAACCCATTACCTGTACACAACAAAGATAGCTAGGACATGATGCTACACAACTAAGTACTATTTAGTTGTGGGACGTACAACATACAATAAGTGCGTACATTAAGTGGCAGGATGTATAACACACAAGCTACGGCGAACTCTAGTTACTTACACGATACTCCCTCAATACATTATGCATTGTTTCAGCTGCAGCAGCACTTTCACTTGTGTGTCGTTTGTTTGGTGTGTGTAAGAGGCGCTGCGTTCTGTATCATGTATACTGCATGTCATGTTCAAGAATCCTACGGGAACACTAAAAGAAGGAACACATTAAAGAAGGACACGTGTGTGTCTCTGTGTGTGTTTGTGTGTGTGTCTGCGTGCGTGCGTGCGTGTGTGTGTGTGTGCGGGGCCCAGGTCTGGCGCGAGGTGGTGAACAGGGCCAGTGAGAACACGGCTCACAGTGTGGTGTCGGTGAAGGTGACGTCGGACGTCAGCGCGCTGTGCAACGCCTCCAACGACATGGGCGCCGAGGTCAAGAGCTACCGCATCACAGCCAGTAAGGGATTTCATCTTCCCCCCCCACACACACACACACACACCTCCCCAAAACAACCTCCCACATGCACTTCAATCTCCGGGACATTTACCGAAGCCCCTGGAAACTAGCTAATAGGTTTATGAAAATAAATGCAGGCAATACACATGAAAATAATGATGAAATAAGAGTCCTAATGGAAAATCACCGGCCCTAAATGTGAATTATAGACTCTGCCTTATCCAACAAATTACTACTTTGCCTTTCACAATCTTTTATATGGCAGGGAAATAGATGTTGCCCAATTCTTAACACTGACAAATACCCCACTACGATATTAAAAACAGGGTTATTTGCTGCTGTCGCCGGGGAACTGTGTCAGCGCTCTGGCCTGGGATTTTATGATAAATATGTCCATTCTATATTCTGACAAACTCCATAGCCCCATTACTGAAACATAAATGACTTAACCAGCTGTTAATGTCCATCAAAACGAAAATCAATGGTTTGCAGAATTGAAAGTCATTTGAGAGATTGGAGGATAGGATGGTTTGTTTGCCACCGATGAGCAGTGCCAAGAACTGTCCAGTATTAAGAAGAGATATATAATCAGGTTCTACATTTGGCAGAGGAGTTTTAGAAGGGTTATTTTGACATTTTGAACTCACAAAGATGTGTTGGTGGCGGCAGAATCAATTGAAACGCATCAGGGGTTGTCATGGGGACCAATGTAAAATAGATACATCCAATAATTAGCAGAAATGTAAGAAATGCATTTGCACTGCAATGAAAGCAGTGCCCTTCTCAGGGAGAGAGGTTAGGGAGTCCACCACAGGAGCAGAGAGAGCTCTGTTTGTGAATAAACCAGGGGTGGATGTGGCGGCCATCTTAAATGTGTTTCTGCCTGTGATTCACAGTTCCTCTGGCCTCACCCCCCTCCGTCCCCCACCCTCCCGGTAAGCATCGCTCCCTGCTCCTCAAAGCTCTCCTCTTTATATCCCCCCTCAGAAAACCTCTTCCTCTCTCCTCCACCGCCGCCCTCGCTCTCCACCTGAACCTTTAAGCTTCCAGTTCAGAAGAACCTTCGCTTGTCTCTCCTTTCTTCTGATTCAAATCCACAGAAAAGATGGAAAAACAGGGGTCTTAATGGAGCGGCTCTGGTTCTGCAGCAGAGCGATAGAGTGGGTCAGACTCTGGTGGGGAGGGCTGCTAGCACGGCTGGAATGAAAGCAACTCATGATTTTTTAACATGATGCCACAGCACACAGCCATGCTGGAAGTCCCCTGAGGGAGGGGGGCTGGATTAAGTATTCTGTCTGATGCTGGAAGGAAAGTCAAAACAGACTCCCTCAACAAGCTACCGTTTCTTTTTCGCAGATGCAAGCTATTTTCCATGACTCTTTCTCCGTTTGCCTCCCAATTTAATGTTTGTTTTCTTGGGAGAAATTCCTGATAGTGAATGCTAATTGTCGCAAATATATATAATTCACAATTATTACGTTTTTAAGATGCGTGCGTTACCTTTTACTGCCGGTTTTAATGTACAGCACTGCGCTGGGGGGATAGTGTTTAATTGGAGACACGCTAATAAACAGCCTCTCACCGGCCCGTCGGGAATACTGTGGACCACTTGGGCTTACTCTGCGTCTCATTACAACTCTTCTAAATGTTTGGTTTCTTTCCCAAACATTCGCTGGCATTATGATTATGATTATTATGATGGAGGTTGCCGGGGGTAACCGCCACGGAGACAAAACTCTCTCGGGGAACGAGACTCCCTGCCCGTGCCCTCGTTCTGTGCCAACGTTCTGTTTATCCACGAGGAGAATGGCGGCCGTTCTGTCTAAGCCCGCTAAATACATCCAAACCTGCTCTGGTTCAAATAGAGTAACAGAGAGGGATGCAACAGACTATTCTATCAATAGTATTAGATATAAAACAATGCTCTGAAATAAGGAAAGAGACAAGCTTAAACCTGGTTCATCGAGGTGTCTCTCTGGCTCCACGGGGGCTGACTTTGTTTAGACCGGTCATGTTACTGGAAGCAGGCATCCGTGAGCGTGTAATTCTGGCAGCGAACAGCGAACACCATCACGGCCAGCCCTCGTGAACTCATTCCAGTGGGCAGACAGAGACTTAACTCTGACACTCTGTACTGGAAGCCCGGGCTCTAAGCCTTCTCATATCAATACAATAACATTGTGTGTAATAACATCTTAATACACACATTCACCCACCGACGGCGGTGTCAACCACGCAGGGCGGCAGCCAGCTCGTCAGGAGCAGTCAGGGTGAGGTGTCTGGCTCACGGACACTTCAAACTAGCGGAGGAGCCGGGTATCAAACTAGCAACCTTCAGGACACAGGTCAACCTGCCCTACCTCCTGAGCTAAGCCGACCGCGGCCGATACTGACCTTTAGCTGAAAGGGATACCTGTGCTGGCTGTCTTCACTCTGCTACTCGTCTCTCTGTTCCCCCGCTCAGATCAGCACCTTGTGGCGGGCGACAACATAATTAACACTGTATCGTGTGTCTGTTTCCCTCCTCCGTGCGCCTGCCCGCACGCGTGTGTGTGTGTGTGTGATTGTGCGTGCATGTACCCGTATGCGTGTGTTTGTAGCCGAGGGGAGCGGGGTGGTCATCGTGGTGATCATCCTGTCCCTCCTGTTGCTCGCCATCCTGGGGAGCGTCGTCTACTTCCTGCACAAGAAGGGCAAGATCCCCTGTGGACGCTCTGGGAAGCAGGAGATGTACGCTGCTCACACACACACACACACACATACCACACTTACCTACACCAACACACACAGACACATACATTCAAACATACATACACACATATACCCACATGACTGTGTATGTACATACATACATAAACAATCACACAGATCAACACACACACACACACAATCAAATGTACACAAATACACACACACACACACACACACAGACCATGCATATTTTACTGCATTGTTGCTCTACCTCATATCATTTAGTTAGTTTCTGACACTGTCCACACCAGGCTGTGTGTCATGTGATGTGAGGGTATATATATAATATATAACGCTCCTCGTTTGTTTCCCTGCAGCACCAAAGAGATGCTGTCTAAAGACGACATTGTGGTGGAGCTGCAGGCCGACCCCAAGGCGGAGCAGACCGAGCTTCTGAAGGGGGCCAACGGGGCCCCGAAGGCCCCTGGGGACCAGGTACACAGCTCTCCTAGCCTCATAGGGGCATGTTTAGACATTAGCATAGAAAAGTAGAAAGCTTATTCACTCGTTAAAATGTCTCCAGAAACATCCAGGTGGATCGTTTTCAGTGACACTCGTCATGAACGGGGTCCTCACAGGCCCTGAGTTATGACCTCACTGAAACGGGTTTTGACCGGGGAATGAGCCACTGAATCATCCACACGCGACCCCGTGGGCGCAGAGCTCAGCCTGGTTGCATAACAGCCAATTGGTGTGGAGGAATAACATTGATGCATTTTGGGGATCGTATCACTAGACCTGCTGATAGTATCCTTGGTTATAATAACAAACAGCTGGGCAAGAGATGGACGACAGACCCCTGTCCCACAGAGGGGCTGTCCTAGGTCACACACAGGTGTGGCTCAACAGTAACGATGGGTCTGGAACATAACAGGAGCAGAGCTGTAATTAGTGTGATCAGTGACACCTGGGTTCATCCTACCTGGGGCCTCTGTGAGAAGGATCTATCAGCTCGCTCTCAGAAGTTCAGTTTCACTCTTTTGACTCAGGGGGTAACTAAATGTTCCCCCCCCCCCCCCCCTCTCTCCCTCTCCCTCTCTCTCCCACCGGACCTCCATGGAGTAAAGGAGGTGGAGTTCAAGAAGTGACGCATGCAGCAGTCCAGGCTGTGACCCGGCCGGGGGGTGGGGGACGCACCTCCCACCACCAGGCTACTCTCCCCCCCACCTGTCACCCTGTGGTCCTGAGGTGTTGATGTCAAAACACACACACAGTATTTATTTGGTGATTGGAAGATGTTTGTTTTTTTTCCCAACTGGTTCCCGCACCGTTTTCACAACAAAAGATTGTTTGCAGTTGATGGAGGTTTGATGATACTCTGTATTCTTATGAAACTGTATATATTATACATATATATATTGTTATTTAAGGACTTTCCGCACACGGCTTTGTTTTGCAGGAACATTTGAAAGCGAATTTCTCTTTTCTTTTTCATATTTTTGTTTTGTTCAATAATCAATACCAACATCTGGTGAAGCCAAAGCTATTTTTTGCAGGGTTTTTATTATTTGTATTTCTATGTTTCGATGGGAGGCCAGGGTATACAGAAGGGTCCCTGATAGTGTCTGTGAGGACCCGTCAAGGCCCTCAGCCACTGTGTTCCCAGGCTCACCACGTTGCCAACACACACCACCCCCGTCGTTTGGACAGCTCCTTTTCTGCAAAACTACTGTCAAACTCTGGGACTTTGTGAATAACCAGCGTGAGGAATGTTTTGATTTGTTTTTTCTCTTCGAAGGGCCACGACTCGTAGGCTGCAGTGCCTGTGAACATGTTCAAAGTTTGTTTTGAGAATCCATTGAACACTGAATTTAAATTCTTTTCATTTTCTTGTTTGCCTTGTGTATATTGTATTAGGGTGCGGGCACTGTAGTCAGGCAGAAGAATACCTGTTTTCATTTTTTATGACCAGTTTGCTTACTGTGTAGGTTATGTTAGATGTGTTTTGTTGATAGATCTGAAAAGCCCTAATGACTTGCAATGTTTGTTTTTAAATGTGTTCCATTACTTTGCATTGTGTCGAGTTCAATTTGTAGAAACATATCCAGGTAGTGCTTCAATCCAGAACACTTGCTTGTGTACAGTGTGTAGTTGTGAGAAAAAAAAGATCCACGTTTGACCTGTAGGTTTGGCTGGCACTGTCTTCGTTCCACAGGAGTGAGTGGGCGGACTTTGGCGCACGCAATAAGAAACAGTGGTTTAGTTTGGGGTAGTTCTCTTGATTAAAATGATTCTCATTATAAACTGTTTATAGTGTGGCTGTCCCACCTACTGATAGGATCGCGTTGGGAGTGGAGTGAATATGCCATACAGCAAACTATCTGCACTAAAGAAAACAGTGTCCTAGCATTGTGTGTGATAGAGGTTTTCAGGAATATGACTCCTCTCTCATGTTTTTGGTTTTATTGGAATGGTTCTGGACATTTCGCCAACGGGAGTTTGAAACTGTACAGTTAGAATTCGTATGTTTTTCTCCCCCCCTCAAATTTAGATACATTTAAGTAATGTACATGTTATTCTTTAATGCTTGCATTTTTATATATATATTTGTTTTTCAAGAAAAGGATGCTAAATAAAAAATGTTTCATTTGAAAAAAATAATGTTTGAATGACTTTCACTGTCCTCAACTTTGAGGATCAACCATCTGGCAGTATATCATGCAGCCTTGACAACACTCGAGTCCTGTCTCTACCCATCCCTCGAGTCCTGTCTCTACCCATCCCTCCAGCAGGCCCGGCCTGCTCTGTGTCAGAGCAGGAGGAACACTCACAGGAGGAACAGAGCGTTCTTTCTTCAGGCCCCACCTTGAGGTCAAAGCTGTACAGTACAGTACAGAGAATTCTGTACATTTTAACCTCAACGCTGACAGCGAGTACAGCAGTCATACCCATGATTCGGCTTGTGAGGTACTGGACTACACAGAGGCAACAAGCGGAGTGTGTAGAACTTAGTAATATAGATAGGTGTGATCAGCAATCACAGGAAATAAGATGCAAACTGAGTGTTTAAAAATATAAAAAAGGTACTGAAACCAATGGAGTCATCTACTCTATTGTCATTTATTTTCTGCTTTTGCAGAAATTGTTGTAAATCACCTTTTTAATATAAACAACATAGATAAAGTGTTAACGAAAAATACTGTTTAATTCAAAATCTTAATGGCTTCGGCATGAACACATGAGAACACAATAAATGCTGATATTAAAAAAAGAATCAATAAATAAAATCTCTACATATGCGATGACAAAAAAGCTTTTTTAGTAGGCAAGTATGAAAAAAACAAATAATCCAAGGTTAATAATGATTTATAAAACAAACATGTATTCCTACAAGTGGATATACGGAAGAGGATTAGGGCCACTCATAGAAGAAAAAAAAAAGTTCTGACTTTATTCTCTAATTCTTTAATTCTGAGATTAAAGTCAGAATTCTGACTTTCTAAGGACCAACCTCCGTGGGAGACACTTTGCTTTATGCAATAGGAGGAAACCACACGCAGAGTAACCAGTAGCCCTAGCCTACTTGTGCTAAGATGTCTTCCCTTAGCGACTTCTTGCGGGTTCCAGAAGAAGCCATTTCGTTAATGGAAGACCAAAAGGTGAGTCCTTACAGGTACCCGTAGTTCTGACTTTTTTCTCAGAATTCTGACTTTTTTCTCAGAATTCTGAGATTAAAGTCAGATTTCTGAGATTAATGTCAGAATTCTGAGTTTAAAGTCAGAATTCTGACTTCTTTCTCAGAATTCTGAGATTAAAAGTCAGAATTCTGAGTTTAAAATCAGAATTCTGAGAATAAAGCCAGAACTTTTTTTTTTTATGTGTGGCCCTAATCCTCTTCCGTATGGATATTATCAAAGAATTTAACAGCCACACTTAAAGACCACCAGTAACTTCTGCAGTAACCATGAGCAGGTTGACCGTGTGACAGCAATAGCTCGCACTATTGTCCTCACACAAGACGTCATATAGTACTGGTAAAAACACATGTTAATTGCACTATCATAACAAATCTGCCCTCGCAGGGGGGTTTTCACATTAAAACGGCACTATCAAGGTTATTTCATTTAAGCACAAGCAAACCCCCCCAAAAAACTAAACTCAACCCGAGGAACAGCGCCACAACACCGTATTCTACGAGAGTTGCCACCGTTTCCTTGCGGTTGAACTTCCAACGTTTGCTCACTCTTTAAAATGTCCATACAATAATAATTCCACCAGTACCATTTGAGCCTGACTTAAGGCAAAACATATGGCAATTATTCTGTGCAAGCGCACACAGAAGTGCCTGCCGACACTCCAAAATGACACTTTGTGTTTTAAATGCTTTTGGTGTGGGACTCCGTCGGGCCGAGCGCCTCCCGCCTCCCCGGGGCGTGTTACTAGTACTACGCACCACGTAGCTCCGGGTACCTGAGTCCCGGGATCAAGACTCCTCTTCTCCAGCTCCCAAAAGAGTGGAATATACATGGGGTTCCCAGAGAGACGTTTTCATTCGGCAGAAATAAAAATCATCGTATATAAATAAGCTATTCACAGAATTAATTTCAGTAAGACCACGGTTAATGGTGAAAAAGTAACATGATTTTAGAAAAATAAAACAACGTAATTACGAGCTTAAAATTAAGACTCCAGCCACGGTTAGCACTACACTGAATACACTTCCAGAATGTACTAGATGCTTTTTTGACTCATTTTATATATATATATTTTTAACATCACCAAGGCAATGATTAGGAGCTCGGAAAGGATTGGTCGCAGGAAATTACGTCGTCCCAACACGTGGCAACACACTGAGACCGATGCTTCTCAGCGATACCAATCACAGTCAGCCGAAGCACAGACCACACTAATTCCACATGAAAACTCCCATGAGTTCAAAACAACCGGGTGGTCAGATAAATATTTGTTTTAACACACTTTTCTCAATAAGCCTGTTCAAGACTGAAGCTGCCGGCTGTAAGACACAAAAACTGGAAATATATACTCCGTTGTAACAGTTTGTGCTGCCTCGACTTAAACCTGCAGCTTGGCAAAAGGTTGCTAAGACACGTCGCTATCGTGCTGCAACCCCCCTCCCCGCCTCAGGAATGGTACGACCCAAACCGACAGACCTTCCTTAAGACACTTCAAGAGTCCCCAAACACTTAAACCTCAGAGACTGTACCGTCTGTGGTGAATCACATCGTGGACTTGAACCAATCACTCTTGTGCGTTTTGGTTCAGTTCCAAGAAACTCAGCAGTGTGGGCGCACTCCCCCTAACCTTTTGGCATGTATATCTGGACATTCAGCAAAGTGCTTAAAGTGGTTCAACGCAATCTACTGTAATGGCACGGCGTGTACAGACAGACAGACGGACAGACACACAAAGAACACTGGAGTGTGCGCGGCGAGAGTGAGGGAGCGTGTGTAGGGGGCTGAGGGTCGGTGGTTGTGGGGGGCGGGGAGGCGTGCTACGTGGCGACGTGCGCAGCCGAGGGCACGGAGACAAACTCGCGCAGGATGTTCTTGGCGGTCTCCAGGTTGTTCTGGGCGATCATCAGGGCCTTCTGGATGTCCTGGAAGGAGTAGCCCTGGGACATCAGGCCCTCGATCTCCCCGCTGATGGCGCCTGCGGCCGGAGGGGAGGGCGTGGCGGGGGCCATGTACCCCGCAGGCACCTCGGGGTTCAGGGGCCTCCCCCAGCGATCCGAGTTGGCCCGGCGCGGGAGGGGCTTGGGGGGGCGCTCCAGGTCCGAGCCCGCGGCGAACAGGGCTGGGGGGGGGGGGGTGTAAACACAGGGATGAGATGGGGAATAGCAACACCGGACCGAGTAGGAATAACACTGAGTCATGGGCTCAGGAGAAAGACCCCCCGTGGTTTAGCAGGACGGTCCCAGAGAGGGGCGACGACAGCTGATGAGGACGAGGCCCCTGATGGGGGAGGGAGCTGTGCAGCCAGCGGGCGCCACAGACCCCAGTACTAACGGGCCTCTCACGCCAAGTAATCCTGGTTACCACCCTTGGAGGGGGAAAAGGCGTTGGCGTCCCCCTCTGGCTACTTCACCCTCAGCCAGAGAGTCTCCGGCCTGGGCAGAGCTGATCAGGGTGGCAACAAAGCAAACACTGTGCCCTGGATGAAGGGGTCTTTGTTTTTATCCGTGTACGATTTATTGATATTTATTTGTTTTTCTTGTAAAACAATCAAGACATATCTGTAGAACTTACTGATGGCAAATGGCAAGTGCAAGTTCTGCCCTATGCCTGATATATTTTTATATATGATATATGATAGTTTGAATGTTCTTTGAAATCTACTTTACATGTTTCTATGTGACTGCAGGGGCTCCTGGCTAGAGGACATTTGAACGACACACAGTGGTGTACCCTACGACACGGCACTATTTGCACTCACGCCTTTTGCACAGATGAATGCATACCAAGCGCCTTCAGCTGCAAAAATACCTTGGTGCATGCATACGAAAGCTAACGAGAAGAGAGCGGCAAAACCAGGGCTAATATTGGGGAATTTCAGGTGGAGCGAAATGAAGAACGGGCCTAGCTGAGTTTGGACAGGACTCCTGCGTGTTTGGGTTGGCTGCTGGTTGTCATTGAGTGAGCGCTGGCAACCACAGCAAGTGGATGGGGCCACACTAGGACACGAAGCGGTAGCAATGTGTTTCTTTGTATTCTGCCCAGTAAAACAGCAGACCGAGAGGCTTAAATCGGGCACATTGTCAATTTCGATTAATAGTTCATGTGATATATAGCCAGCGAGGCTATAATTCTACATTAAATGAAAAGCCCAATGGTACATCACGATGTCCCCATACGTCGCCATCCTTCCCTCCGAAGTCGACCATCTGTGCGGCTGTGAGAATGCCATCAAGTCAACGGGAATGCTTCCCACTTCCCCGATACCGCCCATATGGTGTGAATGCGGCAAAATACGCACGTAATTCACATTTACCAACATGTCTTAACATATACTCAACCAGCCCGGGCTGCTGACGCGAGACACAGCCTCCATACATAGAGGCATCTGTTTAGAAGGGGAGGAGGAGGGAAACCGTGTCCATAACAGACATTCAGCAGAGCAAACTTAGACCCAAGGCGACTTCCAACTTGGGCCCACAATCATTGCCCGCAAGGATCATTGCGGGCAATGATTGTGGGAGCGTGGGGAATGGTGGGGAAGGATTGTGCGCACGGGAGCCGCTACAACAGCGTGACAGTGCTGCACCACCGATTGACCAGTGTGCAGGGGAGCCAGAGGAACGGCGGGGACACAAGGCGGGTCACTATCAGTGTGATCGGCGGCGGTAGACGGTGTGGGGGGCCGGGGTACGTACAGGGCTCCAGGGTGCCGGGCCGGTCCAGGCTCAGGGTGCTGAAGGCCGCCGAGGTGCCGGAGATGTCTGAGAGGGTGCGTCGGGTGGGGGCGTGCGGGGCCACGGGCCGGGGGTAGTCGTACTCGTACACGCCCTCCGTCTCCGCCGGCCTGTCCTGGGGCGCCACGGGGGAGTGGCGCGGACGCTCTGCGCGGCAGAGAACCCCGTGTTAGGACAAAGGAAGGCACATGGACCGTGACGGGGCGTCGGCTGTGAAAGGCTGCGCAATGAGCCGCATGTTAAGTCAATGACGATTTTTGTCCCCTGAAATGAGCTCATCTTGCAAAGATTTCAATTAATTATAAAAATGTATTATGAAAACGAATAAATCTTAAGTTTGTACGCATGTTGCATTCAAATGAAATTACAAACTAGCAAACCGGCAATTGTTTTCACATTTCGTTTTTTATGAACAGTAGGCACCAATGAATATGAATTGAAACGATAATAACAACAAATAATTGCAATCCGCTACCAATCACGGGATAGCTTAATAAATGCATCAATAAAAACTACTGAGAACATGCCCTTTTCCTCATGCCCAAACCAGGCTGGAGACTTACACTTAATTCCTCTGAAGGCCTTCAGGTTGTTCACAGCGAGTGGTGTTTAATTCTCGTACACAAAGCCAATATTATTTTTTCTTTGTTCGCCAAGGATCTCAGTGGCTAGTTCATAATTATTTATTATGCATTTTCACAAGATCCTGGTTGGCACTTCCGTCATTCAAAAGTTATTATGGATTGAATGTTAATTTGTGTAGACCAGACTGGTGCATTCAAGTCCCGCCCTCAAGTACCAAATATGGACGGGTTCTGCCGCTGGTGGCCCAAATCTAAACCAATAGTAACACACTGTAGATTTTTCACATCTTATGCCAGCCAACGGGTGACCCGACAGACGCGCCCCTCACTATTTATGCTCGAAAACTCAAGCATGTAAGTTCCTGCTGACCGCTTCAATTAGCAGGCTTTGTACAAGGTCGAACTGATGTGCGACAAGGGCTGTCGAAAACCCACAGTTGGGCACTTCGGACATGATTGATGACTTGGTGCAAACTGAATTTATGCGCTGGTGCACGTGGGGTGGTCTGAGTGTGGCCGTTGTACACAGCGGCCCTGCTTGTTCCTGGATGCAAGCCTTGTATAAAATAGCCCACAAATCATTGTGACGTAGGGGGAGAAAACAGAGCCGTTTCTCATCCCCTTCATTAGACAGAAAATCAAAAAGTGCACTTCACTCTGCACCGGCTCGTCACAGCATGTCAATTAATCTCTACACACGCCAGACACTCCCCTGCTGACACAAACAGCCCTGTGTGTGTGTGGGTGTCCGTGGTTGAGAGTGTGTGAGAGTAAGAGATGAGGACTGAGGAAAGCTGAGAGGGAAAGTCAGTGAGCGAGAGATAGCCATAAGCTACAAAGTCTGCTTTACGGTCTTAATGCCAAGCACATGTCCTATTGAAAAACATCTCTGATCTGCGTGTGTTGCGAGCTCCCACGTCATCAGGGACTGACCTACTAACCTGTTCCCAGGATTCAACCAAAGCATGTTGAGGCAACTTTGTAAAAATATATATATATATTAAAAAAACAAACAGACCACAGCTCTGTAACAAACTTCCAGAACATGTTAGGTCTGCCCCAACAGGTTATCGTTTTAAATCAGGGCTCAAAATAATCTGTTTTCCACAGCTGTTAACTACTATTGTATTTCTTCATATTATTTCCGATTTTTACACCCACATATGATCCGTTTTATATTTAAATGTGAGTGTCCTTTTTTTTGTACTATGAAGGGCCTGGAATTTAAACAGTCTTATATTATGTGACTTGCCTTGCCTCAAAATTGTCAAAACGTCCACATCTATTCTCACAGAAAGTGTAGGTTTTGTCTCCGTTTTAATTCCATTCAGAAAGCTTTATGGCACGACCATTGTTGTGAACAGTGTTACCGATGCATTATTTATCTTTATTTTTTATACCTGATGGAAGTATGTTTTCTTTCCCTACGAGAGTTTTCTACTTTGTTAATGCATAATAATTCAAAAATATTTATAAAAAAGAAAAAAAAAATTTTTTTCTTTCTAATATATATATTTTTTTATACATTGGTAGTCAAGGCGGGGCCCTATTGTTGTTAAGGCGGCCGCCTCAACCATACAGTGCTGGGGAAACACTGAGGTATATTCCCCTCAAATGAACAAAAGCTAGGCTAGTAGCTCTGCAAGTCAATGGTAGTGAACTCCCCTTCTGGATGCATGATTAATGATAAATTCTTAATTAAACGACTCGTCTGAGTCGGGCTCAGATAGGCTATGGGCGTCCTCCTTGAAGCAACCATTTGCATATAGATAGACTTGTGAAAAAAAACGGGTGATCATATGATCATTTAATCTAGGACGTCAGCAAGAAAACACTTCTTTCGCTGTACTAATGTCAACGGTGGTAACTGAAACCCTTGCTGTCGGCGTCTGATACGCCGTCCGTTTCGCGGCTCAGTACTCAAGACGTACTTTGGGCAACTTAGCCTGAGAGCACAAGTGTCTGCTGGGCGCGGGCGCTGCTGCCGTGGTCAAAGGAGTAGATGCAAAGTGGACGAGAGGCTGTGCGTTACCCGAGTCGAGGGCCGGTGCTGCAGCCTCGGCCGCCTGGTCCTGGATGTTACACATGGACTCGTACACCTGGGGGTCGTCCAAGTCTTCACACGTCATGGGGCTGAAGGAGGACAGACCACATGAGCACGGCAAGAGGAGATTCTACCAGAATTGTCATCACACACATAAAAACACACACACACACACACACACACACACACACTTCCAAACTGATGCTAAAGCACCCTCTGGTGGCCATATATAATACTATCTCTGCTTAAAATACGTAGGATGAAATGTAAATAGACTCAAATGGCCCTCTGTGGGTTAAACAGGTGAATGTACAGAGCACACCCTCGTATTCACTGGCTATATTGGGTTGAGGGTCTGAGTGCGTCTGTCTTTTTCCCTGCAGCGACTCTTATTGTAACATGCTGCATATTGGCCTCATAACTGATTGTTAATGCGATTTCTTTGGTCCGATTTTTCTGTTTCTCTCCATTCCAATTCGTTATGCGTCTGATGTAAAATGACCTCAATTTTCCTGACCTTGGTGGGTCTTCACACCGCGGCGGAAACACCGAAAACAAGGGACTGAAGAAACCTTTTAGTCCCTTGAAATGTAGTTCCTGGGACTAAAAGTTCTGGGTCACTTCGGTGCAAACCCGGCCAGTTTATTGTATAAGTGTTGCTGGGAGACATATATGGCAAGGTTTAGAACATGGCCCTTTCTTTACAATGAAACCTCAATCATGACGATAACAACACCATGTTGGACATGGGGGGGGCGTAAAGAAGGGGCCAATTTAAAATGGTGCCACTTGTGTGCAGCAGTGGCTGAGGCAACAGGACGGGGTGTACCCGAGGTCGTTGTGGCGGGCCGCCTGAGCTGAGGGCGGAGGGGGTACCAGGGCCCCTGGTATGACCCATGGGGCCCCTGAGGCCGGTAGGGAGGTGGGGCTCATGTACTCGTTCTCCTCCCCCTCGGGGGGTACCATGTCCTCGCTGACCGACGCCACCTGGGAGGGCCTGGAACCAGTGGGGAGAAGAAGGGGGGGGGGGTCAGTGAGCATCGGGATCCACAGCCCCCCACAGCGCCCCGGTCATCAGGGCCGCGCATCGTGCACTGGCAGAGACCACCGCTCTGCGTCTGCTTCCAGTCAGGTATCCTCAACCTTGGTCTGTCCGGCAAGGTACATTTAAGAAACAAAACGGCGGCGACACCCCCCATCGCCGGGGCGTAGACAACTTGATACAGGAGACAGAAAACCCACGGAGGAGACTGCATTACAAAGTGTAAAGATATTTATTTTACCCAAGAGCAAAACAGCGCATTCGACACGCAGTCCATCGTCCCGTTCAAGTTAAGGAGAACCAAAAGCCTACCGCCGGCCCCTCTGTAAAGGGGGGGAGGACAGAGGGGTGTGGCCTCTAGCTTAAAGAGCCGGCTCGGGGCCTGCCCATGCGTCACCCCAGGAACGTGTTCGTGGCCCGACGAGACGCCTGAGGCGCTGCGGAACACCTCCTCAACACACGAGTCCCCCGGGACACCGGGGAGCCTAGCGGAAGGACAGTGGTTGCACACGTCTCCCCCCTCGAGGTCAGGGCTTCCCGGAGCTCCCCCAAGCGTACCTGGCGGCCTGGCAGTAGATGACGTTGGTGGCGGCGGGGACCTTGGAGGCCTCGGCCCCGTTGGTCTGAGGAGGAGCCGGGGGCCCGGAGGCCGGCGGGGCCGGCTTGGAGACGGGCCGGGGGACCATGTAGTTGGCCGCCCAGCTGGGCTGGTCCGGGGTGGAGGGCAGCGGCCTCCTCTGGAGCCGGATGTCCTGCAGGGGGGGGGCCGGCGAGGGCCGCTCGGGGGGAGGAGGGGGGGGGAGCTCACGCAGGGCGGGGGGCAGGGGGAGGGGCTTGTCTCTGTGAGGAGCCAGGACCTAGGTGGGGGTGGGTCGGTGGAGACCGTTAGCAGATGGACAACAGACTGGGGATGGGGGGTTCTGCAGGAGGACAGGCAAATTATTCACACGTTGTTCTTAACAGAATTTTTGTGACAAAATGGATCATAACTATACTATTTATTTTTTTTTTTAGGTACATATTGTACCCAAGTAGCACAAGTACGGGTTATGTTGATGTTTTAGGTTGCTGCAGGGCTTTGTTGGATTAGATGGGTAAAAAGAAAGAGACACCAGGTAACTTGCCTTAGCGTTAGCCCGTTCAGGTAACTTGCCTTAGCGGTAGCCCGTTCAGGTAACTTGCCTTAGCGGTAGCCCGTTCAGGTAACTTGCCTTAGCGGTAGCCCGTTCAGGTAACTTGCCTTAGCGGTAGCCCGTTCAGGTAACTTGCCTTAGCGGTAGCCCGTTCAGGTAACTTGCCTTAGCGGTAGCCCGTTCAGGTAACTTGCCTTAGCGTTAGCCCGTTCAGGTAACTTGCCTTAGCGTTAGCCTCATCAGGTAACTTGCCTTAGCGGTAGCCCGTTCAGGTAACTTGCCTTAGCGGTAGCCCGTTCAGGTAACTTGCCTTAGCGTTAGCCCGTTCAGGTAACTTGCCTTAGCGGTAGCCCGTTCAGGTAACTTGCCTTAGCGTTAGCCCGTTCAGGTAACTTGCCTTAGCGGTAGCCCGTTCAGGTAACTTGCCTTAGCGTTAGCCCGTTCAGGTAACTTGCCTTAGCGTTAGCCTCATCAGGTAACTTGCCTCAGCGTTAGCCTCATCAGGTAACTTGCCTTAGCGTTAGCCTCATCAGGTAACTTGCCTTAGCGTTAGCCTCATCAGGTAACTTGCCTTAGCGTTAGCCCGTTCAGGTAACTTGCCTTAGCGTTAGCCCGTTCAGGTAACTTGCCTTAGCGGTAGCCCGTTCAGGTAACTTGCCTTAGCGTTAGCCCGTTCAGGTAACTTGCCTTAGCGGTAGCCCGTTCAGGTAACTTGCCTTAGCGTTAGCCCGTTAAGGTAACTTGCCTTAGCGTTAGCCCGTTCAGGTAACTTGCCTTAGCGGTAGCCCGTTCAGGTAACTTGCCTTAGCGTTAGCCCGTTCAGGTAACTTGCCTTAGCGTTAGCCTCATCAGGTAACTTGCCTTAGCGTTAGCCCGTTCAGGTAACTTGCCTTAGCGGTAGCCCGTTCAGGTAACTTGCCTTAGCGGTAGCCCGTTCAGGTAACTTGCCTTAGCGGTAGCCCGTTCAGGTAACTTGCCTTAGCGTTAGCCCGTTCAGGTAACTTGCCTTAGCGTTAGCCCGTTCAGGTAACTTGCCTTAGCGTTAGCCCGTTCAGGTAACTTGCCTTAGCGTTAGCCCGTTCAGGTAACTTGCCTTAGCGTTAGCCCGTTCAGGTAACTTGCCTTAGCGTTAGCCCGTTCAGGTAACTTGCCTTAGCGTTAGCCCGTTCAGGTAACTTGCCTTAGCGGTAGCCCGTTCAGGTAACTTGCCTTAACGTTAGCCCGTTCAGGTAACTTGCCTTAGCGTTAGCCCGTTCAGGTAACTTGCCTTAGCGTTAGCCTCATCAGGTAACTTGCCTTAGCGTTAGCCCGTTCAGGTAACTTGCCTTAGCGGTAGCCCGTTCAGGTAACTTGCCTTAACGTTAGCCCGTTCAGGTAACTTGCCTTAGCGTTAGCCTCATCAGGTAACTTGCCTTAGCGGTCGCCCCCAGACCCATCTGGTAACTTGCCTTAGCGGTAGCCCGTTCAGGTAACTTGCCTTATCGTTAGCCTCATCTGGTAACTTGCCTTAGCGGTCGCCCCCAGACCCATCTGGTAACTTGCCTTAGCGGTCGCCCCCAGAGCCATCGTCCCCACAGAAGTGGTGGGCCTCTGCTGTAGGAGATCCAGTCGGGGGGGCACAGGGGGGAGTGGAGACACAGGGGAGGATGGACGCTCTACCTGAACAGGCACACACACAGACACACACCTTAACTTATGTTCACACACTTTATGTTCTACAACGGGGATGAGGGGGGGGAGACATGGCTCTAGTACTACAGCGGGGGGAGACATGGCTCTAGTACTACAGCGGGGGAGGACATGGCTCTAGTACTACAGCGGGGGGAGACATGGCTCTAGTACTACAGCGGGGGGGGGGGGGAGGACATGGCTCTAGTACTACAGCGGGGGGGGGGGGGGAGGACATGGCTCTAGTACTACAGCGGGGGGAGACATGGCTCTAGTACTACAGCGGGGGGGGGGGGGGGAGGACATGGCTCTAGTACTACAGCGGGGGAGGACATGGCTCTAGTACTACAGCGGGGGGGGACATGGCTCTAGTACTACAGCGGGGGAGACATGGCTCTAGTACTACAGCGGGGGGGGACATGGCTCTAGTACTACAGCGGGGAGAGGACATGGCTCTAGTACCTTGGAGCACGCCAGCCTGCTCATGACCAGGTGATGGTCCTCCAGTCGGTCGTCGTCGTCCTCTTCATTGCCCTCAGCCCTGCAGGGCCCCTGGAAGCCGGCGAAGGAGGCCCCGTTGGGCTTTGGCCGGAAGGGGTCCACAACGATGGGCTCAGTCCCCTTGATCTCACAGCGGCAGAATGGGCAGCCCTGCCCTTCAGACTCCTGGTGAGAGCAGGGGGGGAATGTCAGCGCAAGCAACACGGTTGAGCTGGCAGCAGACTTAATAAACGCAGGCAGAACAGAAACCCTTAACTTGAAACGGAGTGTTTAAAGTTAGGCTGTGAGTTTGTAAGAACAATCAAAAGGGTAAGGGTGTGACGTTGGGTGGGTATCAATTTCCTAAATCGATTCGATTCGTAAGGTTCTGAATCGATTAATCACGATTCGATTGGATTCAATCTTCTCTTAAATAATGAAAATGGCTCAACTGTGTTACAAAATACAAATGTACTTTATTTTTTCTCTTCATCTTAAAGGCCTACGTGCAGGTTAACCGGAAGTTTTGATTAATGGGTACATAAAGCACTCAAAATATGTGTATCATTTATAAAATGTCTTCAAAATAGTGTTAAAAGTCCAGTTTTGTCGTTTTCGGCAGTAACGCGTACAGCAGGGGTCGGGGGGGGGGGGGGGGGGGGTCTACTATTTAAATTAATATTTATTTTATTATATTAAAATAAAATAAACATCATCTAACTTTTAAAACGCATTTAATTTAATTCCATTAAAAAACTTTATTTGCTTATGTTCGCTGTTTTTATGCCGCCTGCTGCATCTCGTGTCGTCGCCTGTTTCATAAATGAAACAGGCGATTGCCTAGCAACCTGCCGTATACAAATATTCTTTTAGATGACGTGTAAAAATGATTAGCTGAACATTGCTATGCTAGTTATCGATGCAAAATGTCGTTGTTGAAAGCCTTGAAAAGAAAAATTGATTCAGAATGCAGGACCTACAAAGAAGAATGGAAGCAGAGGTATGCGTTTATCCTGCCTGCATTTATTAATGCCAAGCCTACATGTCTCATTTGCAACGAGGCTGTTGCCGTTTGCAACGAATATAACATCAGAAGACACCATGAGACAAAACATGGCCAGTTCAAAAACGCATATCCTCCTGGGACAGAGGTGCGAACGAATAAAATTAAAGCATTGGAGGCTGGATATGCACACAGCAACAAAATACTTGTCAGGTCATTCACCGAGCAGCAGAGGGTTACAAGTGCGTCCCTTAAAGCAGCATGGGTTCTTACCCGTCACAACAAACCATTTACGGACGCAGAGGTTTTTAAGGAAGTGATGGTGGCTGTTTTGGAGGAGCTGGCTACAGATAAGTCAATGGATGGAGTGATTGCCTCAGTGAAACAAATGCCACTCTCAGCGAGGTCAGCTTCCCGACGCATAGAGAGCCTATCTGACGATGTGCGCGGATCAATTATGAGTGGCCTGAGTCAGGCCAACTACTTTTCCGTTCTCATTGACGAGAGTACAGACAACACTGATTTCAGTCAGATGTGCATATACGTGCGGTATTTTGATGGGAAGGAGTTCAGGGAGGAGTTGTTGGCTCTAATTCCATTAGAAGGGAACACCACTGGGGATGTTATGTTTGCCAAAGTGGAGGAATTGATTAAACAACATGCACTACCATTTGAGAAAATAAACCTCATCGTGACAGACGGTGCACCTGCCATGGTTGGTTGCCACAGAGGTCTGGTGGCCCGATTGAAGGAGATAGCACCACAAATGCACGCACTACATTGCCTAATTCACCAGAGTGTCCTGTGCGCCAGACTCAGTGGCGAGCTGAAGAGTGTCATGGATAAAGTGATGAGAGTCATTAATTTTGTCCGGGGTGCATCAAGCACACAGCACCGTCTTTTTCGCCAACTTGTTGCTGAGTCAGAGGCCTGCTACGAAGATCTGCTACTTCACAATGACGTGCGCTGGTTAAGTAAAGGAAAGGCACTGGAGCGCTTCTGTGCGCTACTAGATCAAGTGAAAACTTTCCTGCGAATGAGCAAGATGCGTGCTTCAGACGATCACCTGGCCTTTCTAGAAGGTGAAATGTCCATCTTAAACATCGCGTTTTTAACTGATATTTTTGGCCATCTTAACCAGCTGAACCTGCAACTACAAGGGAGAGGGAAAACCATTGTGGACCTGATCGAGAAGATGGATTCGTTTACAAGGAAGCTGGAGTTGTTCCAGTCTGATCTAGCAAGTGGAAGGCTCTTGCACTTTGCAACATTAAAATCACAGGCAGGGGGGCGAGTGACAGGAATTATGACTGAATTCCTTGACAAGCTACGGGACAACTTTCAGTCGCGGTTCCGAGACTACTGTGTCCCAAGGGAAATTGTTGGCTTTGTCCGCGACCCATTGTCCACGCGAAGCGAGGAATTCTCCTCACTGGCCAAAACAACCATGAGCTCGTTGGACGAGGCAACGCTTCAGTTGGAGCTCATCGATTTCCAGTCAAGCTCCCTCGTCCGTGATGCGTTTAGTGCGCATTCCGTGGAGGATTTCTGGATCTGATGCTCAGAAGAGTACATGGGTATCAAGAAACTTGCCCTTTATGTGCTGACGATGTTTCCATCTACCTACACGTGTGAGTCCAGCTTTTCGTCAATGAATGCAATCAAGACACACGAGAGGAACCGTCTGACCAATGCAAGCTTGGAGAACTGCTTGAGAATAAAAGTGACATCCCTGTCGCCCAACATCCACAAAATTGTGACCGAAGGGAGGAGCCACTTTTCCCATTAAGTGAGTAGCCTACTGGCCTTTTTAAATAGTAGGCCTAAAAAAAATGCCCAGTTATATTGTTTGATCTTATTTAAATTGTAAATTCCCTTTTTTCTGTCTTTATTCAGGAGCAGCGCAGATCCTTCTCCCACGCGGACAATGTGCATTCATCTTTCACTTTCTTTAAGTTTTATTTTAATTGGGCCATTTCACATTTGAGCAGACCTTGTTATGTTGTTAATTTAACGAAACGTAGACTATTTTTTACCTTGCCCACTGGAGGAGGGAGACGGGACACTTTTGGGGTTTTTTTGCACAAGATTACGCACACTCGCGTGCCAATACCGTTCCAACCTGTGCGTCATGGATAACTGCACAGATGTTCCACCTGTTGTTTTGTCACTTTAGGACTATCATCTATACCTCAATAAATGTTTCGAAATTGATGGGATTGCTGTATGCCTTTTTTTTTTTTTTTTTTAAATATGGGGTTGAAAATAATTTTTTTCAAATTAATTAATTTTTTTTTTTTTTTTTTTTTACATCAAATTAACGTAATCTCGTGGGCCAGACAGAATAGATGGCAGGCCAAAATTGGCCCGTGGGCCCCTATTTGCCGACCACTGGCGTACAGGTACGGCCACACCAAACACGTTACTCGCGTTTTAGGGGCGTCGAAAATCGGCATTTTTGCATGGCATTGGTTTAGGCGTGTAGACGCGTTACACGCGTTAGAGTAACGCGTGACGCTTGCACAGAAGCACATGGCGGACATCTTACTCTTTATTCTGGGTGGAAATAGTAACATAGTTACGCCATTAAAAGTGTTTATGTAAACATTTTTAGCAGGAATGTGCATTTTACTTTCATAATGTTCGCTCGGTGAATGTGAAGGATGTTTGGTTTGATAGTTATGACGAAGAGGGAACGCTCCATTCACTTGCATTGGCAGCTTCTTTGGTTGCTAAGCAACCTCAACGTCTTTGGCGGACTATTTCTCTGCTGATCAACACTACGAATGCTGGAGACACACCATGTGAAGTTATGTAACCCGATTATTGTTATCTATATCCGAGATTATTTAATCTAACCCGATCTAAACTCTATCATGCACCCAAACACGGCGGCGTTTGGGTTTCCTACCTCGGACTCCTAAATACAGCGCAGCGATGGTGGCTGCGTAGGCGCGTTGAACCATTTGTGAGACACACAATGATCAAGCGGCAGGTTAGGCGCGTTACACGCGTTATCCTACGCGAGTAACGCGATTGGTGTGGCCGTACCTTAACGCTATTCGGCGATGAAGTCACGTTGGGGAGACGTGGTGGAAGGTAGCCTCAGCCTAGTACTAAAACTTTGGCGTCTGAGAGGTGGCAAGAACCGCAAATAACACGTATGATGGCCCACAACAGTATAATTTCGAACCTGTCAGACGTGAGAGGGCGAATGAGGAATTGCCAAGAACTGATGGCGGTCAAAGGCAATTAAATGCATGGTCAGAGGAGAATGAGTGGAGAGTTGCTATCATTAAGCAATGCAGAAACGAGCACTGGATCTAGTCAATGAACAGCAGTGCAAACAACGACACTTTTATTTATTTTAACTGTCAGTGAATAGCACCGAGTGAAAGTCAACGTTTTCTTTATATCTAGTGACAGCGATTATGTCGTAAGTACCGATAAACTTAGTCAGAAGACATAGAAATAGAAGGCATAATGCTAGCTATGGGCTAACTTAGCCTGTAGCAGTGGTTCTTAAACTTTTTGTCTGGCGACCCCACAAAAAAAGTATGGCGAGGTCTGACGACCCCACTTTCCTCAAACCCATTCTAAGTCCTTACTCAAAATACCCCCTCAAACGTTAACTAAATCAAGCAAAAAATAGTAAGCAAAGTAATTAGTTTAATTTATTCTATATGAACAAGAACCGAGAAAACCAAACAATCATGATTAAACAAGTGTAGGCTGCCGCTATCAGATCAGAACGCTATGTGCGTGGCGCGCGCGCACACACAAGCACACACACACACACACACACACACACACACACACAAGCACACACACACACGACTCACGTCATCCTCCAAAAAGTCATGCAGCTCCGAAAATATCTCAAAATCAAAATCAAACACTCTCCGCACGGACTGCCCAACGCTGCAGCTTTTTTGTGAAAGTAGCGAACAAACACCAATAATTGTGCGACACTTGCCACGTCAGTAGACTCATCTAACTGTAAAGAAAACCTGCAGTTTTTTACTCTCGATTATCTGACATTTCATGTCATTAGCGATCTCGATAATGCGCTTGGACACTGTATCATTGGAGAGGGGGATTTGCTTGAGCGCACTTGCAATCTTTTCACCATGCGTTGCGGTGGTCATCGCAATTGCTGCAGGGAGGCTGAGGCTTTCGGCAACTGTGTGTGGCTTCGGTGTTTTTGCCACAAGGTGGGCCACTTCGTAGGAAGCTGCCAAGGCTTTGGTGGGCGAGGTAGCTTGCCCATGCACTACGGTCTCCTGCCCTTGCAGGGCAGCTTCGTTACACAGAAAGAAAGTCCCTGGTTTCGTAGCGTCCTCGGGATGGCGGGTTTCGAGATGTCGTTTCATTTTGACAGGTTTTAAGCTCTCATTTGCCTGAAAATCGCCGCAAATCACACATTGTGGGGGGTCGAGGTTATCTTTTACTTGGCAAGTGAATCCATATTTCAGAAATTCTTTCTGATAATGCCGACGCCTCGTTTGTTCCTTTTTATTCTCACCGGCCTGTAGACTTGTCCCATCTGAGGATCGCGGAGGAGCAGACGCACTGGTAGCTGGCACTTCCGAGCTTTTGTTCGATTTTTTAAGCAGCCACCTTTCCAATTTGGCTATTAGGCTACCTATGTCTTTTTTTTTTGTTTTACTTGAAATAGCGGGAACATGTTGAGTTTGCATATAGTGGGAGCAGATAGTTACATTGTTTATATCAGCGGAGTAGCCCATAGGCTGAACCAGATCTCGTTGAAAGACGAAAACATATTTTCTCTCTTCTCTTAACTGTGTGTAAATAAGAAAAAGGCAGTTTTTCCCCCAATATTATTTTCCTTTGTTTCACCTGGCATAATAATAATTTCTGACTGAATACAGAAAATGATTGGCGACCCCACAGAAGTTTTTGGAGACCCCATTTGGGGTAGCGACCTCTAGTTTAAGAATCACTGGCCTATAGGTCACGCAATCAGTGCACTTGCAAATGAGTGCCTGCAAGTATAACCCATCGTGGTGTGACATTATTTAACCATCAATCTACCGCAAATACGACCAGACAGATGAACATTGAACCCATACACAAAGCACATCGTCCAACCCGGGGGATGCTGACAGACAGCCCACAACAAGCCATACATCACCACTGCGGGTGTACTCTCACTCTCGAACGCCCGTACACAATCACTCCAATTTATCCTACTCCAAGGCTAGGCTGCTTCACTAAAAACACAACTAACCACAAGGCCTTCATAACCATGCAGTATGCCGAAGCCGGAAAGGACCGAAAGGACAATCCGTTTTATCATCAACATTCAGTCACTGCAAAGATTTAAAGACTAGCCTCTTACCATAAGTTAGAATGGACCCAAAGTATGTGATTGATATAGTCTGGTTGAGCTTTCGCTTGCATGACTTCTCAACATTACGTCTTTCTGGCTCCGCAAGGCAAATGTGATGTATTTTGTGTATGTCCAGTCAGACTTGTTGTCTCCCTTGTTTTGTGTGGTCTTGTAGGCTATACTGTGAGCCAAATCACCAAAATGAATTCCCGACGATTTGTGCAGTTTGGTATTAATAAAGACTTGACTAGGCTATCTATCTATCTAGGCTATTGATCAACAATTATTCGCCGAAGGCGAAGTGAATAGTGGGGATTAGCCCCCGAGACCGAAGGTTTATTTGTTATTAGCGGACATTTTGCGATGAAAGCAATATCGAGTTTGAGATGTCAATCATGGGTTATTGCCCAATATCCCGAGATAGCGAACCAATCAAATTGCGCCATCTTAGGAGGTTCACGTGTAGCATATACTAACTATAGATAATATCTATGTATTTATCTATGTATCTGTATAATCTGCTGAACACTCTCTTACTAGTCACTACTCTCAAGGGTCTCAATGGGGCTTTGGTCCGTGTCTCCCCAACGTGACGTCATGCAATGCATTCTGGGGGAAATGAGAATCAATAGCAAACCGCTAAAATAGTACCTACTTTTTCGTATTACATTCCGTTTTGTGATACCTAACAACATTAAATACAATAAATAATAGTTTAAATCTTTATTATCAACAAGCAAATTGCACAAATTCGTTGGAAAATAAACCCTGCAACACGGCCTTTAAACAACAGTTTAAACTTGAGCTGTAAACAAAACTGTCTCAACTGCAATTTGGAAATTAGAAAGGAATTGCAAGTGAAAGTGTACTTGAACTACAACATACAATCACTGCAAATTGCATTAAGGCATTGTTTATTAAAGTGCAATAATAATAATAATGGTAACAGAACAAAACAAAAAAAATAATTGATCTCATGCTCTATGAATCGATATTGCAACATTTAAATGAAATCTATCCAAAATCGTTTAAATCGATTTTTTTACCCAGCCCTAGTAGGAACGTTTACAGGAAAGCCTGCATGAGGTTGTAGGAACGGTTACAGGTAAGCCTGCATGAGGTTGTAGGAACGTTTACAGGAAAGCCTGCATGAGGTTGTAGGAACGTTTACAGGAAAGCCTGCATGAGGTTGTAGGAACGTTTACAGGAAAGCCTGCATGAGGTTGTAGGAATGTTTACAGGAAAGCCTGCTTGAGGTTGTAGGAACGTTTACAGGAAAGCCTGCATGAGGTTGTAGGAACGTTTACAGGAAAGCCTGCATGAGGTTGTAGGAACGTTTACAGGAAAGCCTGCATGTGGATGTAGGAACGTTAATAGGAAAGGATGCATGTGGCTGTAGGAACAGTAAGAGGAAAGCCTGCATGTGGATGTAGGAACGGTAACAAGAAAGCCTGCATGTGGATGTAGGAACGTTAACAGGAAACCCTGCATGTGGATGTAGGAACGTTAACAGGAAAGCATGCATTAGGTGGTAGGACGGTTTACAGGTTAACGTGTGTCTGACCTGCCAGGCGGTGAGGCAGGAGGTGCACATGAGGTGGCTGCATGGCTCAATCTTCACGTCTTTGTCGTTCTCTGCGCAGATCTTGCACAGCTGGAAGGTGGAGCCCATCTCGCAGTAGAGCTCGTACTGCTCCTGTAAAACACAAACGGGAGACGAGGGAGAAAGAAAACATAAGGAGGTCTGGCATATCCAATGTAGATCTTTCTTGGATCGAAATTGGCCAATATCTTTACCCTATCAATACCTGCATAGAATTACTAAAGCGTTCAACGAAGAAAAATGTACAGTGGAAAAATTAATTCATAGTATTTTAGTATGATAACACAGGATAGTTTGGCCCAAAACAACCTATTGAAGGCTGGATAAGTGGTCCCTGTGTAGAGTGAGTAGGGCTTCGGTTGCTCTGGACCTAGCCTGGCAAAAGCTTCTCTCCAAGTTAAAGTAAAACAAAAAACAAAAAAATGTGGAATGTGTGTGAGTGTGTGTCTGTGTGACTGACCTGGGTGACTTTGATGTGGTCCTGTGGGGAGGGCTCGCACAGTCCAGTGAGGTCTGGGTTCTGGGCTCGGCCATCTGGGAACAAGTAGCTGGAAGGGACAGACATACACACTTCATTTCAAAATACACTGCCTCGAGTAAAACAATAGAGGCCCTGATCATATGCGTGAAGTACAAGCAGAACTAAAAAGTTGAGCCACAAACAGCCATGATTTTAAGATCAGCTTCAACTATCACATCCATTTATAAACTCATTTACAAACATCTCAAAATACAGAACTAGAGGTGGGCTCTGGGGTGTTCACTCACAAGCCCTCCCTGTAGCCGTCGATGAGGGCCTGGAAGAGGGGTTTGTTGTGGGGGATGGTCTGCAGGATGTTCCCATCGGCCGTCACGTAGCCGATGGCCCACTGGCCCAGACGGGTACAGCTCAGCCTGAAGATGTAGCTGAAAGGCACAGAGTGCAGCGTTGTGTCATCAGTCAGGTGAAAACCACAATCTGCACGGCTTTCAACCACAGATTTAAAGAAAGCCGAAGCCGGTGTTTGGTGTTAATCCCGGCTCCTGCCTCCGTTTCTATAATTACTTGTTTTTGGTGCCATACCAAAATAAACACACGATGAGTTGGAGACTAAACAACTCAGCGGTGATCACACGTCTACGTACAGCAGGTCTGCAAAGATCCCTGTTGCAACTTGACAACCTGACTTTAATCCTGGCTAAGCTGCTTGCATCAATTCTTCCAAAACACGTCAACATGTACAAAAGGGCTGGTTTAGTTTCACCAAACCTAAATGTACGTAACCAACGAAAATTACTTGAAAACGCTATTCATTCTAGTGAAAAATATGTAAAATCCTTCTAATGAAATGCTGAGAAGAGGAAAGTGTACCACAACCAAATGAAAACACAGGGTCTGTATTTCCCCGGTTGCTTTCATTTTATTCTTGCGTCTGGCTGTGGAAAACAAGACAAAACACTCGGGCATAGTGTTTTGTCTGCAATCTCTGGAGAAAATCTTTGCGGCTCTTTGCATGCAAGTGTAATGCAGGCTTAATGCCCCGGGAAGGGGGGGGGGGGGGGGGTTCCTACCTGCCCGGTTTGTGGATGAAGCGATGCAGTCTGGCCTTGACTTCATCGTAGGTAAGGAAGGCCATGTAGCCGGAGTGAGTAACAGCTAGACTGTTCCAGTTCCTTAATAGAGATGCCCATGGCTGTGACAAACAGACATACATACACATTTACATAAGCAAAACACATGGGCTTCTATGTTGCACAACGCCAAGTACGGGGAAGCTCGAACAGACAGGGTTTATGCTAAGTTACATTTGAAGGTTTGGATGTCTAAAAGATGAAATGAAAAATACTGTGGTTGAAAGATCATGATCATGTATGGCCGATACAGGGGCTCCCAGCATTTTACATTGCCTTCTGTAAAACAGATTCAAACAAGACAACTTAAATCTTTGATTGAAACATTTTCTTAAAGATGTATTTGTTGCTTTTTTATTCATAAAGATACAGTGAGTTAGAAAGTAATGTATGGGAGAGAGGACATGAAAAAGATGACCACATCATGGTTGATTTTCACCTTTAGATGTCAGTTTGATCAAAGTTAAAATGTTTCTACTACTTAAAATGCATAAATAAGTAGGATCAACAAGTTCAAAGCAGAGCTGTACAAATGTGAGGGAAGTGAGTTTAAGTAAAAATATATGGGTAATTTGTTAACATATTTTGGGATCGAGGGATGGGACATTTCAGTGATAAGCAAACACCAATACCTTCATGGGGAGCTTCCAAAAGGCGTAACAAAAAACACAATAAAACAGGCTTACTGCACCTTAATCAAACAGTTGAACATCTGCACAGAGGAAGTTGACTATGAGTACCAACAATGTGCAAAGGGCAAGAAAATGATTAAAAGAGAAATGCAACAACTGACGCTGACTATTAAGCCTCTTTAAGTGGTTTGTTGAGACGGATAAATGGAGCTCAGTGAGCGTAAGATAAAGTCCTCTGATAAATACTTAATTTGTGCTTCGGTTTGTACTCGTAGGCCACTTCCTCTGTGAGCATCATGTGAGGGTTTGAGCTGTTTAACTGCATTTAGCCTAATGAAGTGGTTGTTGCAGGTTAAAGAAACTCCCTATTCATGAACACCAACGTGCGACTTCCTGTACCCCTGCGTTTCTTTGTGGCCACCTAACTTCTCAGACTTGGAGGCCTGCCGCTTGGCGTTTTCACCGCCGAACACCGGTTCCAAAAACCGACCCTCCCGCATGCCCAACTTCCACTACCACATGCCCTTGTGCCTCTCATTTAGCAGGAAGGGTAACCATGGGGCTGAAATTAACTGCCCACGCAAATGTGGACTAAACGGTCAGAGAAAACACTATAGGTTGCAGAAATACAGATCGAGACCGAGAAGAGGGAGGGTTAGAGGCAGAGAGAGACAGAGAGATACAGAGAGGGAAAAAAAGAGACAAAGAGACAGAGAGACGGGGACCAAGAGAGAGGGAGAGAGCAAACGGTTGTTGGCCAGAGCAGCGAGCCTACCTGGAACAGCCTAGTGAAGATGTCAAACTCGAACACAGAGATGTAGTCGTTGAAGGTGAGGTCGATGGTGGACTTGAGGGCCATGGCTTCCAGCCCGGAGCTGATGGGATGGAACTCATGCAGGGCCTGTCTGAAGGTCCTCCAGGGCACGATGGTCCTGCCAGGACAGGAAGGATGTCAGTTACCACTGAACAAGTTAGCGCTAAACAAGTTACCACTGTTCCCAGTCACCACATTACAGTGTAGACTAGGACCGCTAGTCTGAGGTCGTACACATCAAGACATGTACAAGGAAATCATGTCGCTGACATTGCTTTTGGTTTGTTTGTTTATTATTATTACTGACAAACTTAGACAACCGGCATAACAATATTCTGATGGTATTATGTTACTAAGGTCTGCCAGGGTTAAGGTATGGTTAAGCTTAAACCAGAACTCGGTCTCAACCGAGCGAAACCCTGGGCTGGTGGGATGTTCGGTATCCCTAACAGCTGATTTCAATCTCATAGGAAAAATTCACTCACTCTCAAATTGGTTGACCTTGAAATGCGCCTTCATGAAAGGCTTCAAACACCATATTATAGCGGACCCTAAATATTTGATAAATCAGGGAATTCCACAGCAGTCATTAACATTTCATACCTTTTTAAAGCCGAGTTTGTTCATTACTTTACTACTTCCGGATGAAAAGGCAGGCTCTATAAAACTAGTTGAATACATCTAGCATTCAACAAACAGTAATAGATCTGTGATTAAAAATATCTATCTATGTTTAATATATGAATCTACATCTGAAAAAAAGGTGAAGCTCTAGTTTATTATACAGTAGTGTAGTGTAGATACTTTGAACATGCATCAATTTGCATTACAAAATAATGTTAACTAAGTTTATTCATCTTTTTGGGGTGTTTTTCTGCTGCCAGCCACTGCAGGGAGCGTCAAATATAGACCCCACGCCAAAAACCAAATAAGCGCTCACTACTGCCGTACCGCTAGACCCCAGGGCTTAGCTCCGGTACCTCTAGACCTCATGGCTAGGCTACGGTACCGCTAGACCCCAGGGCTTAGCTACTGTACCGCTAGACCCCAGGGCTTAGCTCCGGTACCTCTAGACCTCATGGCTAGGCTACGGTACCGCTAGACCCCAGGGCTTAGCTACTGTACCGCTAGACCCCAGGGCAAAGCTACTGTACCGCTAGACCTCATGGCTAGGCTACGGTACCGCTAGACCCCGTGGTTTAGTTACTGTACCTCTAGACCTCATGGCTAGGCTACGGTAGCGCTCCTATATGAACTTGTCTGTTGCCATCATCAGAGAAGTAGATGTTACAACTGTTGGGAAGTCATCAAGGCCCAAACCTGCTGTGTACCAGGTCGGCTTAAGGTGAGGCCCACAGCATGGCTCACCATGGTAACTGATATCAGATTAGTCAAGGCATGGTATTCCCCTGAATTCTGACTTTACATATCCGGTTAACCTGGAAATCCAGCTTCTGGAAATAGGGCCCAGTCGTATGAGCTTGGACAGCAACAAGGAGTGGTTGTCATTGTTGTGAAGGTTGTCGATGATCCTGGGTTGAAGAAACACTCACTTGTCCCCAAAGGAGCGTCTCCAGAAGTCTGCAGCGTCTGCTTTGGTGATGCGGAAGTTGTCGCCCTGGAAGAGGCCGTTGGGGAAGATGGCCTTCAGCTCGGCCAGCATGTGACTGAAGATCAGAGACAGCTTGGTCAGGTTGCGTCTGAGAAGAGAGAGAGGAACATGATTTCAGTACGGGAGCTGTGGCGGGAACCAGGCTCATAGACAGCTGGTCAGGTTGCGTCTGAGAAACCAGAGGGAGAGGAGCATCAGGTTAGCATGGTAGCTTTGGAGGGAACAAGGCTCAGAGACCCGTTACTATGCTCCACACCCTAAAACAAGCATTTGGACTTTGGAGCATGCCTTAGCTAAAACTAGCTTGGAAAAAGATATAGAATGAAAGAAAATGAAGCACCCTGAATTCATCCTTTCACCCATAACAGAATCTTTCCCAAAACTTTTTTAGGTTAGTAATTTACCACATTCAGATTTATAGATTGAACAAAATTTGTATTTTGCCAAATAACCTCAGGGTTCACCACAAGTTCACATATATTGACAAAATAATATTTTGGATAAATTTGTGATTTTGTGTCTTCATTTCATTGATTCTGTGTTTCCATCGCCAGTGGATGGTGCAGCAAATGGTTATTTGGGGTCCAATGAGCTGTGACGATAGGATGAAACTAAAGGGCAAAATCTAAAATAGTAGTCTAAAATGTTTAATTCATTAACAAAATATAAATGCATAATTGGGCATATCTTCCACGCTTTACACATCCATGTCCACTCTTCATTCTGCCATTAGTCGTTTCATTATGTTCTTATTAGAAGTTATTTTGTTGCTTTCCTTAACAAATACAGCAAATAGCCCTGGGCAGTTGAATGTCGAAACTTTAGGATGCGTATCATTGCGCAAAGTACCTCCAGAAAATAACATTAGGTTGGTCATAGAAATAGTGTTGCATTATTAGTAGCTACAGGAACCAAAAACGTCTGTCGTCTCAATACACCAGAAGAGCTTGCTTATTTGCATGGGTAAAACGTACCAAAATATTAAAACATGCAACCTAAACAGTCAGGGTTGCAAAAACCTAAGCCCAGCTGGGTGATGAACCGAGAAGTGTTATGAAGTTCCCCGTTAATACAAGTACAATTGCGAAATAGTGAAAGCACAGAAAATCTCCTTCTCTGTATTCAGGAAGTCTACTTTTCTTGTCGTCTTCCTTTACAACACTGCCTAACGAGGCTAGACATATACAACAAAGGCGTTGGCTACCACGATAGCCTCCATGACAGTTTCTATTCGGAACAGAAAAATTAACTAAAAAGAATCCTCTACATGCTGAATTCAAACAATTGTCACTACATATGATCATTTCCTTGTTTTCTTGACTTCATATAACATACAGAAATGAACCCAACCAACACATTTACAAATGTTTATGACTTCAGAAGGAAGGAATCATATCGCCCGGTCTCACAGGGGGACTGTGTTTTTTTTTAAATTGTCATTCATCTTCACTAATGATCATGATACATACACAACTGAATGTGCAGGAGACACAAATGCCCACTAGTCCTACAAGTGGCAGAACCAATAAACGTGTTCCGACAATGAATACGCCACAATAGCAGTGATGCCTATCAGAGGGTAAAGGGAGCGATAAGGAAAGAGATTTCTGTTCTGCTCACGGTTTCTGCGAATAGGGGAAGTGAAGTCTGTCACATCTGCCAGTCACAAGTATGCAAAAAAGAAAAAAACAGAACGGAAACAATGATCCTGAACTCAGACATTTTCTCTGAAAATATAACATGAGAAACAGACCTCAAGAAACATGGACTGATTTGATTGATCAGGCTCCAAATCATTGCAGACACAAGCCAAAGTCCATGTCCCCTTTTTGTAAGATGATCCTATATATTCTTCAATACAGTAAGGAATAGACGATACCAGGACTACGACTCATTTTGAGTCAGTCTTGTGGCAAACATAAAATAAAACAACCTTAATATCCATGTCCATTAAGATATCCAACCTTAATATCCAACAACCTTAATATCCAAACCCAAACCCAGGCCAAATTAAATGATACCGTTGTTTCCAGACGATACAAAACCTTTAGCACAGTTGCACAGAAAATGTTCCACCCTGGCCATTAGGCAATGTTTATGTTATTTCATATTCAATATAGTTGAATGTATACAACCAGCCTCTGAAACAGTTCAAGAGGAACCATCCAGTTGCTATTTTCTAACACAAAGTACTGCTTCATATACAGTATATACGATGTGGAAAAAACATAGAAAAACAAAAACATTTTCAGCCACACAAATCTGAAAATGTGACCGTTGACATCATATGTCAGGGATACAAGTTATGCATTGGTCTGATTATGAACATTTACGCTAACGGTCCAACTTTGAGGCAAAGTTTGCAGAGATGGAATTGATGATGCAGACAACGTTCTTCTTCAATAACAGGTACACGAAGCAGTACTCAGTCTTATAAGTTCCCCTTTAAAGTATAGGCTGTGGAATATTTAGATTTAGATTTAGGGCATTTATCCAAAGCGACTTACAATAAGTGCATTTGTTACAATAAGTACATTTGCCATAAGAAGTGAAACAATATATCGCTGTCGGTACAGTAAAGACGTTCATACAACCAAGTGCAAGTATTACAATCGCTAGGCTAACCCATTCCCTGTGTAAAGCAGCGATAGCAGCTACTGTAGATGCTACACAATTAAGTACCTTGAATAAGTGCAATGTACAAGTGCCAGGACGTACAACATTCAATGGTGGCTGTGCATTGGTTTCTATGCAGAGTCGAGATGAACTCTGAACAGGTGAGTTTTGAGTCTTTTGCGGAAGCTGGTGAGCGACTCTGCGGTCCTGACATCGGTAGGGAGCTCGTTCCACCACTAAGGTCCCAAAACAGAGAAAAGTTGTGACTTTGCTGATCGGCCTTTGCTTGCTCTTAGCGATGGCGGTACCAGACGTCCAGCTGAGGAAGTTGAGCGGAGGGATTGAGCTGGGGTGTGTGGCTTTACTAATGCTTGGAGGTAGGCAGGGGCAGTTCCATCAACTGCCTTGTATGCCAGTACCATCATCTTGAATCTGATGCAAGCAATTACAATATTAAGCATATAAGCATGATACATCATTTAAGAGGTGGTGCAGTAGTGAAGGATAGCCGCGGGGGTTAGGCTGCTGGACTCACAGCCGAAAGGCCCTGGGGTTGAACGAACGTGCACCATTGATCCCTACCTGCTCATTCACTCACTTATCACATGCCCCTTAACAAACAAAAAAACACAAGTGTACGATAAGAACCTCTGCTCAATGACTCAATGGTGTGTGTTGACCAGCCCTGAGGAGAGGAGGCTGACCTACCTTGGCTGAGAGTTCTCCTCGTACATCCTCTCCTTGGCTTCCTTGAACAGGCTGATGGTCTGCTTGATCTTGTTGGTCAGGTTCTCAATCACCACGCGGAAGTACTCGTTCTCCCCGAGGACCTCCATCTTGCCCTCGTAGCGCGACAGTATGGTGCGCAGGTGCTGGTAGGTGTCAGGCAGCAGGTCCAATATGTACGGCGGGCTGTTCTTCAACGCAACCTTGGGGTTCTGGCACAGGCGGACCACCTGTTGGGGGAATTGGAAAAGCGTTTAATTCACACGCTAATTACCCCAATTCAAGGAGGCCTTTGCAATCTGGACGTGATGCTGTGGAATGACTGCGTTTGATACCAAAACACCTTTCTTTTTCTCACAAATAGCCAGTATTTTCTAACCAGAGGATAAAGGGTAAAGATCACGCAAAGACATATCTTGTTTATGTTTCAATTAAAGAATGAAATTCGACTAAACTTGTGGTCTGGGTTAGGGTTAGGCTAAGAGTTTCTGTCTACTAGTCTTACAATTTGAAGAGCTGTAAACAAAAAAGCAATTGAAATGTCGAGCAGGGACATATAGAAAATAGTGTGCTGTCTCACTACTAATATTCTTTTCCGAATATTATTACACATTTCTGTTGAATCATTGCCACAAATCAATGGCACTGAATGAAAGTAATCCCCCTACTTCGGAGCTCCTTGCTTTTGAAACCAATAATTGGATGATATATTGCCTCCTCTAGAATACAGCCAAAGGACTAATGTAAACTCTTACAATAGATGTTTCATGGGGGTGAACAGTTATCTGTAAACTACTATATTCTCTCAACATCTAACTGTTCCTACATTCTAGTCTAACCTCTACAACCATAAAGGAACGATGCGGGGATTGGCCACTAATGAATACTTATTGTGCTCTTCTTACACCCACTCTCAATAATACAACCACTGTGGTGCTGGTAGTGGTTGGTGAAAAGAAAAGGGCACTTTTCCAATTCCCCATAAAAAGTCATGCTACCATAATTTTCAACCTCTTTTAAGGTTAGCAAAAAAAATTAAATAATACGACATACATAATCATCTTTCTTTAATTGATCAATAGGTCCAGTGATTATTAAGCATGGTGGTAACAAAAGCTATCCTGGTGCCAACTGGTGTTTGGTTAGTAGGCTACAGAAGTCAGAACAACCAAAGTGTCCATTGCACACTGACAGCATGGAGAGTAAACGTTGACTTTTTGGTTATCACTTCACTTTTTTGGCGAAGCAGAGATTTCCGCCTACATTTTGGATTGGTTTTCCTCAACAACAAAAAATGAGAGAGAGACAGACTTTATAGGAATCAAATTATGGAAATGTTCCTTTAGATTTCAGTGGAATTGAATAGACGTTAACATGAAGTTCAAGCATATTAAACAACTAAGATGGCCTTGGCCTTCAAGGATCCAGGAGTACGCGTTCATGGTGCTAGAATCCCTCTGGGACACTGGACACAGTAATGTTGTTATCATGAGTGAAGTCCATTTATTAAGAAGGAACTAATATACCATCTTGCCAGTGCAAGACAAAATATTGTTCAATTTAATACATAACTCTTAAATAGGTCTAGGTTACTAATAAAATAGGTACTATTTATGATTTGCTTAATTCATGTTTAATTGTACAATGTTACGCAAGTTTTTGCTCGGCATCAATATAAATTTGACAAATAATTGAAATGCCCGAAAAAAATTTACCTGCATGTATCCACGTGATAGACGGTCTGATGTATATTGCCAATCGCAAATATCCTAGTTTTTATATCAGTATAATAACCTAACAATTTGTGGGACAGTTTTAATAATCCTGCCCAACAACTTTAAGTCGGTGTGCCTTGAATCTCTGGTAAAAAAAAAGGTTGGGAACCACTGGTTTAGGCACTGATATGATTAGTGAAGTGATGAAAAGGTGAGAATGAAGCCGATTACAGCTGCAACCATCCATTGCTTTACTCCACCGTGTAAGTGACTAATGCACGCATTGACACAAAAACCATGTTAATGTTTGTTTATAATAAACGCTTTGGTTCCCACATCGGTAATGTCTACCAATGTATATGGTTATATGTTGCATGACTCTATCCAACGACATATCTCTTAATAATATATGTAAAAATCCAAAAAATATAAAAATAGCCAATTGGTATGAAGTGTCGCTAATAAGAATTCCTGAGTCCATGCACTCATCATATCTGATGTCAACAGTTGCACTGCTGACGAACACAATTCTCAATCCTAAACCCTACTCGTGTATTGAATTGGAAAATGCAAAAGCCGCATAAGGAAACATGACAAACGCCAGTCTTAAATGGTGCAAACGTGGCCTTCATGCAAACAATCTAAGCAATCAAACAAAGTGACTTGAACAAATTGCCCACATTAATGCCAATCATCCCTTTCGAATGCTAAAGGTTCCTTCCAATGGACAGAGCGTATTGAGGGGTAAAACAATGCCCCATTGTTTACACCATCAATACAGTGTTGATGTGTCTATGTTTATCATGAAGTCATGGACATCGCTTTACCTTGTCCATTAGTTTCCAGCATTTCTCGACCATTTTCTTGTCGACCACGGGCGGCTGGTGGGGCTGCAGCGGCTGCTGGTGGGGCTGGAAGGCGTCCTTCATCAGCCCGATCAGCCCCGCGCCCCTCCTAGGGTTCCCGGCCATGCTTCGGTCGCCTACCGGGGGTCAGCCCCGGGGCTTCTGGTTCGTCAGCGAATGTTAATTCTGGACACGTATTTCACTCCGAGCAGTGGTGGACTCTGCTGCACATACTCAGCAGTGTATTGTGACCGACCATACCCTGTAGGTCCTCTGACGACCGAGCTGCTCGCCGACGAAGGGATCGGTTCAGCTGGATGCGATGGATGCTAGGCTAACGAGCTAACCTTTAAAAGGCTCTCTCGACTCCTCTACACCACGGAGGACCACCCCTTTTTGAAGCAGTTTATTTTCGGTTCCATAAGCGCATGAATGACGGCCGGTGTGTTACAATGACTGCCAACACGGAAGAGATGGAAGCCTTGATAACAAGGGCGAGTCTATCGCCGTGCCGTTTCTCCGGTCTTCTCCGGTGGATATCTGGACTTGTCATCCACTAAGTGTTGCCAGATTGGGCGAGAAATTGGGCCCAATCTGGCAACACTGGCTGCAGCGCGCACCAGCCAGTGTTGCCAGATTGGGTCCAATTTCCTTCCCAAACTGGCAACACTGTACACTGAGCTTCTACATTGTGTCGTATGCGTGCTACGTCAGGTCAGGGCGAGGAGGCTCGTGCCTCCTCGCTCTGACAAACGTTCTATCTTTAAAAAAGAATAATAATTATCTTTTAAAGTCTTAACAACACCAGAAGCAAGCGACTGTCTTGTCATATTCATATTTACTAATTTAATGTCAGTTTGCCACGAAAAGAAAAACGGAAGGCAGTGAAACTAAATAATGCAGTCTCAGTATAGAACATTATATATCACTAAACAAAAAAACATCTTAAACAATCTCAATACAATTTAATACAATTGTTAACATTATAGCTATCGTGCACATTTATTACGTAAAGGTTCAAGACCTTTACACGTAAAGGTCTTCTGCTGGTTTTATATCCAACATTAAAACAATCAAATCAATGAATGCCTTTCCTTAATAGGGAAAAAACACACACACAAAAAAAACATTTAGCAAACATAATTATACAACTTTAGCAATTGCTACTAAACTGTAAAAAAAGTTCTGTCAGTTGATATTAACTATATATCTAGGGCATTACTGCCGGTAAGACTAGCACAAACAAATCCATAGTCCTGCTGACATAAATATCGCCAGTTCATAGATTAGTCCATTAAGTGCTTTGATAATGATTGACGTGAAGACCATAGCAGCAGTTTCAAACCAAAGAAACAGCTCGGTCATTTTCACAATAACACAGCCTATATGAACTATTATACATATCGATATTCCGATTCATAAATCTCTCATACAATAATAATATGGTTATTTCTGGACTGGACTGATGAGCTTGTTTAAGATTCTACAAATATTCGTAGTTTGTTTTTATTATGGCTCCAACTGCTGCAATTATGCCTTGCTTGCACATTCACGTTTGTTGATAACGTTTATGAAGTTAAACCAGTACAAATAACATGTATCAGTATCTCACGTCAACCTTTGATGTCTTAAAAGGTCAAACAGACATTGGGAACAACACATTTTTGTTATTGTTTATTGTACATTTTTTTGTAATGCTATTGCAGTAATTTGTACTGAATATTTATTTTCCATTAGTTAGATGAAGTGAGTCAAGATTAAATGATTAGGTCCCATTATTACTGTTGTGATTAATGTAATCTTTAAGAAACCAGTCTTATTCTTCAGTGTTGAATCCACGACGGCCTGTGTACATGTAACTCGCAAAAAAAAAACTAGTGCTCGAGTGGCAGTTCAAAAGTTAAAAATAGTAGCTAGTCCTTAAATGTTAACATTTTTAGCATGTATCAACCCCCGCCTGCATCCCTTCAGCTGGCGGTGTGGCTGAAGCTCAGGGCCACGTTTAGCATGTATCAACCCGCGCCTGCATCCCTTCAGCTGGCGGTGTGGCTGAAGCTCAGGGCCACGTTTAGCATGTATCAACCCGCGCCTGCATCCCTTCAGCTGGCGGTGTGGCTGAAGCTCAGGGCCACATCGAGAAGCCGCAGCCCCACCTCTGCCTGGGGCCCCCCGGGCAGGAACTCCGTCGACAGCTCTCGGTACGTGCTGCACAGCCGGCGCGCCGGGACGTCCCTCCTGTGAATGGCGTGCTTCCATTTGTGGCGTGCCTCGCCGTACAGCACCAGCAGCGACCTGCGGGGGAGACGGACGGCCACCCGTACCTCCTGGTCGTCCCCAGCGTGGTTTGTGTCCTCGCCCCCTAGTCTGAGTTCCAGTGCCTGCGCCGCTGGGAGGGACATGGTGAGCACGCTGTCCGAGAGCATGTTGACGGTCACCAGGCGCTCGCCCCACAGCCAGGAGTCGTCCAGGTGCGGGTCGATGGAGGAGCCTCGCCCGGGGTGGTAGTCTAGGTTGCATTGCTCCACAGGCTGAAAGCCCTCCAGGATGGGCTGCTGAGCCATCCTCTCCACCAGGGGCCGGCTGATGGCTGGCAGGCCCTGGAAGCTGCCCAGACGCACCTTCCGCTTCTTGAAGTTGACCTTGGGCCCAAAGTCCTGATAACAGTAAATGCAGTTTAGGTTAGTTTGTTTTCTTGGAATATATATTATTAATATATTTATTGGTATAGATTATTATATCAGTATATATTGGTGATATAGACGAACACATGGTTCAAAGAATGATGCACGCCAAAATGTGATGAAAAGGGATACAGAGTGGTGCATAAATGTAGATTGATTGTAAAACACAACCTGTTTTTTGCGTCCCGACTGGGACGGGCTCCAGATGTTTTTGTCCATCTCGTGTACAAGCTCTTCCTCCTCCTGTTTGGACAGGAAGTCTTCCCAGAGGAGGACACCTGGAAAGGGGAAGGATGGAGGTTTTCCATCCTTACGTACCGCTGATTTTAGCAAGGGATCGTACCAGAATTGCAGTTTAACCTGGAAAGGGCAACACACGTTTAGGTGACACAGATGGAAAAACCGGTGCTCGTGTGATATTACTTAAATGTCACATTAAATAAAGGCTTTGTTTTGTTTCACTTGAGACTGACAGTGTGGTTAGGGGCTATACAAATCAATTAATGTTAAAACAACTGCGATCTCCCTGTTGTTCACAGTTAAAGGCACAAACACAAAATAAGTGTGCACCAAAAAATGATGGATAAAACATAAAGTGTCAAGAGTGATGTAGGCCGGGAACAAGGTGCACATAGCATAGAGATAATCACATGGAGGCTTATGAACTGCTGAATGTCAGAAGGAATGTTTATTGCCAGCGTTTTAGATAACTCCCTCCGTCTAAAGTTAAGCTTTATTTTATATAAACATATACCTCCGCTTCGTTCCCGTTTAATATATATTCCTCCTTCAGTCGCTCACATAACAGACAACTTCGGATGCCTTTACAGCCACATTTGCTGACATTATCATCGGCCTCTGTTGAGGACATCATCTTTTCTATCGGTCTTTCTGATTACACTTCCGTATTTACCTTGTGCGTCACTTCCTCCACGTGTGTCTTCTTCGTTCACAGCAGAGTGTTGGAGGCGAGGTCATTGATGCCCCAAGTGGTTAATTTGTTGTTGGCCTTTTTTGACCCTTTAGCTTCTTATTGGCTGGCACCATGGACGGATACAGTCGTCAAGGCACTTTCATGTACACATACTAATACAAAGATGTTCAGTATTACAAAAACACTATATAGGCCTAGACATAGAGGTAACTTATCAGTATTAAAACTGCAACATAACTAAATAAATGCTTGGGGACATGGGGTGAACTGTCGTTCTACAGTTGGTAGCATAAACTGTAAATGAGTCCATTCCACCACATGTAGAGAGTCAGATATTTGTAACAATCGGACATAAATGGGACACTCCTGAGAAACACATATGAGAAAAACAGGATGCATGTGATGCTGATCTACACAGAGTGGACCCCAACACAGGGAGTATACGGGCAAGTGTATATATCCCACAATATAGCATTCCTTTAACACCTGTATCATTATGCAGGAAGAAAACGGTATCCAGCTTCTGTGGAAGCAGAAGATGGGTTGTTGCAGGAAGGAGGAAACTGAGGTTGGCACATGTTTTTGGTGTACAGGAGTGTAGTCCACATTGTTGTTGGTAGGGTGACATTGATGGCTTACATGATGAATGTGGGGAAACAGTTGATCATATCCACAACCCGGGGGACTCCTGCCACTCTCGCAGTAATGCACTTTTCGTGGTTTGTAGAAGCCCCTCCGTTTACATTTACATTTACATTTAGGGCATTTAGCAGACGCTTTTATCCAAAGCGACTTACAATAAGTGCATTTGTTACAATAAGTACATTTGTCATAAGAAGTGAAACAATATATCGCTGTCGGTACAGTAAAGATGTTCATAGAACCAAGTGCAAGTATTACAATCGCTAGGCTAACCCATTCCCCGTGTAAAGCAATGATAGCAGCTACTGTAGATGGTACACAATTAAGTACCTTGAATAAGTGCAATGTACAAGTGCCAGGACGTACAACATTTAATGGTGGCTGTGCATTGGTTTCTATGCAGAATCGAGGTGAACTCTGAACAGGTGAGTTTTGAGTCTTTTGCAGAAGCTTGTGAGCGACTCTGCGATCCTGACATCGGTAGGGAGCTCGTTCCACCACTGAGGTCCCAAAACAGAGAAAAGTTGTGACTTCGCTGATCGACCTTTGCTTGCTCTAAGCGATGGCGGTACCAGACGTCCAGCTGAGGTAGTTGAGCGGAGGGATCGAGCTGGGGTGTGTGGCTTTTAGTTTGAAGGAAGAACAACCTATTCTCCATCTCTACCTGCAGTGGTTCCCAGACGATTACCAGTCATGTAACCCAGTGACCATGGACATCCTAGGGCCCCCAGCATCGCCGACAGCTCACGAAAACGCTTTTGTTGTTATTTCTTTGTTATAATAATTCAAGTGAATTGTTTTTCTCTCCTGTAAAAGTCCTTACATCCACAAAATCTTCCAAACAGTGGTGTTTTCCCCACCCAATATCTTATTGTTTCTAAGCAAACTAGACACATGGGTTTGCCTTTGAATGTTCCCATCTTGACTGAAAGGTACGGTTTTCTTGACTTAGTTTTCTTTTCATTTTTGCACTGCTCATGGCCATGGCTCGCTGTCTTTATTCCTCCCTCACGGGGAAGGCCCGCGGCCCTGAGATTTTTTAAATAGGAAGCGTCCTCTATCGGTGAACAGTATAATGACTGACTGATTCAGTTGCGTTTAAAAATATATATAAAATTAATAAACCTTATTATTTATAAAATGTCCATTCTATTTTTTAGTATCTGTGGGCCACACTGAGTGAGGATGCATGCGGGCTGCCAGTTGCCCATCTCTGCCAGAAACCATTACAAACTTTTTTGCAATGGTTACAACCCAATAGTTTAGCGTGTTTCTTGCATCTTATAATCTTTGTCATTATTATACTGTTTATATTGTTAATACAAGTTGTGTCATATATTCTCTGTTCCTTTTGACTGCGTACCCCCAATCCGTTCTTCCGGCAATTCGAATTCGCCCTGCAACCTACGATTGATGTTGGTCTGGCAATAGCCAGGCTAACGTTCCTTCGTTGCTGACTGCAATCACCGCGTAACAACGTCATTAGTTGAGTGCATGCAGCGCTCAACTATTGCTCTTCTTAAGTTCTCTTCTTTCTTCTTTATTATTCACTACAAACTTTGGGACCTATCTCCTTCCTCAATTTTTCACCTCCAGACTCCATTCCAATTTTAAAATGTTCAGATTAGCTTGGAATCACTCTCTTATTTTCAGACTTTTAAAATATTTTATACTTGGATATTCTACTTTAAAAAAAAAATTAACATTGGAAGTCCATGGGAGGACGGCGGAGCCTTCCGCCCCTTCTGTGACACCGACGCTGCATTCACACTACATGTGTTCGTCGACGGATGGGGGCTTTTTGACGTATCCATCTGTTTTCCCGGGTTGTATTACAAGGGTGATTTGCATATATTTGCATAACACGATCTGATTGGCCGACGGATCCGTCGCTGCCAGAAAAGTTGAACATTTCTCAACTCTCGAAATGCATTGTGGGTCCGTCCATCCTTTCAGCTCCGTGGCCTGCATCAAAAGTTCACCGTTTCAGGCAGCGTTGGATCCGTCGGCCATTCAGCCCGCGGTCGGGCTGCCCGGAGCCGGGATCCCCGGCTATATATAGATATAGATATATATCTATAGATTTGGTGGTTGTGCTTATTATAAAGAAAATGCCTACATAACATTCAAATGGCATAATGATAATGTGATGGTAATTGTCATTTATTCAATGATTATTAACATAGAAAACACTTATATTTGTGTGTATTTTTCTTGATTTTTCCAATTTTCTCGCAAGGTATTTGCGGGAGCAAGTCACAACTGTAGCGTTGCAAGGGTGTCCATCGAAAAACTTTACTTCGAGGGGATGTTAGCCCTCCCCCTTATCCTACCTTAAATTTTTTTTCTGTATTTATTTTCTTTTTATTATGCTTAAGTTTTGAGAGAGTGGGGGTAGCTGAGCCTCATAACTCTGGCCACACAGTAGGGGGCGCTAATGCACGTAACTCTAGCCATACAGTAGGGGGCGCTAATGCACTCCTCGCCCCTCGGTTGGAAAGAAGAAGAACAAGTTCCTGTATCGGAAATTACGTCACGGTCTGCACAAAGTTTTTTCCCGGGAGCGAGTCGGCAGCGTCGGTGAGTAGCGTATAAATTATACTTAAATATAAACAATTCAACCAGTAGATTTATACTAGTACGTTATCTAGCAGCAAGCTGCGTATTAAAAATCAAGCTTGTAAAAACATCGCACCGTCCACTTTATTCTCGATCAACATACTACAAAATAAGAGTACCAAGTAACCCATGAGTGCGACTCATGCAAGCAGGCTACTGTTGGTAAGTTGTGTAAACCTCGTTCTGTTTGGCGCTGTGGTACCTTTTGCGAGGTGTACCGAGGCATTTGTACGAAAATATTATCTGAGTTTTATTGTCACTAAGTCACTGTCGTTAAGTTTCAACATTTAATTGTTTTTGTTTGCACAACTATAGTCCGTCTTAAACATTTGCTTTAAACAATCCTTTCCTTTTATTTTAGAATAGGCGATGGAGAAGATAACAGAAAAGTTTTTATTGGAGAGGGCTTCTCCCAAAACCAAAACACTGGAACAAATCCAAACCTTGAAGTAAGTATACCTGTTATTATCCTAAGCCAATGTGTAATATTTCGACTGGAGTGTAGAACTGAGACCATGAGGGCCATTGCTAGTATTCATCAAAGTGCCTGGCTTCTGCTGGACATCTTGGTTGGCATGGTAACATTTCATACCAACTGCTTAAAAACCAGCAATGCAGAGTCAATCCAGAGTCATTGTGGCCTATGGTTTGTTGTTAAACTTAATGGGAATAGGAACACTTTTCACGATTAAGAAGAGACCTCCTTTGTCGTTCTGCTCGCTTCAGTCTCTCTCGGCTCGGGCTGAAGTGTAAGGACCTGCCTGTGACGCTGCTGTCCCGGCTACGGTCGCTGCAGTCCTGGGATCTGTGTGGGAACCGTCTTGAGGAGCTGCCCCAGGGCCTGGCCCTGCCCAACCTGCGCTCTCTCGACCTCTCGGATAACGAGATGGAGGACGTCACCACCCTGGACTCCCTCACTGGTCTGGAAGAACTCAAGCTGGACGGCAACATTTATATCACTGTGAGGAACGGCATTGATAAAGAAAACACAGGGAAACAAGGCTACCGCAGCAGTGTTTGCTGTCGGTTTTGATGTGTTATGCAATACGGCGTACATTCTACTAGCAAGTCAAACGTACGTTTGGCCCCCCCAGGTGAACGACGAGTACAAGCTGATGGTGCTCCTGCCCAAGCTGAAGATGTACAACGACAAGAACATCAGCAGCAGGGCCGACCACATCCGCCACACCAGCAGCCGCATCCTCCACGACAGGGTACGACGACGACGGGAACAATGAAGCCGACTTGTGCATTATGCCAAAGTAGTTTTTCGCTCATAGCGTAAATGACTAGGCACAAACACCGTCTGACTCTAACGCCCTGCTCCGGTGTAACAGGTTGTTGCCGTCTGGGCCACGAAGTTTGGCGTCCTGGACACAAACTCCCAGGAGAAAGTGGAGGACATGGAGAGAGAGTTTGTGACCACGGCTCAATGTAGCATCCAATTCGGACCCAACTCCACCAGAGACTACATCCGATGGAGGGTGAGCCCAGAACCTTACCTTTTACCTGTTGTTGTTTTTCCCTGGTATGTCAGTTAATGAAAGACTGAAGGAATAACCGCAGACACTCGCTTTTTAGATGCTGTGTTGTTATCTCAGGTTTGCTGTAACAATACAGGGTTAAAAAATGTACCAAGCTAAACGTGCTCCCATGTTTTTGGAAAGAAAAAAACTATTTAAGTTGACTCAGGATGGGTTGTGTAATACGGTGGGCTTATCCGTATGTTGTGTTCTCTCTTCAAAGCCATTACGAATGTTTTTTGTTGAATATTCAAACCCTATTTGAGTCTGCCAGCCAAAACCTTTAAATGTGGTGTCCATATTTAAAGCCAATTAGCCGTTCTGCAGCCAATTAGCAGATCAATATGAAAACAAGTGGATTTTAATGCACTGTTTTTGGGCATCTTAATAGTGTCTCCAATATCAAATGTCTTCCCTTTGAGGTGGGGATACTGGCCAAGGAATACCTGCGCTCGCTGCTTCAGCGCAACGAGGAAGGGGACAAAAGCCAGGAGTCCATAATCACAAAGGAGAACAATGTAAGACTCTTAATGCTCGAATAGCACTGTATTTTTTGTTGAGGATATTGAACTCTGTCAAACAAATGCTATTACGATGCTGGTGCTATTTGCAGTTTGGTTTAGGCTCTAAACTAGTCAATATACAGTGGATGTGATTGGCTTAATACGTGGAAACTATGGTGACTAACTAAGCGATTATCCACCCTTTCCATGTGCGCGTGTGTGTGATGGATGGATAGATAGATGGATAGATACTGTTCACGGCCCATATAATGCTTACGATATCTATTATTTTCGTTGCTGCAGGTGATTAACTCCCCAGTCAAGAGGAAGCAACCTCTGTTGCATCAAGATCTCCAGCTGACCCCTCGCAAAAGAGCCCGAGGAGACGCCTGCAGCTCCCCCGCCAAGGACAGCCCTGGCGCCCTCCTCCTTACCCGACAGAGGGCAGGCCCTGCTGGCGCCGTCAGGGCTAGCCCACGCAAGGCAGCAGCCGCCCAGCCCGCCGCTAGCCCCGCTGTCAGGACCCCCAGGAAGAGTCTGGTCGAGCGACTGCAGCCCAAAGAGGAGAGCGGCCGGCCCAAACGCAGAGCAACCGGAGACCAGGGTCGAGCCACAAGCACGGCAACCCCCGTAGACGGGGAGGGGTCCCCGAGGAAAAGGAGCTGCATCAGACCTCAGGTGAGCACCCGGAGTGTACTTGACAAGCGATTTGATCCCCCGTTTATCCTCAAGGGGTACACATGCGCACACTAACACAACATGCACACAATAGCGCAAATAATACAACTCTGTGTTGTAAACATAGACGTATCCATGACGTCACAGAGGGCATAATCTTGCACGGTTCACCACACAAAATCAACGTGAGGTCAACGATCCCCCTTTTCATTTCACGTCCCAAGCTGCCCCCGAGGGAAGAAGGGCAGAGGGTGCAGCTGAAGCCGCTCCACGTGCTCCAGTGCCACAGTAAGCAGAACAGCCCCGAGGACTTCAGCACCGCGCTGTGGGCCTGCGCCTTCCAGCCTCTGGCCCACGGCGGCGGAGACACCAGCTGTAAGCACACCCCACCACAATGTTTGATTCATAGCTGTGATTACAAATGAGTTGAAACCCTCCAGAAGTCATGTCCTAACCGCTCACCCGGATTCTGTCATTCGGATGCCTTCTGAAGGGTTTCAACTGATTTGTAATCACAGCACATCTATGCTGCCTCACCACTCTGTACTGTAGACTGTATATTGTATTTCTCACTGCTTTGGTCATTTTAAGTGATTTTCCCTTGACGAGCAATCTAAAGGCCGTTCATCTGGCAGTGGTTATATTTACATGCAAAAAGAGTAGCCTAGCACACTTTGGTTTATTCACAACCCAATTTAAACATGAATGAAGCGCTGAATGGCACATACTCAGGTGTGAAGGGTTGTTTGTCCCTAGTCCTCCTGGTCCTTCAGAGATCGATGGAGCAATCTAAACTAATTCAATTACTTCATTTGGTTGTGTTTGTGCTCATGTGCCGGGACAAAGCTACAAGAATAGGTGTCGGTGTTGTCTAATGTTATGGTTGAATTAAGTGCGCATGTCATTATTTAACTAGGAAGGCTTATTGAAATAGACATTCTTTTTTTTTTTAAATTTCATTTGTCAGAGCATCAACGATACTTTCAACAATGGAAAAAAAGGCTTTGATAATAAATGGCTTAAGCTAGCCATAATTTGAACTTATCGATTTTCCATTTGTTGTCCTTAACCACATGCCCTGTATCGGTATGTGTCTGTGCGGTGATCTGTTCATCAGCCTGAACCTCTGCCTTGCATACTGAGTGGATTTCTGTGTGCCTCAGGTTTCACCACAGGGGATCGTCTGGTGGCTACGTGTGGAGGAGACTCGATCTGTGTGATCGACTGTGAGACTGGGCTGGTCATGAAGAAGTACAAAGTCCCTGGCGAGGTCTGAGCCACGTCCTGCCTCACACACCTATTGAGCTAGACGGGTCTGCTCTTCTTATAAGATCTCCATACTGTTGTTGTTCTGATGGGGATTGCTTAACACTGTCGTTGGTAAGAGTAGAGAGAGGAAAGAAGATAGCATGATTTTGTTATTGAACTGCATACCCGGAGGGGGGGGGGGAGACACAAAAGTGGCTTCTCTTAACGTGTGTGCGTGTGCGTGTGTGCAGGAGTTCTTCGCCCTGGGCTGGTCCACGGTGCAGATGTCCCGGGACAACGGCGCGCCGGCGCGGCCCTGCGCCGTCCTGGCGGCGGGGGGGAAGCGGGGCCTGGTGACCCTGACCCACCCCCAGTCCAACGTGGCATACGGAGAGTTCCGGGCCAGCCGCAAGGCCCTGTCCACCCTGAGGTTCAGTCCCCGGCAGGGGAACCTCCTGTTCAGTGAGTGGTCCCCCCCCGTCTCTGGCTCTGGTGCTATCATCCGTGGTGCAGTGGTCTTATAATCTACCAGCGTAGGGTGGTGCTACCGGGTAGGCCTGTCGCGATAAGCAACAAATTAATTGCGCAATAAATTAAAATGAGCGATAATATTTTGCCGGCCGCAATAATTTCCATTCGTACTCTTTTTTTTTTTTTAAATCATTGCTTTATTGGCCTAATCTGAGGAGAAATCTATGCCATAATCAGAAATATTATAGGCGTTTATCTCACTGCCGTGGAACGCTCCGTTCACTTGCATGGGTAGTAGTCCGGTAACTTGTCAACCCTAGCATCTTCGGTTGCTAAGCGACGTCAACGTCTTCGGCGGACTATTTCTCTGCTAGTCAACAATACGAATGCTGGCAACGAATAAATTGTAAAAAGACACACCATGTGAAGTTATTTTTTCGTTTTGGCAAGTAGCCGTGTAATAAGCGGGATAATGTATAGAACGTCCCCGGTCATTATCGGGAAAATAAGCCCCTTCAGGGCTTATTTATTGAAAATCTGTCTGGGCTTATTTTCCAGATATCGACCGGCGTTCTATACATTATAGATATTTATATATATTTAGCAGAGTAGGAGTAGTAAGTATAATTTCAATAATTATAATTTCTGGGGCAATTAATCACCCAGAAAAATTTGTTATGGTGACAGGCCTACTACTGGGTTGTATCGGGTCTGTTTGGCAGCCCCCGGTTTTTCAAACATGGCGGCCCATTTGAGAGGAAGGCCCTTCTGTAAACGCCCCTCCAATTCAGTTTCAATGAGTGTAGGACGGGTGTGTCGCATCAATGCTGAATCGGCAGATGGCCCATAAACCCTGGCAGTCCATAAGAAGCTGTGAATGCAGAAGTTTACGTTCCCTAGAAAGGAAGTCATCCAATGCATGCCAAAGCTGGGGCTTGATTCTCCTTTGATTCAACTTTTATGGCGCTCTCTAGGACCGTCGACTCAAAGGTTCTATTGGGGAGTTGTTTGGTAATGTCATTCCCTTGCCTTGCAGCCGGGGCGTATGATAACAAAATCACGCTGTGGGACATCGGAGGAGTCGACAGCCAGTACAACTATAAGGCCAGGTGAGTGCATTGGAAGGCTAACCAAGCCTACAGGCTCTTCAGGTGGTTTCCCTCTTCTCCAGCTGGAAGGACATGATATCTCAGTACTGCAGTCGCTAGAGTGGGGCTAAAGAACATAGGACAAGGTATTAAAGAATATTGGGGGCATAACAGTTTTTCTGTAGTTTGACTGCACGTAAAAGTGACTCTGTATGAGAGGACGTGAAAAAATATCAACCCACCGATTTGGGTGATGTAGGGACGATAATATATTCAACGGTGAAAGCCGTCCTTAGGGCTCTGTCTTGTCCTCACCGTTGGAACGGTTCAAGAGAACGATAGCGGCTCCGCACCGCGTGCGGGTCGGACCAAGCACTCGGCCCTGGCCTCTTTCATGCCCCCACGTCAGCTGCAACGTCTGTGTGTTCAGTCAGCTTATGGTGCTGGAGTGCAGCAGCACCCCTCTCCACCTGGGCCTGCCCCCGGGGACCCCCGATGGCCAGCTGCTGGCCGCCACGGACGGCGGGCTACACTGTTTCAACACCCAGCTCAGCCCGGGCTCCGTGAAGAGGTGCGCTTTATCCTCCGTCCAGACTACCATCGGGACCACTTGAGTTCAGCTCGTCCATATTTCGACACTGTACTTTATTTCCATTTTGTCTTCGTGGTATGTCACTTTATTCCAACCTACACCACCGTTCAAAAGTTTGGGGTCGCCCAGACAATATCATGTTTTCCAGTATGTGCTAACATAATTGCACATTGATTTTCTAATCATCAATTAGCCTTTTAACACGGTTAGCCGTTAGAACATCACTGCTTGTTCTAAATTAACCGTTAGAACAAGGAGTGATGGTTGCTGGACAGCAGCTAGAATAGTCATTTACCACATGATCAATGTCTGGACAGTTTTTCTGATTAATTTAAGTTATCTTCATTTGAAAAAAGCAGTGCTTTTCTTTAAAAAATAAAGTGACCCCAAACTTTTGAACGGTTAAGTATGTTTGAGTGATTAAATACTACAGCACAATGAAATGCACTTCTGTAGGTTCCCTTTATTCTGCCTTATTTTTCTGTCATTATCTCCTGGCAGAGTTGGAAATTGGAGCTGGGTTGCAGAATGTCATTTTTGTGTTTGTTTTAGTGTGCCTTACAATAGTCTTATTCCCCACAACATTAGAAAAGGCTTAAGCTAAGTGGCTTGATAGCCATAAAAGATGATCATGTCTTCCTTAGGGCCCCAGAGATGGAGATCACATTCCCCATATATAAGCAGGAAGACAAAGACCACAGCTACCGCACTATTGACGGCTTAGGATTCCTTACCAACGACATCGTGGGTAAGTCGGGCCCACCGGGAAGGGAATCTATTGGTTTTGTTCCTTTTATTGTATTTTTTGTTGTTGTGAAACTAAACCGATGCTTAATTAACAGATCATCTTGCTTCAGTTAACCTCGTCTCGCGCTGTATTTTGAAGGCAATTTTTTTTATGCATCCACAAAACAATGTGGACTGTAAATGTTTACTATCTCTACACAGTGTGTCTTATTGTAAATGATTTGAAGGGCACTAAACGTGTGTGTGTGTGTGTGTGGTCTCTCCCTCTAGCCTCCAAGTGCCACCTGCAGCCCTCCATCTACCTGTGGAGCCTGGGCCAGACGCGGGGCCAGGCCAAGAGGCGCGGCAGCGTGGTGGCCGTGCTGCTGGCGGAGCTGCAGTGGGCCACCACGAGTGTTCCCTACCTGGCCCTCGGCACCTGTCCAGGTGAGAGACCCTCCATGCACACGCCTTTTAGTTTATTTTAGGATTGTGCGTGGCTGTGGGCCTCCCAACGGTAATGCTTGTTGTCTTTGTTATGGGTATCTTCTCTGATCCCCTCATCATTCTATGTGTAACCTTTTACGATCTGCAAATAAAAGCATAGTCTCGATTTCCGTCCAGTCCGATAACGAGTGAGACCTTGGGTGAAACCATCTGACATGCAGATCAGTCTGAACAACAAATTTCAACATATCCAGTTTGAACGATAGAAGTGATTTGAAACGATCACCAGGAGTGAACTAAACATAAACAGACTTTGAGAGGGCAGGTTTTCATTTCATTGGATTCAGCATTATCCACCCATCACTTGAAGTTCACTAGAGCATTTGGGATTACTTAAGTGTCCCACTTTGGTCCAACTGTAGAAATAAAAGTCTGGATCATCGAGCCGCCTGTAGAAAGCAATTCTATAATCCTTTTGTTTAATTATTACTTTGAAATTTGGGGGGTTCAAAGTAATTATGGGGGTTTCCATGTTGTTATGAGGGAAATAGCTTTATAAATCTTACTCCAAGGTTTGGCCTCAGACCATCGCGAGAACGCGTGGATAACCCGATGAGTGATGCCACGGACACATTAAAAAAACAACTTAAAATTTTACAACAATGTTTGTATTTTGTACAATCGGTTGGACTGATCTGAGTCATGAGAGTGGATTCTATTGGATCCAGTAAAAATACATGCTAGTGGAGTCTCACCATTTAAAAATAAATAAATAAATAAATAAATAAAACACAACGTTCCTCTAAGAGTGATGGGATGGGGCTGAGTCAAAGCAGTAGAGGGCGCACTACACAGCTAACTAGAGCTGGGTTTTACCTGATTTTGGCACCTACTTAGTTTACTGACACCAGTAGAAGGCATGCTGGGCTGGACCTGTGTGACTGTAGGTTTGTTAGAATAAACAGGAAACGTGTATCATTGACTCTCACCATCTTTCCCTCTGTTGTGTCTTCGACTGCATGAATGAGTCAATTGAATTGAACGTCCACTTTTTGTATTTGCAAGAATTTGACTGCCGAGCATAACCGTTCCCACCGTGTGCTTTGTGTCCTTCTCCAGAGGAAGGCTACCTGGTGTGCGGGGACGACAGGGGACGGCTGTGGTCCTACAGTTTGCACAACCTCCTCCTGGAAAACGATCAACAGCGCCGACAACTGGTCCCCCCCACTGAGGTAGCGTTGACACCAGACGTGCGATGGCTCAAGAGAAGTTTTAGTTGTGTAAAATCCCGAATCAGCGTAAAAGGATACAGTAACCTAGGCTAATGAACACTTTGTCACGTCTCACATCAGAACCGCTGTGGCGGTTTCAAACTCAACATCTCCCCTTAATGACAAACATTTTCACAGTTCATTGCTTAAACAATGAGCAAAAAATCCTAACCACCAACACATGAATTAACATTCCAATGCTCCTACACTTCCAAATAGAAGTAGCTAATAAGTACAAGCCCTATTGGAGAACTCCCTGCCTCGGGTTAATTAAACACGCAGTATTGCATGCATTGATTCTTGCTGGTTGACTGGGCTACTGGGTCATCTGCTGATGAAGTACACCCCATTGCTCAAGGATCTTTGAGTAAAGGGGCCTTTGACGGTTTTGTTGTGCTAACGAGGGTCTTTTGTGGTTCTTCTCAGGTGCTTGAGTGGCCGGCCCCATTGATGAGGGCCTCCAGGCCAGTGGAGGCCCCGTCCATCAACACTGTGGCCATGGGCCAGGGGCTGTCCTACCTTGTGGCGCTCAGTGATAAGAACATGGTAGTTGTGTGGAAAAGGGAGGACTCGTCCTGAATAAGAAAAGGAAAACAATTTGTTTTTTTTAAAGGTAACTGATCGCATCTCAGTATTGCAAAGAGTCGAAGTGTGATTCTAGAATTTATGTTGGTTAATATTTACTTTCAATTTGGGGCTTGCAGAGTAACAAATGTATGTGGTATTTGAAAGTGACTGAAAGGGGCTTTGTTATGAGAAAAGAGCAATTTGAGGTATTTTATACTGCATGCCATTTGTTTTACTGCTTTTAAAGGTTGTCCAATGTGTTTTTGTTGTTGGGTGTTCTTTAGTCATATCAAGCTGATGTAGATGCAGCTTAACGTCAATCGTTGGTCGACTTCAATTCAATTTAAGTGATTTTCCATTCGTCAAAAAGGGTTAAATGGTCTTGATGAAAAGTCACTTAGTTTAATGTTGCTGTGCAGCATTTGTTAAATGTGAGGTAGACATCTGAAACTTGTTTCTGGCAGAGTTGTTGGACCTTGCATTACCGCTTTTATCCTGTGACCAGAGTTAAATGCTGACTAAGAAACCTATCTCAACGTTTTGGGGAAGCTGCATTGAGGATAAAATATTTTAATATATTTGATATTATTACTAAAGTGCTTTACTATTTGGGGCAATACAAATGTCAGACATTTAATAATTACAATTAATAGTACAAAAAAACTTGCCTTATGTCAGTAAAAAGTACTAGTGGTACAGGAAGCCCTTTTGGCGAAGAACTAATTCACTGAAATGTCCAGTATCAGACAGTTTATGTATAGTCTGTATGGCTTCCCAAATACGAACCAAGACACTAAGCTGAAGTGTGCACCCTATTCACACCTGCTGATGCTTGACCGGGAAACAAGTCCTTTTTTTTATTACAAACTAGTACTGTGTAATGTTTATTGACCAGTCAGAACCTGCTGTAGGTTTCACGGGTGCTGATGGTAAGGAAAACTGTATGGTAAAAATCTGGTAATGACTACATAATCAGATAGTCGATGTCCTGTGTAGTATACAGGTGAAACTCGAAAAATGTGAATATCATGCAAAAGTTCATTTATTCCAGTAATTCAACTTAAAAGGTGGATCGAATATCTTATATAGACTAATTACATGGAAAGTGAGATATTTCAAGCATTTATTTGTTATAATTTTATAATAATGGCTTACAGATTATGAAAACCCCAAAATATAAATCTTTAACTAAAATTAGAATATTCTGATAAGGTTCAATATTGTAGGATAATAGTTTCACACGTTAATCAGCTAATTAATCCAAATCCATTAATCCACCTGCAAAGGGTTCCTGAGCCTTTAAAGGGTTTCTTAGTCTGGTTCAGTAGAATTCACAATCATGGGGAAGACTGAGCTGGCTGACCAGACCGTTGTGCAGAAAACCCTCATTGACACCCTCCTCATAGAGGGAAAGCCTCAAAAGGCAATTGCAAAAGGAGTTGGATGTTCTCAAAGTGCTGTATCAAAGTACATTAATAGAAAGTTAGGTGGAAGGGGAAAATGTGGAAGAAAAAGGTGCACAAGCAGCAGGGATGACTGCAGGCTGGAGAGGATTGTCAGGAAAAGGCCATTCAAAAGTGTGGGGTTCTGGCGGAGCTTCCCAAGGAGTGGACTGAGGTTGTCAGTCCACTCAAATGCAAATTTTGCATCTCATTTGGATACCAAGGTCCCAGAGTTTGGAGGAAGAATGGAGAGGCACACAATCCAAGATGCTTTAAGTCCAGTGTGAGGTTTCCACAGTCTGTGTAGATCTGGGGAGCCATGCTATCTGCTGGTGTTGGTCCACTCTGCTTTAGTCATTCCAGAGTCAACATATCCGTCTGCTAGGACATTTAAGAACACTTCATGCTTCCTTCAGCAATCAAGCTTTATGGAGTTGCTTTCCAGCAGGACTTGGCACCTGCCCACACTGGCAAACTACCAAAACATGGTTCAACCACCATGGGATTACTGCGCTTGATTGGCCAGCCAACTCGCCTGACCTCCCCCTTTATTTATTTTTTTATCGACTACTTTTTATGGATTGTTAAGTGTTTTTTATTGTCTGTGATTTGTATACTATCTGCTGCACTACAACTCCCCATTGGTGGACAATACAGTATTTTGAACTTGAAGAGAAAGATAAGAAATGAGACCGAAAAATGCAGAATTGAAGCCTCCTGGTCTTCCATAAAACCCCAACAGTGAAACGGGCTAATAGGATAGATGCCTCGCCGCATTGAGGCAGTAATTCATGCAGAAAGTAGTGTAGAACATGCGCATGATTATACTTTCCAGAGGGCCGACATTTCTGTACCTATTTAAAATCCTTTTTTTTATTGATTTCATGTAATATTCTAATTTCTGAGATTTTGAATTTGGGGTTTTAATAAGCTGCAAGCCATAATTATCAGAATTTTAACAAATAAAGGCTTGAAATATCAAACTTCCCACGTAATGATTCTATATAAGATATTAGTTTCACATTTTAAGTTGAATTACTGAAATAAATGATCTTTTCAAATAAATTCACATTTTCAAGTTCCACCTGTAAAGGTGAAGGTGGTCAATATGTGTGAACATTGACATCGGAGGCCCGAAGTGAATACAGGCTCTAAATCATGCTGAAACTCATTGAAACCTAAGCATCAGACGTAATTATTAACTGTAAATAAGACCGTGAAAATATGTAGGTATAATAATATGAATATGTCTGCAAACAACAAACACACAACACAGATCGATGTACGTGATGACGTCACCCCGCTGCGCTTCGCGTGTGGAGGGGTGGGGCGAGGCCCCACCCCTCCACACGTGATTGGCTGAACTGCGATGTCCTTCAGCAGAATCCCTTCCCTACTGGTCAACGTGCATAAAGCCCTTTCTGCAACCTCCTGTACCCTGTCCGAGTACAGTACTGAGCGCCGTGCCTTTGTGCACGACTACAACTTGAGCCCCATGGCCTCCTAGACCTTTGATAGACCCTTGATAGACCTTTGAAACAGGACGGTCCAGTACACAAAGCTGCCGCACGATGCGTCGGACGGTCATCGGGACGGTGGAGCTGCTGGGCCGGGGTGCCTCTCGGTCCGGCCCGGGGATGAGCAGGCTTCCGCTGCTGCCACTGGCCAAAACAACCGCTCCAGACATCGTTAGGTTCCGCTCCACGTCCTCCATGCAGGGGTACTCGGAGATGGCGAGGGAAAGGTCCAAGACGGTCACCTCATTTTACAACCAGTCTGCAATTGACATCTCCGCAGAGAAGGTGAGCAGCGCTCCGTGCGTCAGCTGGTGCCTGAAGTGAGGACACAGTGGTCAGCATGCTGCTACCTAGCTGTACGAGCTACCGCTAACTGTTAGCAGCAGGGGGGGATCAAAGAGGGGTCACATCGACAGGCTGGATAGGTGACATCCACCACCCTAGGCCTGCGACCCTCTGCTGGTGTTCTTTCTTCTTTTGTTTTTATGTTATGACAGCCTGCACGAGTTAAGTAGTTAACCCTCTCCATCTATGACTTTTCTCAATCTGTGTGTGTGTGTGTGTGTGCGCGCGCACATTCAAAGAGATTCAAAGAGGCAGAACACATAAAATATATGCATTATTTACGAAATCCGTCTATCTGTTAAAGATGTGTATATATAGATATGTCATTCCTCCCCCCAACCCTCATTGTCTTAGCCCTCTAGGACGTGTTCCATAACTTGCTCTCTCTCCCCAGGCCTCTGTTCGTCTGATGCCAGCCACACTGTTGTATGCTGGGAAATCACCTGATGGACAACACATCCTGGTAAACCCACTGCTGTTCAGGATAAACTACCAAATAACCCGATCTGATCACAGACTGATTAAATGTCATTATGACGTGTGTGTGTGTGTGTGTGTGTGCGTGTGCGTGTGTGTGTGTGTGTGTGTGTGTGTGTGTGTGTGTGTGTGTGTGTGTGTGTGTGTGTGTGTGTGTGTGTGTGTGTGATCACAGAGCAGTGCCAAGTACTTGCACAAGGAGCTGCCGGTGCGCATCGCCCATCGGATCAAAGGTTTCCGCAGTCTGCCCTTTATCATCGGCTGCAACCCCACCATCCTCCAAGTGGTGAGTCTGCCGCCACTCGTACCCACGAGGCCACACACCCTGCTAATCCCTAGTGGCTTGGTTTCAATGTGAGCTAAAGTTTAGTTGAGTTTAAATGGGGATTGACAGGCACTTTGCCAATATGAGCTTGACAGGCGTTTTTGAAGGCCTTATCTAGAAGTTAAAAAAGGAATTGAATGAAGAGAGAGAGAGAGAGAGAGAGAGAGAGAGAGAGAGAGAGAGAGAGAGAGAGAGAGAGAGAGAGAGAGAGAGAGAGAGAGAGAGAGAGAGAGAGAGAGAGAGAGAGAGAGAGGCCCCTCTCACCCAGATTTGAGCTCATCTTTTATTAGACTATGTATGTATGTATCCCGTTGCTTGAGGCAGGTATCGGTAAGTGTCTAAGTTGACTCACACAAACTCAGCTAGTAGTAGCAAACACTTTAAATGTGTTGAATCAACACAGTGTAGATTGGTAGACTGTAGAAATACAAATAGCTGAAAGAATAGCTCACCTGAACGATCTTTGGTGATACATATCCGTAACCACGCGGGAAACCAGGAGGGACTCTGCGTTCCTGAATCCGGACTTCTGTCCCAGACTTTGTGCCCTGTTTCGACGGCTTTCTAGTCCCTTCCGACCGAGGGTCGGCCAGCCTCGTTCACATGGGGTTCCGCCGGTCGGCTGGTTTCCAGTCAAGACCCGTTCCGTGTGAGGCGCACAGATCTCCGCCCCCCAGGAACATGATTGGTCTAAACTAATTGGAAGCTTCCAAAATCGAACGCTCTATCAAAAGTCTGATTTAGGAGACTAGGTCAGGCCGTTTTTCTATTGGCCCTTTTGTCCGACTGTGGCTTGCTGATTACCGCTTTCCACCAGCAGTAGTACAGCGCCCAGGATGGGCCGCCTCGATGGTCTGACCAAAGCGGGCCCCCCGACCTCTCAGCGGACCCCCCGGCCTCTCAGCGGACCCCCCGACCTCTCAGCGGGCTGCGGGGACGTCGGCAATGGTGGCTGTTCGGAGGGAGACTTTGTCTCTCAAGTTGTAGGACTATAGACCTGTCCTTGTGTATGAGACGCAGCGCCATGCACAAAGAGTATCGCTAGTGTTCTCAAAAGCTTGAAAATGTATTATTTATTATTTAAATATATGCGCCTTATTTAAAAGGGAGATGAAGGTTTAAAAGAAGTCCACCGCGGCGATGCTAGCTTGACAATATTATCCTTCAAAACAAAATGGCTTGTTGAAATGGGACGTATTTTGTCTTGTTGTGTAAAGGCTGGACATTGGACAATATTTCAGACATATCAATATTCATCACGTTTTCTTCCTTGTATCAAGGACATCGAGTGGCACTCAGGGGAATATATGTGAAACATTGTCCAATGTGTAAACAGGACTAATATAAAATACATCAGCTCTCAATGAGCTAAGGAGACTAGGAAGGGGGGGGGGAATATTTAACGTCAATCATAATTAATCATGGCGGATATCATTGTATGTGTCGACGTTCGTCTGAAACGACCCAAATATATTAAACGAATCTTAAAGGAATCAATCCGACTTCATGGTAGGCTATAATATACAACCAAATAGGCAATTCAAGTGAGTATTGTTGTGTCATCAGTTCCAGACACAGACACAACTTCAAGCAGGGCCCGATTTCTAATGGAAAGTGCATAGCCAAGCTGTGTTTCAACTGGCAGAACGCCACAGCTATAGCACATGTTGAGCCAGAGTGTTGACATCAAGAGGACAGCTTGTTTTCATTATTCATAACCCTTAGAGAGGCACTCATGAAAATAAATGGTATCGTACATAGCGCCGAAGTCCGACTGAAAAGTAGCTGTATTAACATCACAATACTGTCTGATACAAAGAGTCACATTGAGCATGTTACTTAATTATGCCTTTTTGTGACATGGAAGCTTCTTGTTGCATCGGCCTCTTAAAATATAAAAAATTTGATTGTGTGCAAGAATGTAAAGATAACACTTGGTACTAAGGGTACATTAACTAACATTAGTAAAAGCAGTAATAAGCCATATCATTTAGCATTAGCATAGGAGTTAGGTGATGTTTAGGCTTTTGGTTGGTGGGTTTGGGTTAACCTTAACCATATTACAAAATGTATGAATGAATACCTTAGTTAAAATGAACACCTTTGACTTAGTTAAAATGAACACCATTAGTAAACATGACCACCATTAATCAATTATAAGTAGGCTGAGGAATTTTAATGAATGAATAATATGTACGGTTCAGTAGAAGCCTGTCTATTGAATCTAATTTTTCTTGAGTTTTCATTTCTTTTTTTTCCCAGTCAGGTGCTCGGTGCAGTATTAATAGTGTAGTATTTTTCTACTAGTTTTCTAGTATTTAACTACTTCTGTTGTAGCATCTCTGTTTGTAGTCTGTGTCTTGTGTTGGTAATCATTGCTGCAGGTGAAACCAATTGTACAGGCCCAGTTTCAAGCTCTGTCAGATTTGTCTTGGGCCAGTGGGCTGGATCTTTGTCCTCTCTTCTCACAAACTGCTCTGCTGCTTGCATAACCCACTAAGCGCCTCCTGTGTGAACTTTTACCTACTTCCTTTTTCCCTCCCGCCCTGCTGAGTGCAGCCCTTATGATGCGGTCCATAACAAGCCTTGTTGTAAATGGACCCCAAATAGATCGTGTGTGTGTGTGTGTGTGTGTGTGTGTGTGTGTGTGTGTGTGTGTGTGTGTGTGTGTGTGTGTGTGTGTGTGTGTGTGTGTGTGTGTGTGTGTGTGTGTGCCTAGGAGTTCCTAGGGGTTATGGAGAAATATGATATCCCAGGTTCAAAGGAACATCTCAATACTCCGAGAGAGGGGTCCCACTGTTCTTCTTCCACCACTGTTTGTTTGCGTCTGGGACATGTGAGGCAACTGACAGCCAATGAGTGAATGGCATTCCAACCTTAACCCCCCTGTCTTCTCTCCTACAGCACGAACTCTACATCCGGGCCTACCACATGCTCAGCGACTTTCCCTTGGTGAGATAAACATACACACTCGCAGAGGCAAACGCACGCACACAGGTCTCTTATTTATTGCTGTTAACCTGACATTTATTAGAACAATGAATTTACATTAACATAGTCTCGGGATAGTTTAATGAATAATAATCCAGGGCTTAAATTTCAGCACGGGATGCGGGCATTGCGCATATTTCTTTCAAATCCCGCAACTCCGGCCAACATAATGCGGGATAGTCCAGCACAAATTTCAGTTTGTTGTCTGATAAATGTTTGTGAATTCGGGTCTATTGATTTCACTTGACGAACCATCTTCCGATTTCAGTGGTGCATGTGTCCTCTGTACAATCTCTGATCTGGCGACAAACACACACGAACGCGGAGCCCCTTCGCGCTTGCTCTTTCTCGCTCTCCCTCTCAAAAGTTGTACAAGACCCATGTGCTGTTCTTGCCAATTATTTTGATCGCTATGAGCCTTCAGTAGGCTAATGCAAAAATGGACCGCTGGCTTAAACATACCTCTACAATTTCTGAGGTTTCTACCCCTCCGAAAAGAGCATGTGAATCAGACTCAAACGGTAGCGCAAATGATGTGATTGCGTGACAGTTGCCGGTGTCTCATGTGAACCCGGATTCAGAACAAAAAACAGGATCAAGAATAAATTCTATGAATGATACACACCACTGCAATCTGAGGCTTATTTCTGAGCTTGGCCCTGATCGACAGAAGTTTGATTTTGACAGCAGTTACCAAGTGGGAGGAGACGGAGGACAGGGAAAGATTAAAGGATCGAGGCAAGGAAAAGGAGCTACAAAAAGAAAGGATACTGATGTACCATGAGGATGTGACTAAGAGAGGAGAGGGAGAAACTAATAGGACTGTAAATAGTTCAGAAAAGAAGTCAGCATGTATGTAAAAGGATTCAAAGTTAATGAATTCATTGAAAACAAAGTGTTTGATTTCTTCTTTTCCTAATTTTTCAACTGAGCAAAGATAAAGCAGAAGACTTAGAGTACAGTACACGCCAGTTAAAATAATAGCACATGAGGAAATTTGTTTAAGGAATTTAATGAAGAGAATCCCTTAAATTAGTGTTGGGGGGCCAAATGTAAGACTAATTAAGCTCGCAAGTAGTATCCCCCCAAACTTAAAAAATTCCCCCTATGCAGAGCTCTTGAGGGGGGAATTCCCCCCCATTTTGAAAGATGAAATTTAAGCCCTCATAATCCATTATATTTTATTTATTAGATTTTTAGGGTAAAATCGATTGACACTCTGTCAAAATCAACATAAAGAACCGACAAGAGTACCAATAAGCTACCGGATCAATTAGCAGTGTTGATAAAATAAGTATTACCGTAAACACCTTAATGATACCCATCACTACGAACACAAACAAACACCCACACAAACACATTCTCTTGCATACACCCGAAGTAGCAATGTAGAGCCATGTTCAAGTTCAGGGCTTTGTGAGGGTGTATTTATAACTGAGTAACCGAGTCCTGACACGTGCGGTCGCACTGACTCCACACGCTGAACTTTCCAGGAGCCAGTCGCTCAAGGGTGTTGAGCACATGGCCTGCTTTGGGACTCTACCACCGGGGAGACCGTGGTCCAACAAGTGCATGTCCATCCACCAACCGATCAGAACTTGCCAGCCCTAGATCCTGGACTGTCTAGCAAAACAAAGTGGGTCGATCCAGCGGCCGTGGTGTGATATCCTGCCCTAAAAGTTTCCATGCCTGATAGCTGTCTTATGGGGGCTTTCCCTTCCCACCACCTCCTTGTTGATGGGTCTTAATGGGGGACTGCTTTCTGTTTTATTTTGGTATTATTGCACAACAGACTTGCGCAACAGATGTGCTCGTCTGTTGTGCAATAACGTGCTGTATTCCCAAACTCTTGCAACGGTTTTCTTTGACATTCTGTACAAATCTGGCCTCCCATCGGGTAGTCATATACAGGAAGGGGTAGGCTAAGGAGAGGCATTAGTCACGGCGCTATGATAATACCTAATGGCGGGACTGCACAGAGATGCGTCAGGTGTCGGGTTCAACCGTCTGCGGTGTTCCCCAGTGAACCTCATTTTATACCCAGGAGCCTCTCGAACTCAACACCTGAGTTTTTCTTTATTGCGAGATGGGAGAAGGGTGGGTCCTTCACTTTGTGCTAATGCTGCATGTTGGATACGTAACATCAGAAAGGGCCTGAACTTGCCACAATCAGAACATGATCTGCCGTTTGAGCTGTGATTGGCTGGCTCGATGGATGCATCCAGTGATTGAATGTGGCAGATAACAAGGCCCCCTGTCACAATGCCCTTTTGTTTTCTCTGGGGCAGTCTTTCGTGCGCTGTACTGTTTGAGGTGTCACATGTAGTCGTTGAGTAGTTGTACACTCACTTTACCAACTGTGTCCCGGTATGGAAAATATAATGCACCTGATTCCAACTTGTGGTTTCTGACTTAAAAGCAAATAAAAATCCAATCAAACATTTGCTTTGTAAATCAGCTAAGCAGGACTGTGAAAGGCAAATGACGAACATGAACAAGAGACGGCCTGGAAGAGGAACTGCAGGAAGAATGTTGTTGACATTGAACACTTGCAGCTTCGACTCCACCGCAAATTTCCAGAACCATTTTGAAATGTGCGAAATAGATTTTACATTGTTACGTCACACAAACATATACCGCCATCACATCTTTCTGAAGGCAACTAACTTAAAATTGTAAATCCTTTTTTTTTTTTAAATACTAACTTAATAATTTGTACCATTAGCCAGTTTGTTTCGGTTCACAGAATTAAAATGCAAACTTTGCACACACTACTTAATACACTACATTTAACACGCGTTCATTCATTCCAGGGTCACAGCAAATGGCCACGTGAGAGATGCATGTGTTGAACTGGAGGCCGCTGTGTCCCTCTGAACAGATCAAGGACCAGGAGGTGGAGGCCAGCTTCAGTAAGCTGGTGCAGCAGCTGCTGGACGACCACAAGGACGTAGTGACGATGCTGGCCGAGGGCTTCAGGGAGTGTCGTAAACACATCCAGGTAGGGGACCTCCAGGGACCAGAGCCCTGTCGTAAACACATCCAGGTAGGGGACCTCCAGGGACCAGAGCCCTGTCGTAAACACATCCAGGTAGGGGACCTCCAGGGACCAGAGCCCTGTCGTAAACACATCCAGGTAGGGGACCTCCAGGGACCAGAGCCCTGTCGTAAACACGTCCAGGTACGGGACCCCCAGGTACGGGACCTCCAGGTAGGGGACCTCCAGGGACCAGTTCCCCATCGCAAACACACCGAGGTGTTGCCTGTTGTGATTTTAAAGGGGAAATGGCGCGGAAGAGGAGATTTTATAAACTATTTTAAAATGTATTTATTTTGAAACTGAATTCGGGAACCAAAATCCCACATTGTGTGATTGCTCTACAATGGTTTGGACAAACAGAAGCATGTTGAGGTACTCCGGGTGGGGCTGTCTTGCAAAGACTCGTGAATCTATGTGGGCGTTTTGGACCCATCCTGAGTAGCAAAAGCAGCAGTTTCATAAAGTAGTCTTATTGGGTAGTCATACAGAAGACATAGAGGTATGTAGGGTCCCAGAGAATTCATTGACGGCTGCAAACAAACATTTCAGTCAGAGGAATGAAAGCTGACGTTTTGTGTTTTCCTTCAATGTTGCCTTGGAATCAACAGAGGGGTCTCGATTACTAACCTCAGTCAACCAGAATGGCAGCCCTTTGAAACGTCCACATTGCAGACTGGACTAGTCCTCATTACTTGTATGCATTGTCAGAGCCGATACAGCTTAATGTCCTCTATTGCATCATTTCCCCTTGATGTATCGAACTTCACATGGTGCAGTGGATGGTGTCTAGAAGTTGAGCCCCGATGCATTCTCTATAACTAGCTAAGAGCTATTATGTTCATTATCTAAAACGACATCTTCATCGCCACTCTATATCTTTTTGGGGTTTTTTGGATTAAAAAAGTGTGAATAACTTACAAGAAAGGGAAGAAAACGTTTTTAAAGACCCCTGGTCCATATGTGGAGAGGCCGTCTTGTTGTTGGTAGAGGATGAACCAGTGGCTTTACCCACAGGACGAGACCATCGTTCGGGGCTTCCTGGACACCACTCTGTGCTCCCGCCTGGGCATCCGGATGCTGGCCACCCACCACCTCTCCCTCCACGAGGACAACGTACGTAGCGGGCGCCTGCTTGTCAGGGCCATTGTGTGTCAGACGTTGTGTTTTCCGTGGGGATTGAGAAGCCATTTTCTGCTCTCGCCTTCCCACTGTGCCTGTGCTCTCTAGGGTTTGAGGCGTTGTGAAAGCCCCCATGTCATTTTTTATTTTTCCTTTGGGACAACCCTTGTGTAACCTTGTTACCATTGCATGTGGGTGCTTGCTTTAAACGATACTGTTCAAAGCAAATATTTGCTTTTGACGGTAGAACAAGGCTGTAAAGGATTTGAGGTAATCAGCGTTTACACACTGTTTATTTTCTTCTGTCTTCTTTTTCTGCGTCATCCAGCCGGACTTTGTGGGCATCATATGCAGACGTCTCTCCCCGAAGAAAATCATAGAGAAGTGGGTGGATTTTGCGCGGTGAGTGCTGTGTTTGTTTAGTTAACCCTGGTGACCTTCCGTGCTGTAAAACGCGGTATGTCGGGGGTATTATGGCTGTCATTAGCCTCCTGTTGATAACGGGCGATAACGCATGTTGATAAGACTGTCACGTTGACTCCGTAGCTCTCCTCCCCCATTGTCGACAGTGGAGATAAGTTAAGGAAATAAAGGAAAATGTTTAAGAAAGAACGATATGGTTGAAATACTTGGCTGGTTGTGATGTCCGATTTTTCTAGACTTCTCATATTCAGTAGACTTTTGAGCCTCAGTGGTTAATCACATAATGGTGAAGAACCCAAAGGAATTTAGCATGTCTCCATTAACACGCCGTTATACAAAACATACACAATGATGGCCGGTCTTCCTCACTGTATTTATAACTAAAATGGATAAGCAACATTGTGAAGTTAATCGAACCGATGTCTGATGTAAATGTTGTGTTTAAATAAAGGTTTAGATTTCTGATGACTCACTGGCCTGATGGGATAGAGGCACAGACCTCATAATGGCTCAGGGCCATTATGGCTTGGCTCAGGGCCATTATGGCTTGGCTCAGGGCCATTATGGCTTGGCTCTGGGCCATTATGGCTTGGCTCAGGGCCAACACTAGCACAGCACATAGGACAACGGACAGTGTTTTCACATCATTTTCAATGTCAGGAATAAAAAAAGAAGCGGACCCCCGTTCATTTAGACAGTGATGTCGACTGGTCAACGGTTGTGGTGTGCAGAAGGGGTCTAAAGTCTGCCCCCCTCCAGGCGGCTGTGCGAGCACCAGTACGGTAACTCCCCCCGGGTGCGGATCAACGGCCACGTGGCCGCCCGCTTCCCCTTCATCCCCCTGCCCCTGGACTACATCCTGCCCGAGCTGCTCAAGAACGCCATGAGGTGAGGTCGCAACCCCCCCCCCCCCCCCCCCCCCCCCCCCCCCCGTGTGTGTGTGTGTGTTGGATCGTTACCTATGTTGCCGTACACTGTCCAGAAGCACTCTAACACCACACTGTTGGTCTGTTGCTACCTCAGCTTGAGGTTTTCACTGCTGAACCCACCCAATTCATCTGGTTTACTGTTGAACAGTAGTTTAATTCCATTTGCAAATTGTGATCATTATTCATCTTGCCTTTATGTGCTGGAGTGGTGCTTGTCCTCTCATTAACCCAACGACCATCACCTGTTTGTCCAAACAGATCCACCATGGAGAGCCACCTGGACACACCTTACAATGTGCCTGACGTCATGGTAACCATTGCCAACAACGATATAGACTTTGTCATCAGGTGAGTTGGGTGAAGAACAGGGAAACTCCCAGACAAGACATGGGGGCCTTTTTCAATTGTCCAGTTGTCCAATATAAATGGGGATGGATAGTTTTAGAACGGTTTAGAATATCCTAGAAGAAAGGATAGGATAAGCAAAGTACAGCAAAACGACCAAACACACCTTTAGATGTAGGATGGAAATCTGTGGCTTAGGACGGTCGGAGCCGCCCCGGTTCAGTCTGGACTTTCAGTCCTAAATATCAAACATGTTTGATATCTAAGACCGGAGTTGGGGACGATCCAGAAGTGATCCTTTAGTGGCTGACGCAGCACTGAGCGATGACAATGTCTGTGAACCAGTGTCTCCATTTAAAACCGTTTCAATAGCGGAATCAGTGGACCAGGTCGTACATCGGCGGCGGCCATCTATGTTGAGCCTCCATGGCGCTCCTGGGCACCGTGCTCATCCTGGCTACAATAAGCAGGCTGCTTGTCCATGACCTGAATCAGAGCGTCAGTTGTTAAATGTGCGACGCGGCCCGGTCTTCATATCGTCGGCTGAGGGGTCGTCAGCCTTGTAGCGTGTTGCCGGCTTCACTCGGTCCCCTCCCCTCTCCAGGATCTCTGACCGCGGCGGCGGCATCCCCCACGCCAACAAGGACAAGGTGATGGACTACCACTTCAGCACGGCAGAGGAGAGCAACCAAGACCCCCGCATGAGCAGTCTCTTCAACACCATGACCAACAGCGGGCCCCAGTCCGGCCCCATGCACGGGTAACTCACCCCCTGGAGGCCGGTCCTTATGGGTCACAGGGTCTGCTAAAGTTAAAGTTCCTCCGTGTGGTCTGATGCACACAACAACAGTCAGACATGGCGGTGACATTCTTAGGACAAGTTACCGACGGATACCTATTAAGTGAATAATATCCTAGAAAGTTGACAAATATTTATATAGGATGGATGGATATGTTTTTATTTAATAAAAGACAACCGTCCCTAAATCAACTTATTTTAGTAATTTACAGTGATATGGATTGAAACCTGGTCCAAATTGTGACTTCAATGCAAGTTTTATAAATGGACTCATTTCGCCCTCTATGGGTGAAATGCGTGCTATTGCATGAGTCAGTTGAGACTGGCAGCCTTGGGTTACCCGGGTACGTCAATCAAACATCCTGACACCAGGCCACCCGCTTGCTCCCATAGTGCCCATCAGTATTTATTTATTTTTTCTAAAACCATGCCTCTGTGACTCGACCAGAGACACACATTTGAATTCACCATCTTAAAAGTGCAAGAGCATCTCGGAGAGAGAGAGAGAGAGAGAGAGAGAGAGAGAGAGAGAGAGAGAGAGAGAACTTTATTAATCTCCCAGGGGGAAAATTTCCCTTTGTTACAACAGCCAAGCAGCAGTGGAAAACAAAGGATAAAATACCCAAAAAAATACATAGTGCTGATGGAGCTCCCGGTCTCCCCAGGTTTGGCTTCGGGCTGCCCACGTCCCGGGCCTACGCAGACTACCTGGGGGGGTCCCTCTCTATCCAGTCCATGCAGGGCATCGGCACCGACGTGTACCTCCGCCTGCGCCACATCGACGGGATGGGGGAGAGCTTCCGGGTCTGACGGCCGCCAGCCTTTTGTATTACCCCCCATGTGGAGTCAGGATGGGCAGTATTTTCGTTTTTTTCCATCCCATGTGGAGTTTTCCCTGTTTTTGGGGGGGGGGAGGATTTAGATGGTTTTTGCTATGATGGAAATGGAGTCGTCTTGTTTTTGCTGTTCATCACCAGGCCAACACTTGCATACCCCCCTTGAAGGACATTTGGAGATGATTGAAGCCACTGAAGAAGCTAGACTAGAGCGTATGCATTAGTGGGGAAGTATTGCCATTCATTAAGCACCAGGGACAGAGCGAGGGGGGGCGGGGTTGAAGAATTCCTTGGAAGGACTTGTATTCATAAGGTTTTGGATGCAGTTGGTGGGGAATAATCTTGCTTTTTACACTCCAGTAGACCTATGATGATTATTATTGGTATTAATATAGTTACTTTGTTTTGGGCACAAATACAGCTGCAGTATCTGTGCTCCGTGTTTAAATCCTTATGAGTTCTAACCTTTCTTTGCATGGTCACATGTTTTTTAACACTCCAAAGTGTTTTTTCTCTTTTAGTGATTTTGTGCTAAAGACTTTTCCCAACCGCAATTGAGACAATACTTTTCTACTGTTTAGTGGGGCGGGGGGATGGGAATTTTCCATTTGGACGACTGTAGACCAGTTTGAAGACACAAGTAAATGACGGCAACCATATTCAAACCCACCCACCTCAAATCATCTTTTCTTTATTTTTTACACACCCGATGAAACGGCGAAAAGTAAATGCTGATGCGCAAAAAATTATTATTGATATCAGACTGTTCCTGGATGAAGGAGTATTTTTTTGGATTAGTGGTAGTCGTGGTATTACTATAGTAGTAATAGTAGTGTTGTTGGCAAGGTCTCAAGTGAGCAGAGAGGTGGGCGGCTGCCTTATGTATTTCTGTTGCCTTTCAATGTCGTCATTTCTTTGTTTTGTTCTACGTTGACAGATTTCTCTTTGACATTTCAAGTGCTTTTCAACAATCAAGTCGTTTTTTTTACCTTCCAGAGAACAATGTAGACCCTCAAAGGTATGGCTTATTTATAAAAGCTACTTGGAGATTATTAACAACTATATTTCAAATAAAAATGTTTCTGTTGTGGTTTGCACTCCCATCCAAGTAAGATCTGCACTGTATTGCCTTCTCGGGGGGGCTGAATATGTCTTGGATGAACCTCCTTAACAGTATGTAAGGACATATAAAGAAACAGCTATGATTGGCTTGAGGGCACCTGTTACTAAAGGCCATTTGTCTTAGGTATCCTCTATAGTGCATGTTGCGGGACCATGAACCCCAGGGAAACAATTGGATCATGGCATGATTGACATTTGAAACCATTTCCACTCACATGATATGTCAATGCTTTTCAATAATCAAATGTGACAAGAGTCCCCAGAGACTTCATACGAACAGTGTTTAAGTGAGTCGAAAATAACTAAATGACGAGGACATGCATGAATTACACGCCTTTAAACAAGGTTATTTAGTGGAAATTGTTTTCCTTGCAACTCTCAAACGATGAGACTAACAAATTGTACTGTATATTAAAAGTACACTTTTAAAAGTGAGCACCTAATGACTCCAGGTTTTGCTGGGTGCCAACGGTCTGCCCTCTGCTAGCCTGTAGAAAGAACTACTAGACAACAAACTAAGAAGCTGTTCACAAAATTAAGAACCAGGGAAGGCTAGGTCCTTAAGAAACACACAACTCTTTATCTCTTCCATTTTATAAATATACCAAGTAGCTAACATCCTTATGGCCAAATGTAAAAAATATGACTGATCAACTGTCATGGACCGTTTCCTGTGTTCATAATTATACATTGGTGTCTCATGGCCCAGTCTTCGGTGAGGGTTTCAGATCGCTATAATATATACAACCACCGGTTGCCGCCGTTTCCTTCCATTCAGAAAGCTTTATGGCTCGGCTATTGTTGTGAACAGTATTGCCAATGCATTATTTTGCTTTCTTTTTTGTACCTGACTGAAGTATGTTTTCTTTCCCTACGAGAGTTTTGTACTTGTTAATGCATAATATTTATTATATACATTGGTAGTCAAGGCGGGGCCTTATTGTTAAGGCGGCCGCCTTAACCATACACTGCTGGGGGAAACACTGACATTGAACACCAATTCATGTTTTCCCTTACTTAAATACGTCTTAGTTGCTGTCATGTTGGAAGCTCTAAACTAGGATATGCACAGGATTAATCCAGGCCTTTACTCTGCAGTATACTTACACTACACTGATATTGACTAGCAGGACTGCTGACACACCGCTCTCTATGTGGCTCAGCTCTGGGTGCTTTCTCACGTTAGGAACCAGGGATCGACCGATTATCGGCGCCGATATTCGGCATTTTGACGCATATCGGCCTTTTTTTTGATCCGACGGCCGATAAGAGATCAATTTAAAACTGGGCTATTTTGGCTCTGATGCAGCCGCGCGTCTCTGTCTGCTGTCACTACGCTTTCTCCAGCATTGTCCCACCCACAGCACCATCTGATTGGTTACACGCTCTGGTTACACGCAGAGCCACGACGGGTAACAGCCATCAGCAGTGAAAGCTGTGCATGCACAGTGCTCACACACACGGCGGAGAGGAGAAAGGATTTTGTGTGGTTTGGTTTCGAGGTAAGTAAAGGCAGCAGACTCTCCCGAAATTGTAATAAACATCCCAGTCCTCTACAACTCACAACTACTAGTAACATTACTGTGAGCCAATTGACGTTATATAAACATAAGCGGCAGCTCTGCTCGCAGTCCGGCGTCCAGGCATGCCTGTTTATCACTCGAAACAAGGTTTGTTGATAATATCAATATAGAAATAGTCTGTGATAGTAGAAGTCTGTGTGAGTGAGAGTAAAAACTTAATAAACTCAATTCAGTCCCGTTTTGTTGCAGGGAAGCACGTTAAGCGGTGGTTATACTTCTACAACTGCGTAATGCGCTATCCAACTGCGTAACCACGGAGCCCCTCAAGCCCTTTAGGCTTTAAGGTGAAGGCTGATTAGCTTTTAGCGTAACGTTAGCCCAGCGGTCCGCTTTCTCCTTCTCTGGCTGTAGACGCTCAGCAGACTGTAACGAAACTCTACAACCCACGACTACTAACGTTACTGTGAGGCCCAATACGTTAGCAGCAGCTGTCTGTTCCTATGATAAACATTGATTATTAAAGTGAAGATGCTGTAGGCTATTTAGTGTTTTTTAACGGCTTAATCACTTGAAACAAGGTTGCTGATAATATTGATAGGGAAATAGTCAGTGATAAAAGTAAGAAGTGTGTGTGTGTTTGTGTGTGAGAGAGAGTAAAATTCAGTTCGTTTTATTGCAGGGAAGCACGATGAGGGGATGGCTAGAGAATAGTGTGTGTGTGTGTGTGCGCGTGTGTGTGTGTAAGCCACATGAGAAGCTGCAGAAACTGACAGCAAAGCACCGTCTGTCTGAGAGAAAACTGTGGCAATAATGGCTGTTTAACTAGTGAACTATTTATTTATTTAAATTTTCAGTTAACTTCACACCCTGCACTTTTTGTTTTTGTTTGAACTTAAAAGAAAGATAAGTAAAAAATTAATATTTCAGTTCAGTTCAGGAAAATTTTAGTGACACATTTATTTGTTTAAATTGTGCTATGTTGCAAATCTGATAAGCTGTTGTGTTTATTAAACAACTTCATAAATGAAGTTAAGTGTTGGAGTTTGTATTATTCAAAATTTTGACGCCAATCTTTTCCCTTTTTCTGTAAATTAATATCGGCTCCAAATATCGGTTATCGGCCCCCTTGACTACTAGTAATCGGTATCGGTATCGGCCCTGAAAAAAAACATATCGGTCTATCTCTATTAGGAACTCTGCGTCTCTCCAGGCCAACCCTTGCAGTGAGTGAGGGAAGCAACAGGAACAAGCTGAAGAATGCAGACCCGTGACTTTTATTAAGACATATTCTTAAGCTCTTTGTTGCAGGATGTTTTTTTTTTTGTGTCAAAACAGGATTGACCAGTGCAGGAACAAAATCACTCATACAAATTATGGCAACGTGTGACACAATTTGCATACACAAATACACACTTTGCAGGCACCGCCAGTTAGGTCAAGGCAACAGTTTTGGTCGGCGATCTCGGGTGGCGTGGGACACCAGTTTGACCCAAAGTATACAAGCTGTCTTGGTCCAGAAACCTGCCTTAATCACACAGTAAACGTATTCTGAGTTTAACAGTAAAGTTTTAGGTTACACACGAAAAGAAGCATATTTAAAGTACAAAACTCATTTTGGCATTGATGAGCATCACCATATTTTTTTTTTTATCGTAAGTAACTAGACACTACACAGACATTTGTTACAAGCCCATTGAGGTCCCGTGACTAAAATGGGAACGACTCGTTTCAAAGTTTATTCTAAATCCATCCCCTACCGTCCCAGGATCCGTCTGCCTACTACAGACGGACCCTGGTAAGCCCCAAATATCGGTGAAAAAGCTTTGTCTTAAAAAAATGAAAGAAAATCGGTACATTCGTCTGGGCTAAGCCACAATGGTATGGGGGGGGGATTGGGAGTTTTCTTAGTCTTAGTGGAGAGCAGTAAGAACTAGAGACCAGCCTCGTGAGACATTGACCGTCACATGACGGCAGGCTTGCAAACATGGTATGGCCGGTCTTTAAAGTGGTTCTTAAAAAGCCACAGAAGGACACCTTAAAAGGGATTCCACTCTACAGATAACCAAACATTAGTCTTAAAGCATCGTAGAGCATTCGATTCTGCGACATGCTGCAATGTAAATCAACGCACAGGTAAATCACAAGAACGAGCCAAATCAACTCATGAAACAAAACTAGGGACGCAGTCCATTCCACAGATCAACGACTCGTCTTCTGCTTGATAAATAGTTGATGGCTTTTTCCTACTGTAAGCAGTATCTCTCAAACAATCCAAGTGCCGATAGTGACTAGTACAGTCCAGACCGAAGGTCATCTAGAAGAAGAGTAACAGATAGGTAAACACCAGCGTGGGGGCGTGGCCGTCACCGGCGTGGGCGTGGCGGCGGCAGTCACACCACCTGCAGGCCCCTCTCGTGGCCGTCCAGCTGCACCTTGATCTTGTGCAGCTCCTCGATCTCCTGGTGGTGGCGCTCCGTCTTGTGGCGCACCAGCGAGCGGTAGAAGTGCACAGCGAACACCATGAAGACCACCCCCACGGGCACCATGATGATGGTGGAGGCCAGGGCGGCGTGCCAGCCGCTGGCGTCCGCCGCCCTGCTGTCGGGGGTGGCGGCGGTAACGGGGGTGGCGGCGGTGGCCGTAGGCCCCCCGCCGCCACCGGGGTCGGGGACCCGGCAGCAGTTGACGGCGGCCTCCGCCCGGACGGCGTCCACCGGCAGGAACTTCATCCAGCACAGGAGCACCACCTCGGCCAGGAAGAGCAGGATGCCCAGCGCCGTGGAGAAGCCCCAGGCCAGCTCGATGTACACGTGCATGCGCACGTGCGGGGACTCGCTGACCGAGTTGAGGTTGTGGATGTTGCTGACCGCCTCCACGTTGGGGAGGATGCAGGTGCTGATGAGCAGGGCGAAGAGGTGCACCGCCACCAGCACCGTGGTGCACACGCTGAAGGCCACCAGCAGCGGCCGGGGGTAGTCGTACTTCAAGTCCAGCTCAACCTCCACCATGGCCACCTGCGGAGACACCAGGTCAGGCAGAGCAGAGCGCGAGTGGAGGCACCTTAAGGGAGGCTTCTCCATTCTCTAACAAGACCCAACTCAGAGTTGGAAGTACAATCTAGCCAGAATAACGCATATATTTAGTAGCCTGGTAACAGATTGGGGGGGGGGGGGGGGGCTATGTGACATTGTTTCTAAGCACGAATACACAAATGCCCTCATGCACACTAACGCAGCAGAGCTCGAGCAATCATTTAAAACTGATTATCTGCTAGAAGAAGGATAGAAGTTATTCTCTAACTCCATCCTTCCCGTCTGCCTCAGGCACTTAAAAACGAATAAAAAAAGAGAAAGAGGACCGCATACAGTCCAGCTGGCGTCATCGGGCCCTGCGGGGGGCCGCGGGGGACTCACCATGGCGAAGCCCGACAGCAGCGCAGAGGTCCGGCTGGAGGCCTTGAGCTTGGCCCGGCTCAGGTAGAGCTTCCTCCAGGACAGGGCCTGCACCGAGTGGTGGTTGGAGCTCACCAGCTCCAGGTAGCTGCGCCGCACCCAGTCCCGGTAGTCCATGCCCCCCCCCGTCTGCCTGCTGTTGCTCCGAGGCAGCCGGCGTGGGTGACCCCATGGGCACTTCCAGCTCGCTCATGGCTGCCACTGTGGGGGAGGACGGGAGGAGTCGCTCAGACTACGGACGGTAGGTGGCGTCCGTCTGACTGATTGGACGACGGGATGATGAATTTAGCTTGCTTTACAAGATTCCCATGAAATTCCAATGCTGCATCAATAGTTAATAAGTGGGAGGATTGCCCATTGTCACAGCATTAGGAAGTCCCTTCAACGTAAAAATGAAATACAGTGTTCCCTTATAACACAAGATATGTTAGCTTAAGAGGCCACCGTTTCAGAATGAATACTAAATATGTTTTACTACCATTTAGTTAACACAATATATATTGGTCCTATATATGTATTCATAAAAGCACTATATTATTCACTGAACTTTCCTTTTCATTTCCCATTCCAAGTGCTCTATTCTGGATTTAAAATGTTAACCCAAATACTTTACAAGAAAGATTGCTAATTAGATTAGATTACCAATCTAAAATCTGATGGCCGACAAGCCCCAATCTCGGTGAATTCATATTTATTTCCACCAATTATTAAACTGGAGGCACAGAGATAAATTAGTTTCATATTCAAAACTCATTTGATATTCAAAAGGTGGCACATTTATGGATGAGTGCATTAGGGACCTGAGGGAAATTGTTTTTTTTTAAATCCCTAAACAAAAGGACAAAATATTACATTAATATTATTCGAACTATGTCTGTCCTACTTCCAATACAACCTTTGGTTTGTCCATGAAGTTCATCATAATTTAATAAAAACCAAAATAAAATCACTAAATATGAGTTTAAACAATAAAAAGCTAAATGACTTATCAGAGTCAGAGTCCCACCAGACCTAAGCAAAAGTGTTATAATAATAACTGGCCTCCTTCCATGATAGCCAGTGTCTCTCAAGTCAACTCAGCTCTTGTGGTTTGTGTTTCCGGCCTCTGTGACTTCCTGTGCCACCTCAAACTAGTTCAATCCATGTAAGCCACTCATCTTACCAAACCTAGACACTTGGATACTTAAAGACCTAAGCTATAGGGTTACCATAAAGAATTAACTCATCATCTTTAACCTGTCGCCAAGGAAAGACTTTTCATTCTCACTTTTCACACTCATTTCAGCAATTGAAAATCAAGGACCTACACCAGGGATTCAATTTAATAAACAATGACACACCTTGTGTTGGCCTGTTATCCACTCATACATACTATACAACGGAAATAACTTTAGTTATCCAATTAAAACAATAATCCCTCTTCCACAGGGTATCGGACGCCTTCCCCGCAACAAAATAAACTGCCACAAAAACATCCTTCACAGAAAGTGCACGCACAATCTCAATACCAAGTAACAATTATAACAATACATTTTATTTCAAGCGCCTTTCATGCAACCCAAGGACACTAGCCTCCAATGATGGCCTTCCCCAGCTCTCCAGAATTTTCCCCATTTTATCTCCTTACTATCATACATTTACAACTTTGGACGACCGCATCATTGACCTGAAGTTCCGAGCAGCTGAGGGGTCCTGTCCTGGTTTAACAAAGGGGGCGGCTATGCACGACAGCATAACGTATACCCAAACCCTGGGCTTGTACGTGAGAGGGCATCATGGACTCTACTCCGCCATACTGAGCGGACTCCAGAGAGTTGTAGTACCGTCACATCCTCAGACACCTTAAATGCACCTTGAACTAGGGTTGAAGAGGGTATATCCACCTCTCTCGCTGTGTCAGTTTGAAACACAACAAACTGACAGTTTGTTGTGACAAATAATACAATTATCTGTCACAACAAACTGTGAGAGTTTGTTGTGACAGATAATGACAAATCATGCGATGTGTTTTAGACTGGGCGTATTTGACGGGAGTTATTACATACTGGCCCGTAGCACGATCACGTCATATTACTGTAGTATATTCATCTCGATGACAGCTTGTTAGACATGAACGGAGCAGGGAGACAATGCCGAGTCTGTTTCACTGAGCGGGGAACATCTTCCTGCTCCATCAGCTCTTCACTACTAGAGGACCGGCGGAACAACATAAAAGGCAAATAGGCCAACAGATTATGAAGAGATAACGAAATCAGCCACGACTCCGCTAGACTTCCCCAACAGATCACCCACCGGGGGTGGATGTTTGGTGTGCCGACTGGTTGAAGTTGCAGCACAGGATTCACCAGACTTTACTGTCAACATATGCTGAATGTCAGGTGGACATCCAAAGCAATCAGATCACCACATTAGACCCAGTGACAACAGACCCAGGGTCCACCGTTTCCACAGACCCAGTGTCCACAGGGTCGCTGAGGCTCTCCTGCTCCTCACCTCCTGAGCGTGTTTTCAGCCAACAACAAACGAGGAAACATCTTCCAACAAGGTCGATGGTACAAACTATCCAAAACCCCGCCGAGTGTACGGCGGGGCGGCTCCAATAACGTCAGTCTGTCTAAAACACCGGAAAAGAAAAGCTATAGGCTGTAAAGCAGAAGCTGGACTTTGCTGACCAGAGACAGAGAGGTTCAGTAGATAAGAGTTGATCTCACCTGACAGGTGTGCATCGATTATGAGGAGGGCTGGAGCTGCAAGGTGTTCCCTACGGTGGGTATCGTATCCTCTTCTTCTTCTTCTTCTTCTTCTTTTATTCTTCTGCTGCTGTACGGGCGGTCTGTAGACTAGCTCTGTGTCCCACTGCCGCTCCCAAGCGGACCGGAGTGTGGAGCAGTATTCTGATTCTAAAACAATTAATAAATAAAGTCGAACAAATAAACTAAATAATACTAAATAACTAAACTAAATAACTAAAAACATATAAATAAATAAATAATTTAAATATAACAATAAAAGAAAAGAAAATACACTACAAAAAAACAACATTTATGTTTAGCGCCGACTTCTGTGTTGAACGCGGGATGCACCTTATGGTGGAGGATGAGCTCGGAGGACACCCTTTGAATCCTCCGCTCCACTCTCAAGTGTGTTCTTTCGACGACGACCGGCGGCCCGGGCGCAAATCTTTCTTTCGTAGGATGGTCGATATATTTATAGGTCCATGGATGGTAGGGACCCTCAGTGGCGGTTTTAGGCACGGGCGAACCAGGCAGCCGCCCGGGGCGCCATATTTGTGGGGGGCGCAAAATCACATGGGGGGCGCCACGAGCAGTAAAAAATAAAAACGCGCCGCAAAGTGTTTTTCAATGAAATACATAACATTGTGTGGGGAATTGGTATATTGGAGCCCCCACTGGCTGCAGGCGCACACCTGTTCGTTGAGATGGTGCTGTGCACAGACGGAATGAAATGCCCCCCCCCCCCCCCCCCCCCCCCCCCCCCCCCCCCCCCCCCCCCGGATCCTTCACGGCCCAACGTATCCCAAGATTCATTGCGCGTTGGATTTTTTCAGTAGTTCATATAATTATTGGGATACGTTTTCCCACAACAGTTCCTCCCTTTTTGAGAGAGAGAGAGAGAGAGAGAGAGAGAGAGAGAGAGAGAGAGAGAGAGAGAGAGCGAGAGCGAGAGAGAGCGAGAAAGAGAGATACTGAGGTACAGAGATACAGAGAAGAGTGAAAGGCTGCAAGAGAGCCTCCAGCCGACAGTAGAGAGCATGCCCCGGTGCCCTGATAGGTGTTTGGCTTCTTGTCTAGGTGCAGGTACACCACGGGAACCATGGAGTCTGGGGAAAGAAGAACAGATAGAAAAAAAGCCATACAGAAAGTAAAGCCACTTCAAATGTATCTATTTCATGTATGGTGTTTCCAACAGTATGCAGCCTGCAGTACACCCATTCTCATAACACCTGTGTACCTTGCGTAATGTAGCCTTGACTATCCTCTGTTTTGGCATTTTTGTTTTATCCTGCTTGTTGCATCATGTTTGGCCTGTCCTGGGGCAAACCGTTGTGACTGAACAAACCCTACAACAACACCTCCGCCTAGGGCAAGAAGGAAAGCATGAGGGGCGACCATCTTACTATCAGGATGGAAGCACACGTTGGACTCCGAGGGGGCAGAGCTGATCTCAGACTAATCTGCCTTCTCACGAGTGTAAGCGCTGTTCTGCAGCATCGCAGCCTCCTCAAATGAGGGGCCTGGTACTAGACTAGTCGCCCAGGCTTTGGGCCTTGTAAAGCCATCCTGGTAGGGGTTAGCGTTGTCAGAAACTAATAGGCGTATTTTAACTAAAAAACTAAGCTGAAAGCTCATTTTTTAATTCTAGCCCTTTCTTGGATGGTTTTGTTGGCCAGAGGTTGCATTGAACTCTACATCGACTTCGCCTTCGGCTTTGTTAATGCAATGTCTTTGACAACCTGTGATGCATTGTGTTATCAATACATTAGGTGATGCAGACATGGACATTGTCAAAGCCGCAGTCGAGGCCTCAGAGCATCAGCCCACATCCTTGATAGGAGAGGATATAGATTTCTCATTCTTCTCCTCTTTTATGCTGGGACGAACAATAGAGGCCTCTATTTCCGTTCAGACAAGTCCAAACAAGCCACTAAAGTGTACAACATCAGTAAGTCAATAAGTCAACAAGTCCTGGGTAGTGACTTGTGTCCCAATTGCTGTTTCTTCACGCTTCACAGGATGTGACACAACTTGCATTTTTAATGTTGGCAAACAGACAGCATTCCAAAGAATGGTGAACCAACCATCCAGTCCTATGCAAATGTCTTTCTGCTCCCACATCAAGCAAGGAAAGAGGACCATGGGACCAAGGCAATGGCAGTCTTGTTTTGAAGGTCACAGTGCAAGATAATATAAAAAAAATAAACCATAATAAATGGAAACAACTGAAGAAAATAGAAAAGATATGTATAAATAAGAAAAGTATTAAAAAGCCTTCACGTGGCAGCCCTGTTTTGACAAATTTTACAGTACCAGACAGTTCTAATGAATTTATTCTTAATTGGAATCAAAAGAATGGTTATGAACCACAGAAACCACCACCACAAGGCAAGACGATATGAGAAAGGAGAAATATGCAATTACTTCAGGGAAATTGTACTTATTTTTCACATGAATATGCTTGTAACCAATTGTTTTAATATATAATTGTACTTGTAATCACTTATCTGTCATGCAAATATGCAAATTTGAATATTACATGGCCAAAACATGTATCAGGCACCAGTATTCCTGGTCTAGGAGGAATACGGAGGACTAATGGTAATCTTTGGGACCTGACGGCGGCCATTTTGAAAATGGGACCTTTCTTGGTATCAAACTTTGGTAAACTGTTAGTATGTTTATAAGTAAATATTATACTACTGTAATCCACTGAGAAACCTTTTGTTAGAATTTGTTTAGGGTCAAGTCATATTTGCAGCTGACTATATTGCTATCTAAATTAATGTTTGTTTACTTTTCTTCATTTAGCCTGTACACACACACACACACACACACACACACACACACACACACACACAAACACACACACACACACACACACACACACACACACACACACACACACACACACACATACACACACACACACACACACACACACACCAAATATCCTAACTTGAAACATTATTTCCCACATCTGTTGTTTTTTTTTTTGATTACCATACATGCCTACACTAAAGTGTTGAAGATACTGTGCCACAATCGATAACATCCTTTCTGTGGCTGTATTGATTGAACCTATACTGCCCCCTTGTGACAAGAAGGAGTAGGAACACGGTGGAGCCATGCACAATCATACATCCGTGATGGTTTGTACCAGGAATCAACAGAACCACTATGCAGCAGATGTTTCATTTGATCTTAACATGCCCCATGATCTATGGTTAAAAGTTACTATTGATGTGATATTTGACACAGGGCATCTCTCTCTCTCTCTCTCTCTCTCTCTCTCTCTCTCTCTCTCTCTCTCTCTCTCTCTCTCTTCCTTCCTCTTGGGACTTTCAACCGTTTATAACAAACAGAGTAAACGTGCAGGTATGAGTGTTCATGAACATAATATCAATTATTAGATCATTAACATATATTGGGTAGACCTAAAAAAAATTCCTCATAACTTGGTTTAAAAAATGCAGTGTTTCTTCAGCCTCGACAAGTCGTCATCATCAGCATCACTTTCAACCCAAGTCCCTGATAATATTGATATTGTGAGGTCAGGCCATGAGTCTTCCTTCAGCCCTATCATGATGTCATAATCAACACTTCAGAATCGCCTCTTATCGCTCATAGGTCATTAACTGGGAGATCAGAAGAGGCAGCTTTACCAAACCTTACCATATGTTGCGTGTTATGTGCCATAACACCAACAGCAGAACGGTTATCCAAATAACAAAGAAGTGTACAACAATTGCGTTACAGTGTGTGTATATTCACACACACACATGTGACGCTGGCACGGTCGTAGCTCATTGCCCCCTTTGGGGCCAAATTTGATATCAGAACGTCTGAGTTTTCATTTTTCAAAGGCGGAGCAGGATACCTAGCGCTCGTTTCACACCTAACATCATTTCTAGCCACTGGAGGACCACAGGCAGGCTAGGGGAACTCATATTAGTGTTAGAAAACCTCATAAAGTGACATTTTCGTGCCATGGGACCTTTAAGTCTATCTCGTATAACCCAATAGAAATATCTGACCATGCCCCAGTAACTATGGACGTTCATTTTGATGGACTAAATAAAAACGGTCCATGGCGTTTCAATAATCGTTTACTTTCAAATGAGGACTTTGTGGAATGCATTTCAAAACAAATAGACTTCTTTCCTCAGTGTAAATAAGACTCCAGATGTTTCCCCTTCAGTGCTGTGGGAGGCCATATATAACCAGTGAAATAATTTCCTACAGTGGCTATGAGGGGAAAATAAACAAGAAAAAAGTCATCGAATTAACAAACCGACACAATTGATGCCACATCTCCCTCTCCAGATTTGTATAAAGAACGCCTCTCCTTGCAAACTGAGTTTAATATTATAGCCACGGATCGTACAATGAAAATGTTACTGAAATCCAGATAAACAAAAAACAGAAAAGCAAGCAAATTGCTTGCTTTTCAACTACGACAGACTAGCATCTCATCAAATACCACAAATTCGAACAGCCGCAGGCTTAACAGTTGATCCTAAGAAAATTAATGATGAATTTAAAGATTTTTACAAGACATTATATACATCTAAAAACACACACATAATTTTTCACACTTAGATACCTTCTTTAATTCCCTTAAGATCTCTACTGTTCACTCCAACTATATAGAGGCTTTGGAGAAAAACATAACTGTTGAAGAACTCCCTGCAGCAGCTAAATCAATGCAATGAGGGCAATGCCCTGGACCAGATGGCTATTCTGCAGAATTTTACAAGAAGTTTATACATAAACTAGCCCCAATTCTAATTGACATGTTTAACGACTCATTTGATTCTCTCAAATTACCAGAGACTCTTAACCAGGCCTCAATATCCCTTATTTTGATCAAGAATAAGGATCCACTCTCCTGCGTCTCATTTCGTCCCATCAGCTTGCTAAATGTAGATTTTAAATTATTATCTAAACTCTTTGCTCTGCGTCTTGAGGCTGTAACACTGACTGTCATTTCCCCGGATCAAACCGGTTTCATTAGAAATAGAAATTCCTATTTTAATTTAAGGGGATTATTCAACACAATTTATAACAAATCTACCACCCCAGTTTCAGTAGCAGTGATATCACTGGATGCTGAAAGGCCTGTGATCACGTGGAGTGGGGCTATCTCTTCCATACTGTGGGAAAATTTAGCTTCGGCGGAAAGTTTATTACTTCCCTCTACATAGGTCCACTAGGCAGGGTTTCCCACTTAGCCCCCCTTTATTCTCCATTGCTATTGAGCCCTTGCAATAGCCCTTCGCTCTAACACTCAAATGACTGGAATAGGCAAGAAAAGCTCTGAACAAAGGGTCTCACTTTATGCGGATGATCTTCTTCTGTACATTTCAGACTTAGCTGTATCCATTCCTGCTACACTTGCCACACTAAAAGCCTATAGTCTTATATCAGGCTAAAAGACCTTAGTTTCTCATAATAGTTTCACATACCTTGGAATTAAAGTTACTAGTAAATCCAAAGATCTCTTTCATGACAATTTTACATCTTGCTTAGAATGTATGCAACAGGATTTTTTATGGAGTCTCTTGCCTCTAAGCCGGTGTCGTTGACATCACTCTCCCATCAACTGCTCAACCTCTCCATATGTCAGAAATATAATTTAAAAAACTCCTTAAGAATTTGAAACCAATTTACACACAATTAAGGCATAGCATTTTTTCCTACTTCAGCTCCCCTGGCTGCGAACCATGTTTTTCTGCCCGCGAACCATGTTTTTCTGCCCTCCTTATCTGATAGCACATTTCCTATATGGTCTAGTCTTGGAAGCAAGCAATTCAAAGACTTATATATTGACCACATTCTTGCAGCTCCCAGAACTGTTCTCCCTTCCCAAGATTCACTTCTTTAAATACCTGCAAATTCATAGTTTTGTTTGCCATAAATATGCCCAAATTCATAATCTACCAGAGGACATTTCTCTGGATGATTTTCTTGCTCAGGTCCCTGTGATGAAAGGTATGATTTCACATATCTATAGTCAAATCCTAGGGCTTTCTTCAACCTCCCTTAACTCTTTAAAGGCGCTCTGGGAGGAAGATTTGGGGGAGGCCATCTCAGAGGAACTCTTGGAGGATATTCTTAAACGAGTACAAACTTCTTCTATTTGCGCCAAACATGGGCTGATTCAGTGCAAAGTTATTCACTCTAATCATTGGACCAAAGCTAGACTCTGTAAAATTGATAACAATATCGACCCCACTTGGAAAAGGTGTGCAAATATACCAGCAAATCACATTCATATGTTTTGGTCAGGTTCAGCTCTACACGCTTATTGGACTGTGATCTTTAGCACGCTAACAGAGATGACGGGGACTCACCTCTGTAAGAGCCAGATCCTATCTCTGCTCTCTTTGGCGTCCCTCGGTTAGCTTTGCCTAAATCACAAGCAGAACTGATAGCTTTTGGAACATTAATGGCCAGACGCTTAATATTAATGAGATGGAAATCACCAAGAAGACCACCATCTCATACTCAAGTTGTAAATCAATAATTAACAACTTGAGAAACTACGGTGTATACTCAGAGGTTCTTCCAAAAATATATTTTAAAAATTAGCCTTTTGGCACATGAGGGACATTAATCTGTATGTTTCAGTTGGTTTGACATCATTCACTCAAATGGTTGAAGCGTTTGTATTTTTGTTAAATGAATGTTGAATATTAAACTAATATTAGTAATTAATGCCGGTCCTTAGGACTTACCCGTTCAATGGTAAATAATATATTGTAACAAAAATGCATTTCCTGCAGAAAATGCGGTTAGTGCTGTAGTGCAAAGTGAGGTTGAAAATATGTTTTAATAAAGACACATAGTTTAAGACATAAAGAAATGCTGAATGGCAAGTGAAGGGATCAAATGAAGGGAATTTAACTTCAATTTGAATTTGAGTCTAAATCGAGTAAACAATGTAAACATGCACACCATTTAAAATTGTTACAATGGTTGCTGGGGGAAGCAAAGCAGTATAAAGAGTCTTAGGCAAAAATACTGTTTTTATAGCAGGAGGTTCCATGAAATGGATCTAAATTCTAAAAATAAATACATTTAACAGGCCGTACAGACAGGTCTCAGTTGACCTGGACATTTTTTGCAGGATTCTGGGTAGCAGTAGGCCTACACAATGGGCCTTGTTGCAGGCAATTAGTGGAAGGATAATTGTTTTTCCCCGTCTGTGGTCAATGCAATTGGTTGTGCAGTACCACTGCACAATAGTTAAGTTAGACGTTTAACAATCTTTCACAATGCACAATGCAAACTGTAAACTTAACTTTCAATTCTCTATAGTCTTTCCAGCAAGATTATTACATGCTTTTGTGTTTGCATTTGCTTATGCGTTGGCGTTTCAGGAGTTTTAGTGAAATCCCTCATGTGACTGAAGAGGTGGGATTTGCCAATTAAAAGTGTTAGGAAAGTTTGGCCAGAATGAATGGTCAAAGTATGTCCCAGGGTGATTAAATTCAATGTGTTAGTACAAATCTTGAAAATACACCTCCATGTTCATTGGTTCTAGCATCAGTTATACACAATGTCTGGTACGCCTTTGAAGTAATGGAATATTATCATGATATTATCATGATAATATATTATGATAATATCATGTTAATATCATATCATCATGGCTTTTGTTACAGACTGGACACTGCAGCGTGACAAGATTAGTGAGTTGGCTAGTAAGTTTATTAGTTTGCTAGTCATTGTATAATAAAGTACACGTTTTATTTGTTCATAAATGTGCAAGAAATTACTTAAAGTGAATTTCCGGCAAAAATTGAACCAAGGGTCGCTTTCCGCATGAAAATGACTTTTTTTCGTCGGTCAACGAGTGTAGAACTTGCCCGGAGCAACGCTAACAGCCCAAATGGCTTACATTGAATTGGCTAGGGGCAGCGTGGAACGCTTTCATGTGTAGGGACCCTAGTCATGCTACTGCAGCGGTTTGGTTCTATTTTGAGTAATATTAGTGGTGAGAAAAATGCAGATTTGGAAGCGTTCCACGCTGCCCCTAGCCAATGCATTAGCCATTTGGGCAGTTAGCGTTGCTCCCGGAAAACTCTATACTCGTCGATCAAAGAAAAAAAGTGTCTGGACGGCTTATTTCATGTGTTTTCATGCCGAAAAAGACCCTGGGTTCAATTTGCGCCAGAATTACACTTTTTAGATTCTTTTATTATGAGCTGCAGTGCCCTCCTTCCCGTTATTCTGTAAAAAAAAAAAAAAGAAAAAGAAAAGAAAACTTATGAAATATCAGGGTTATAACATACATAATGTTCCAGTGTTCTGGACATTATAACTGTGCCTGCACCATTTGTTTGATATGTTGATGTTTACAGATACAAATATACACAAATACAATAATACCTGGTAAAGTGTCTACATTATAAACATTCTTACTAGTACTGTGGATTGCTTATTCTATCATAAATCTAAAAACAAACAATACATAGGTAACATACGAGGACATACCATCCAAGATTAAGGAAACAACATATTGGTAAATTACATTTAAGATTAGTTATTGTACTATAGAAAATAAATAAATAAATACAAAATTGTAATAAAAGATCAATTGTATCTGCCTATTAATGAACAAACTAATGAGTAAACAAAATAAAATACGTAAATAACATCTCTGAGTTATTGGACACCATCTACTGTGGTGTCGGAGGAGGTGGTTCTGTTGTGTTCTCCGTCTTCAGGACCTGAAGACGTGGACCACCCTGACGATGTACTGCCTGCAGATGGGACACTCGCTCATGCGCTTGCCACACCTGCTGCAGGTGACCATGTGTCCGCACTCCAGCAGCACACAGTCCACGGGGTAGTCCATGCAGATCCGGCACAGGTCCTCGTCGGGTTTGGTGGCTGCGGCCGATTCTGAGGACACAGTGAGGGGCTCAGGTGAGGATGAGGACACAGAGAGAGGCTCAGGTGAGGATGAGGACACAGAGAGAGGCTCAGGTGAGAATGAGGACACAGAGAGAGGCTCAGGTGAGGATGAGGACACAGTGAGGGGCTCAGGTGAGGATGAGGACACAGTGAGGGGCTCAGGTGAGGATGAGGACACAGAGAGAGGCTCAGGTGAGGATGAGGACACAGTGAGGGGCTCAGGTGAGGATGAGGACACAGAGAGAGGCTCAGGTGAGGATGAGGACACAGAGAGAGGCTCAGGTGAGGATGAGGACACAGTGAGGGGCTCAGGTGAGGATGAGGACACAGAGAGAGGCTCAGGTGAGGATGAGGACACAGAGAGAGGCTCAGGTGAGGATGAGAACTCAGACAGAGAGGCTCAGGTGAGGATGAGAACACAGACAGAGGCTCAGCTGAGGATGAGGAGGTTCAGGTGAGGATGAGGACACAGAGAGGCTGAATGTTTCATTGGATGTTTCATTCTTGATGAAACATCAAGAATGGCCCCCTACTGTTTCTTTTTCATTTACATCTTCTTGTTCTCATTGTCAGGACAGACTGCACCACTCCAGACCAATTGTAACGCGATTATAACATGGCAGACAAGCTTTCGGTGTTGCAGGCGATTGTGAACATCGGAAGGTCAGATCCGGCTGTGGTGGCCATGTTGTATGTCGTGGTCAAAAGCATGTTGCCCAGAACGCCCGATGTTAGGACTAGGATGTTTGAACATTTTGACCGTCCTCGCATAGTCCGGTAACTCCTGTGACGTACAGCCTGACAAGGTTTAATTCAATACTGAACCCAGCCCAGATGAACCACATCATGACGATTTCACCCTCGTGAAAAACAGAAAGGTTGTGTGGTCAGACCCTGGGATTAGTTGGTGGGCCGCAAGCAGTGAACCATCACCTAACCAACTGGTACTTGGTATGAGGCCTTATTTGACAGCGCTCTCTGACAGTTCAACCGTGTACAGTTTGAAGAGGTTGTCTTTTTGGTAGTCCCTTATGGGCTTTGTGGGCTTTGGAACCCATTGGAAGCCAATTGTGTGCTCTGTGTACAACAGTGCTAAACAGCAGCAGCAGTAGTAGGACTGATGACTGACCCATCAGAGGAACAGCACAATGCATCCTCTCACCTTCATTGCGGACTTCGTTGTAGAGGCGGGTGACGCGTTCCATCAGCTCCCACTTCTCACAGCAGCCCATGAAGTTGACAAAGTTGCCGGACAGGATTTCCTTGAGCTGACGGACGCTGAGACCCTCGATATCTTCCACACAGCTCAGGTCGGAGAGGGAGGCGGTCCGGGCCTCCGTGGGCACGGCCTCGTCAGGGTCCCACGCCTGCTGGGACCCGAAATAGAGCGGATTGGACAGGTTCACACTAGACCACGGCCCTGTTTACACATCACGGCCCGTCTCCAAATCGGGATTCAAAAGGGTTGTGAGATGGCGAGGCAAAGAGAGATGTTTTTCCCCATCGGACAGTGGGAACCGTAGTGTTAGGTTAATCGTCTAAACAGAAACTCTTGCGAAAGCGATTCAAAACGCAGTTGTAAACAGCGCCTAGGTTGGAGTTTGCTGCCTTATGACTAAAGGTAACAACCATGGTAAAGACCTCGAAACAATCCTACTCAAGGCCTAAATGGAGTGCTTTCTGAGTATCTAACCTGTATTCCCCAAGCCCTTATCAACTTAATCAACTCTAAACTTATGATCATTACCTCAATGTTCTCTTCAACTTCCTCTTCGTCCTCCCCTGCCTCCTCTTCCTCATCGTCGTCTTCATCTTCCTCCTCCTCCTCCTCCTCCGCCACTTCTCTCTGGTTGTTCTCCTCCACCTCAGCCTCCCTTACATTGTTACCCCCAACATCCTCTTCAGCCACCCTTTCACCTTCATCCCCACCATCTGCCCCCCCTTCATCAGCATTCTCATCACCCTCATCCTCCTCTTCATCCTCCTCCTCTTCGTCGTCTTCGTCGTCGTCCTCATCGTCGTCATCGTCCTCCTCCTCGTCGTTGTCGTCCGAGGACGAAGGAGGCGTGTCCTGGGTCTGGGGGGCGGCTCCGTTCGTAGCTCCGCTGGGCGCTGCGCTACCGCCGCCGCCGCCCAGGGCCTGCTGGTCCAGGACCAGCTCCACCAGCTCCTCTTTCTCGCGGCATCTGTCCGTCCGCACCTCGTGCAGGTGGAGGTAGTCACGGAGCTCCCGCACCTTGGTGAGGGAGGAGACGGGGTCCGTTAGGGGCGAGCAGGACAAGGTTCCCAGGCCGTGTTGAACGCTCGGTATTGAACGCTCCCGAGGACGACCAGACTAACAAAACGACGGCATGGGAACAGCGAACAAAGCATCACATTGTCACATGACGGCGTCCCGTGGACACATTGGTGACAATGTGTTGCTTCGTTCGCCGTCCACTGGGGGGGGGGGGGCGGGGGGGGACGTACCTTGAGCCTCATCAGCTGCGTGCGGTTGAAGAGGGTGCCGTGAAACCGCCGACAGGTCCAGCAGAGGCGGGGCTGGCGGCCCACGGGCTCCGCCGAGCAGCGGCCACAGAAGTTCTTCTTGCAATCCCCGCAGACATGCTGCGGCAAAACACGGGACAGGACAACGGGTGAGCCTGACCCACGTGGTGGGGACACACGCTTATCGAAAACACACGCCAGACAACCCAGGTCTTAGGCTCGCTAGAGCTCGTTCCGTCAGTGTCGTCGATCGAAAGGGGCGACTGGTGGTGGGGGGGGGTCCTTCCTTACCTTGTGTGCTAGAGAGTCAAAATGGCTACCACAAGCCTTACACAAATGCGAGGGACAGGTCAGGGGGAGACTGAAACCCAGATTTGTGCAGGCCTGTTGCCAGGAGGGGCCGTTCTCTTCCACCGTGACAGAGGGATTCAGAAGAGGCCAGCAATCAGAGGTCCACACGCTCCTGCCTGCAGAGGAACATACCAGGGTCGTGGGCATAGGGTCCTTCATCATATTCATGTAAATCCCTTTCTATATTGGTCCAAAAAACCTCTATATCCGTTACTTATATTAAGTCCTGTTATTATTGGTTTGATTTATGCAAGGTTTTGTTGAAGTTGACATCGGTGAATATTATTTTGAATTTGTATTAAATGATTTGTTCTACTTGAAATAGCGTCTTTTCGTAGCGTCATTAAACATTGATCAAATTCCTTGATACCCAAATACAAGGCGATAGCAGCAGTGCATGTGATGTAGAAATGTGATCTAGGGCCTTTTGGAACACTGTAGAACGACAAAACATGGTACATATTTATACAAGACAGCAGACCAAAAAAAAGGCAGGGCAAAACAAAAATAGTGCCGATATAACAGCAACGTTCAGCAGCACCATTCTGCATCAAGTGTAAAAATCAGATATGGTGTTCATTCCTTAAAAAAAAAGGATTTAGAAACCGGACCCCATCAACCAGAGAGAACAGCGACCGTCAGTGGTTCAAACCAGGATCGGGCCTCTGGTTCCCTCGTACATCTGGATGGAGATGGTGGCGCCCATGCAATAGCTCAAGCATTTAAAAGCAATGGATCTACAATCTTCCACAGTTCCCCTGTCCGTTTTTACGTTTAAGTACTTTCGTTGGTTATACCAGACCTGCAGCGTTTGGACTGCAGGACGATCGGACGAGCGGGATACGATCAGCCGGTGGTCTGGTCTGAGACGCGCTTTACCTTACCTGCCTGACTGGAAGCATTTCCCTTCTGCAACAATCGTGCTAGTAAAAAATGGTATTGTTTGAATCGTAATAAATAAATGAAGGTCTTTGCAGGTTATATCTAGTGTTTCAGTATGCATCGTAACCCGTCCGTCGACTGGTTTTCTGTACATCCCAGTCAGTGGAGATACTCCGTCGACGCGAATGGTTTCCCAGTCTGCGCGTGCGCCGAAGTCCACTTACCGAATGGTTCTTTAAATAATCCACCTTGCTCATCGTCACACTTACTGACTGGTTTCTTTAATTGATCCAGCTTGTTCATCACCACACTTACTGACTGGTTTCATTAGATGATCCACGCTGTTTATCACCACTCGGACTCGTAGCTTTACAGCTGATTTATAACTCCACTCGCTTTCTTCATCCATTCTCTTAGAAGCGCGTTGCATTTTAGCATCTCATCCTAAAGGTTAACTATGTAAAATGAAATATACAATATGTCACTCTAGTGCATGAAGTTACAATAGTGTTAATTAATATCACACATTACTATTATCATTAAGTTTTAATTTACTGGTGCAATAGACCAAATATTTATATTATCCAATTTTTTTTGTCTACAGTAATAACAATGATTAAACCAACTGAGATTACCACTTAAATGTAACGGAAAAGTTGTTCATTTGTGCTGAAAATGTTGCTTGTTATGATTATAAGGTTACTAAATTCAGACTGAGTCGGTGGTGATGGAGCCACCACTCTGATGTATACTAACCTGCTTAGACGGAATCTGCCACCAGGTGGGGGTGTTCCCTTGTTTCATTATTTGTATATTGTACAACTTTCCTATGTTTTGTATCTCGTTAATCATTTTTTTATCGATATATACGTATGAATTATAATAATAATAATCATAATAATGATAGTGTTTTCTTTATGTATAAATGCCTATTCGAGATTTACTAATAATGTAGGTAATAGTCTGTTTAACAGATGCTTGAAGTCTCACAGAGAAGACTTTTGGATCAAACCAGTTTTTAGATTCAAGATGATTTTTTACTAGCTTACAATTGTATCAGCCTGACATAGACAAACAAATTCGCAATTGGGAACGGGAGTTGGACCAGACCCAGTCACATATTCATCTTGAACCTAGGCTACAAACATAGAGGCTATAAAACAATTATCAGTCCAAGCACAGAGTTAAGCTTGTAGTAATTAGGTGTGTTTCATGACTTCCCTTTATGGCATTGATAACTGGTTCATGAGTATCTAGTTTCAGCCCCTAACACAGCATAGGAAAATGCTAAACTTTGTGCAATAGAGTCTGGAGGAGTAGACTTGCGGGGACGCACTTTTGTCTCACTGTCAGATCTAAGAAACGTCAGTTGTGGCCAGCACTGCCACCAGCAGCTACAATGGCCCGTGTGAGACGGTTGTTCTTTGTGGCTTCCTGTGCAGTTCGAATAATACAGTAAATAAGTTTGGCCTTGTTACACAAGAAAGAGTTGGGAGGCTGGCGTTCTTATGTAGTTCTTGCCCATAGTTTCTACCCTATTCAATCGTTTCTACCTTATTCAAAGTGTCACAGTAATATACAAGCAGGTCCATCCACCAAATGAACCATAGTCCCAGGTTGTCAATAGTAGGGTTAAGTCACCTCATTGATTTTCACCTGAGGTTGGTTTTATACATGCTGGTCCTTTTGTGTCTATGCTGTTGCACTGCCATGCCTAAACGAACAGACCCTTAATTAATGCTGAGCTGCACCTGTGTCTGTGGAAGGAGTCTATCCTGCAGCTATACAAGCCATACAGTTTAAAGCCAAAGGCCAGCCTACATCATTCAGCTACAGGCCAGCCTACAGCTTAGAGGTACAGGCCAGCCTACACCCTACAGCCACAGGCCAGCCTAGAGCTACAGGCCAGCCTACAGCTTAGAGGTACAGGCCAGCCTACAGCCTTACAGCTACAGGCCAGTGTACACCCTTCAGCCACAGGCCAGACTAGAGGCACAGGCCAGCCTACAGTGTAGAGCTACAGGCCAGCACACACCCTATAGACACAGGCTAGCTTAGAGCAACAGGCCAGCTTAGAGCTACAGGCCAGCCTAGAGCTACAGGACAGCCTAAAGCTACAGGCCAGCCTAGAGCTACAGGCCAGCCTAGAGCTACAGGCCAGCCTAGCGCTACAGGCCAGCCTAGAGCTACAGGACAGCCTAAAGCTACAGGCCAGTCTAGAGCTACAGGCCAGACTAGAGCTACAGGCCAGCCTACACCATCTTACAGCCACAGGCAAAACTACATTGCCCTTCTACATCCTATTACTACAGGCCAGCATACATCCTTTGGCTAAAGGCCAGCCTACATCATACAGCTGCACATTCCAGCTATATACCAGTGACATGCTGTGAGGTCAATGGCTGGGCAGCCACTTGGTAGTATTAGAACCAGATTTACACACAAAGTTGCACAAAGACTTTTGGTCAGGTGACCATAAATTACATATTTCATATCAGCCTTCTTTAAAAAAACATGCATACAGGCAAATTACCTATTAGATTCACGTTTTATATGCAAATGTAGTTCCACTACTCATACTCATGCAACAGTGAAAAATGAGTTGGAAGTATGTCCTCAAGCTCTGCATTGGTCTTTCATGGTTTGTCGTGGGCTCCACAGCCCATGACGAGGTCAGCGAGCCTGAATATATTATACACACATTACATAAATGACCTGGAATATGGAAGGCGAGGACAAGTAATGACGGGGTCCACCAGCCCAACCTTGTTGACCTACAGAAAGAGAGTGACAGGCAGGCGCCTATCGCCCCACTCCACTTTCTAAGAGGCTGCGAATCAGAGGGGGGGCTGAGCTCACCGCTGATTCATCTCTCTTCTGTATTAGCATTGGAGCTCTGCATATTTTTCGAATTTGACTATTAAAAATGATTGGAATCATACGAAGATACATTTTTTACAAAGATCAAATATTAAATATTGAATATTTATTATTATTTTTACTTTTCTTGTTAGCTTTTTTTATTGGAGTTTGACCGGTGAGGCTCTCTCTGCCATTTCCACAGGTCTCTGCTATGAATGAGCAGAGACTATGTTTGCTATGTTTGGCTCCTTCTGCTTATTCTGGTGGTGTTCGTATCAGCAAGCACCCTGATTCACATAGTCTGACTCATCTGTCAAAAAAAAGAGGAACAATTAATTTAGTGTAAAACAAAAGCTATGACACTTAAAGGATAACTTCAGGACTGTCAACCGGGTCTGTAGTTTCTCATCATTTTGGGTCTTAGGGACTTATGCAAACAATATTGTAATATATATTGTGTCCAGTATTGAGGGGGAACGCTGCTACCGTAATGCACAAAACGTGCTGCAATGTAATCCTTTTGGGGCCAAAGCGCCCTGTCTATGGCTTTCCTTCTGCACGGACAGGCTCCGGTTATTATATTGTGTCAGACACGTTAGTGTCTGAAAACATTAGGGAAAGAAACATATGTTTTTCTTTGATATTTTCGCTTCATCTGGTCGCTTTTTTGTGTCAATCAGAATCAAGTATTGCTCAAATTAATAAAGTTATGTGTATTTGCAAAATAAGATTAAAGCAGCTGCAGCTATCCGTTTTGGTCGGTTGGCCCCCGAACTCCGAGCTCCAATTCTCACTCAAGTTCACCCTGTTGTACCACTCGCGAGATTTCAGACTGAATCAAGTGAAAGGGAAAAAATTTAGGTTTCTCTGTAGGGATAATGTTGTCAGACATGAATAGTATCAATCTGAGCCTGTCAGTGGCAAACAATAAGCATTTTTAGTGGACATACTGTACATTGACAAGCCGATATTGCCCAAAGAATTACATTGCAGTCCGTTTCGCGAATTATGACTGCAGAAATTTGTTTCCGCATTAACCCCTTAGAACCAAAATGATGGAAAAATAGGGTCAAGGTCGAAAAATCCCGAACTTATCCTTTTAGTTAAAAACATATTACAACATTTACCTGTTAAATCCTCAATGTTTTTTAAGAATTCTGAGTTTTCATAATCCTCATCTGTTGAAGTGAAACAGCAGTTTAAAAAAACAACTCTGTCATTTTAATTGATACACCACTTCCGTATACTGATGTGAACTATGGGTGTGAGTTAGAAGGAAAAGAAAAAGAAAAGCAATATTAAGGTAACACATTGTGATCATATCAAAATGTTACATTAGAACCACATACCATCGTTGATCGATGAAGCAGTCAAAATATTTTCATAGTCACATAAATTGGAAGCTAAAAGAAAGGAATGTGGAATGCATACATTTGAGGTTAAAATCGTTATAATATTATGATAACACAAAAGTAAAAGAGTGTTCTGTGTTCTTGTAAATGGGTATCCTATGAGGTTGATCAGAATTAATAGGAAGTCCGCGGGCTTGCTTTCAAAAAATGTAGGGCTTCAATGTTTTACTTGCCACAAGCCTCAGAAATTCTTCTGACAAAAAAGACGTGTGCTTACAGCTAATAATAATAATAATAATAATAATAATATATTTAATTTGTAGAGCACATTTACACATTTACATTCAGAAATCTCAAAGTGCTACAGAGTTTAAGAGAGAAAAAAAATAAAATAAAAGGGGTTGTTGAAACATATGATGCATAAACAGTAAAAGGGAAATTTGTTTCTCTTGAGCACGAAGTATCTGGTGCTTACGAGAAAGTATCTGGTGCGCACAAGAAAGTATCTCGTGAGCACGAGAAAGTATCGAATGCATATCATTGGCAGTGTGTGTGTGTGTGTGTGTGTGTGTGTGTGTGTGTGTGTGTGTGTGTGTGTGTGTGTGCACGCGCGTGTGTGTGTGTGTGTGTTTGTGTGTGTGTGCTTGTGTGTGTGTGCCAGTGACACTGCCAGTGATGCGTACGATACTTTCTCATGCTCATGAGATACTTTGTCGTGCGCACAACATATTTTTTCGTGCGCACGAGATACTGTCTCGTGATCACGAGATACTTTCTTGTGATCACGAGATACTTTCTTGTGCTCACGACATACTTTCTCGTGTGCACCGGATGCTTTCACGTGTGCACCGGATGCTTTCTCGTGTGCACCATTTACTTTCTCATGCTCACGAGAAACGTTAAAATTTTTTTACCCCATGTCCCTTTACGGGTTCCATACAACTGCTCTCATGCATGTGTGAAGTCAGCATTTCACACCCTAACCACAATACATTTATTTAGCATTTGAGTAATTACATAAAAAAAAACTAAAAGTTTATTATGATTGTGTAGTGATCAACGTTACTGCAATTCTCAACATCTTACAAAGAAAAATAATAAACTACATGCTCACCAGATGCTGCTTGGTTAATTTCCTCAATGTTTCCATACACTGCACTTGGAAGTGGTGAGCTGTATAAAAGACCATACAAATATGATACCAACGACAGATGAAACACATGGAAGTAATTCAGTGTGACGTAGTGACCATTCAGGCATCGGGGGGACACACTTACACATATGTAGCCTCAAAGCCCTCTTGGTCTGCAAAACAATGTAGTTAACATTAGAGTTTACCTTAAACTTTTCAATAAAGCTCCATGATCAGTTTAAATAGTCATTACAGAATATAACATATAACTATTTATACATGGGTCAAACTAGTAGCAACTTACCACCAATGACAAATGTGTAATCATCATTTGCAGCTGTAATAAAAAATAAATACCCTTTGTCATACATTTCTTAAAATATAACAAAATACACAAAATAAATACGCAAAAAATACGCCAAATCATCACATTTGAAAAAAACATCAACATTATTACATTGTGAATATGAAAACAGCATCATCAAGTTTGGTGCATGGTAATAAAATATACATTTTACTTTTCTGAAAGAATTTAATAAAGAAAGTTTACAAACTGGAGATCTTACATTGAGAAATATGGGAACGTCTCACTTCAGTTTCCCTGAAAATGACATATGTTAGAGTGAGATTAAATACACAAAGTTTTACCAAAACCTTTTGGGCAGGTTAATCGAGCTGAGCTCATGTTGTGTACATACTCTTGGTCCTGTGTTGTCATTTGATTGGGCTGCGTTACTGGAAGATGATTGACGATGAGTTAATTCATGTAATCACAAAATGATACCCAACATGATTATAACATACAACATATAATTTGTCCCACAGAATTTCTTCCCTCAACACATACTTTTTTTTATCAAGTAGAACTATATTGCCCGATTAATGTACATTTCAATTAATATTGTAATCAAGCGCATTTATATAATGTATACAATAACGTTGTTAAGTAAGGGAATGTACCTGTCTTTGAGCGTGTGACAGCAAATCGGCTGCCTCCACGTTGGCTGTTGGCAAAACACTATTTCTAAATTGAATCTTTGAAAATGATCAAATGCCTATTTGAAACATCCTTTTGTTGTCCTACTATGTATATTTGAACTACTACTTTACATCAGAAAATGTGTATGTTTCAGTTTTTAAATATTTATAGAACATTGATGTCCTATGTACTATAAGACAAATTAGAAATCTTTTAAGAATATTAACATTTTGAACACTTTGAATACAACCAACAACCCACTTGTTGGTTGGCACAAATATCACATTAGAAGTTTGCATCCCTTAAAATGTAAGCACTTTGTGATCACAGCGCAATTGAAATAATCCAGATACTGTTTAACGCATTACAAACTACTTACATTCTATACACACACCTCAGGCTCGTAAATGTTTTGAAGGAAAACAAACACATTTTCTGCCGTAAAGTAGTATTACAAGTATACCTTGTCATACTTAATGGAATCACAAACCATAATAAATGTTCATTCAATTAAAGAAGATTCAACAAAATGATTAATGATCAATCTCCAAGCTCCTGTTATAAATAATCACTCACAATGTCTGAGGGTCATATATCGAGGATTCCTGTTGGATGATTTCTGCAAGACAGAAGAGTCTGTTTTCTTATTTTTCAGTTTTACATACATTCTACCTTGATTTTGTATTGTTTTAAATAGATGCACAACAAATGTGAATGGTTATTGCCGTATAGAACATCCACTCAAAATCACGAATCAATCACGATGGGGAAATTGATTATGAATTGAAAATTTTAATTTCCCATTTCCAAAAACATTGAAGAGCGTAAAGAACTTACTGGATTTCTTTTTGCACTTGAGACACAGAAGACATAGCATGCTGAGTGAGGCTGAAGACACAAACATCAGCACGGCTCCCTCATTAATGCCAAGGATTGTCATGCCTCAAAACACAAAAAGTTTATCCAGTCAGCATTACTCATTCACTTAATATATTTGGTTTTGTAATACTTCGTGTTACATGTTTTGTTACACATCATTGGGTTCTGTCCATCTGTTCTACCCTCTGTCTACATGTTGGCACAGTGAACTTCTTTATTTCTCAAAAAGTGAAGTCCTGTGAATGACTGAACTGAAGTGCATTCTTTCCACTGTTCTTTTATCTCAGTGGTGAACTGATGTGTTAGACTACAATTCAATTAGGTAGGAAAAGGTATTTGTTTCATTGAAAATATTGTAAAAACGATCACCGAATTGATACTGGTGAACCTCAATAGGTGTCTCACAAAAAGCTGCAACATATTCTTGATAAAAGGATGAGAAGACATCATTTTCAAAGGTTTTAACCTTTCAAGTAAACAAGCCGTATGTCATGATATATGTTGTCATACCTTGCTGTTATCTTCACAGAAGTCTCTTTGTAATGGCATAACCGACAAAAGAAAATGAACATGACCTTTTGAGCAAACGTCAATGTGCTTCCCCTTTCCGAAATATTGACACCACATCCGTCCTCTTGAACACTCTGCAAGACCACCCCACAAACACACTCATGAGTAATGGCTCTACTTTCTTTCTATCTCCTTTCACATCCTATTCACAATTTATACAGGGCAGTAGAGGAGCTGTGTATGTATACCGTGCCATGTTTTCAGAAACACTTTACTACTCTTTAACATAACATCTGCACATATTTTATATCTTGTATCCTTTTCAGTTATATTATGAAGAATACATTCTAGGTGGAAAGAGAGTTGACCAATGTGATTGGGCTATCCTTCGCCCTACAGACTCTGCCTGGGTTTGAACCTGGTGTGCTTCGACTTTAAAAATTAAAGCACAGTTAAAAACTGTTGTAGAGTGAGCCACTGAATGCTAAACTGTGGTAAAGTGAGCCGCAGAGCCCCCGACAAAGATAGACGATGGCGATTGGTTGACCTGGTTCACACATTTGCAGGAAAGCTGTCAAAAAGCAACCTTGTGGTGAATTTGTGTTTCCTTTTGCAAAACAGAACTCTTCTGCCATCTTACACAATAGAACATAACATTGACCAACCCCTTTTTGAACAGCTCTGGTTCCGGAAGTAAATTTCCCATCAATTTTCTCCATTGACGTTACATGAAGTCAATCGTTTCTCAAGGTAGTCGTGACCATAAAAGGTTTGATTCGGGCCCAAAAGTAATTTGGAAAATGAAAAAAAAAGGCAAAGGGACAAGACTGTGTCCATTATTTTTGTGAACGAGTGAAGGAACTACTCATCCCCTAATCCATTGCAAACCTTTGCGCAATCCTTCCAACCCAATAGTTTAGTGCATTTCTTGCATCTTATAACCTTTGTCATTATTATATTGTTTATATTGTTAATACAAGTTGTGTCATACATATACAAGTTGTGTCCTCATATATAATAATTTATGTAGTCATTAAAATTAATCTTGAATAGGTTAAATAAAACATAAAAGTATTTAAATTAAGGGTCACCCTGGCTTTGAACAAATTTCACTTCATTTTGAGATTGTACAGTACAGTTTTTTTAAAACGTTGAGGTCAAATGACATAACACATTCCTAATTTCCTAAAAAATAAACTGCAAAAATAATCATAATCCTTATAGGTTATATAACGTGTAGTCGGTAGGCTGAATGGATGATGTTATGTCAAGTTGACTGTCTTGTTATGTCAAGCTTCATAGTTAAACTTAACTAAACTAGTTGTTTTGTTTAGACTATTGAACAACTGATTCAGATTGTTAATATCACAGATGTCAAGCATATAGTGTCATGACACTCATTCAAGGCCTCAATTACTTTGAATAATCAATAACTAAACATCCACTTGGTCTGTAAACAACAATAAACACTATGAAGTAAACAATTATATTGCTTCAGTGTAATAAGTCAATTAAGTGCTTTCTCAAATGCCATTTTAAATACGGTACATATAATCGCTTTTATAAACATTTTCAGGTTCAGAACAGACAAACTTGTCAACAGATGAAGTCTCTTTTTTTTTCAGTCCATATTGTCTGTTTTTCTCAGGCTGTATCAAAGTCGCTGAGGTACTGTGGAGGCTGTCGGTGCCTAGCTGGGTACCTTTCCAACACTGGGACTGTGTCTGCCCTGACTTCTTCATCCTCTTCTTCTGCTGCCGATGTGTCACACAGGCCAGGGTTGAGCTTTTTGAAGAAGGATGATTTCCTTGTCACCCTGTGTCCATTCCACTCAGCCGTGACCATAGAGCCCTTGACGGTGGTCACTCTGTACGGTTTGGGATTGTAAGCTGCTGTAAGTTTATATCGCCTGGGTTGAGAGCACAACACTACGTCACCAGGTTGGAGGGTGTAAGGTGCAGTGTGTCAGTGGGTGTCCGAATACACCTTCATTTTGGCTTTGGCCTTGCGGTCTCTCCTGCGAAGATCCTTTGAGCAGCAACTGGTGATGTTGCTGTTGTGCTGTGCGGCGTTGAACGGTACTCACGCAGGAACGTGTAGAGATGCTGCTTCAAGGGGGTGTTCTCCATGTGGGCGACACGGAGGCACTTTCCAAGTGTTCCCATAAACCTCTCTGCAGTGGCATTTGCTTGGGGCCATAGTGGTGTGATCTGTGGTGTGATAGTGGGAGGTTTCACATCCGCAGAGGTTCGCTGTGTGTTTCTGGTGTAGTGGTTTGACATACCAAACAGTTTCTTACCATCGCCTCGGCTTGTCGGTCAATGTTTGGAAACCACACCTCTCTCAGGAGGGCCTTTGTTTTAGTGATTCCCTGATGTGCCTCGTGTGTGAGCTGGAGTACCCTGTGCTCGAGTGAGGCGGGAACGACGATCCTGGAGCTCTTTAGTATGATGTCATTTTCATGTGACACTGTGAGCTCGCTTTTCACATGTTCATATTGTCTCAGCACAGTGTCCTTTGTGACTGTGTGCCAGGTGTTGCTGCATATGAGAGCACTGACCTTTTGTAGTGTAGGATCTTTGAGTGTCTCACACTTGATTTCATCCAGAGTCATTGCTTTTGGTGCGCTGTTCTGCATGATGAAGTTCACGTATTCCTCAGTTGCCTTTGTTGCACAGTGTTTTTGGTAGGTGCCTGTTCTTTAATTGGGGGACAGGACATGTATCTGAATATTACAACCCTGTTTGGAGATGTTGGATCCCCCCTTGATTGGTGAGGCATTAAATATGACCAGTGAAAAAGTAACTAGTAACTAGTACTCTGCGTAGGTTTTGCAAAGAGTTTTTTGTACTCTTCAAAGGTCCCATGACCTGCCACCAGGTGTGGGCTGATTAGCCGTTACAAGCCGTTTTGGAGATCTGTCCCTTATGATATCACAGGTGGGCGTGTCCACCTAGATGTGTGCTGGATAGATCAGTCTACCAGCCCACCCAGTGGACTGTAGCAAAGTTGCTCATCCATCCGTCACAGATCTAGGTGGACACGCCCACCTGTGATGTCATAAGGGACCGATTTGCAAAACGGCTTGTAACGGCTAATCAGCCCACACCTGGTGGCATGTCATGGGACCTTTAAAAAAATAATAATCATAAGGTTATGTGACATATTCAAATGTTTCCTGTTAAGGTTCACCCTACAGACTATGAACAGATTTGTGCAACACTAAATAACACGAGTTGTCCTCTTTCTTTTACTTTCTTAAACGCTCCATCAAGCCTCCTACATGCCAACCTAGACCTGAGGGATCGTAGGTCAGAATGCCAAAGCAAACTCCTTACCAATGAGCCTAACCTTGAGATGCCAGACTCTGCCCCAAACACAAACTCCTTACCAATGAACCTTGAGATGTAAGACTCTGCCCCAAACACAAACTCCTTACCAATGAACCTTGAGATGTCAGACTCTGCCCAAAAGACAAACTCCTTACCAATGAGCCTAACCTTGAGATGTCAGACTCTGCCTCAAAGACTTGTACTATAAGTCTATACTATGGATAAATTATGATTTACCAAATTCAGAAATCCAGAACCAAGTCCAAGGCATTTCCACCAATCATGATGCAAGTTTAAGCCATGCATTACAATCGTCTGCCTAAAATATGTTTCTGTTGGAAAATATTTGAAACACCATAAGCAATGTATCAGGTTTGATCGAAAAACCTTGGGTCCAGTTCTGGATTTCTGGAGTTGGTTCCTCAAAATCGGGGTAGCTAAAATACAAACATGTAGGGCGGAGCATTTAAAAGATAAATCATCAATGATTTACACTCCTCTACCTTGAAACTAGTGCATTTGTGTTTGTGACAATGGATTCAGTATGTATGAGCTGCTGGAGATAGAGCCATAGACAGGGACAGAGCAGTCATTGGATTTTAATACATGTCTCGTGTGGCACAGCTCACAGTTACTACGGACTAGATCAACAGGGCAGGGAGGACTTCTGTTTACTCCGGCTCCTTGTCCTCCCCATGAGTGATAACGTAACACAGGTTTGTGTAGTCCAGGTTGCCTGCCACATCCAGGGGGAAGTTGGTGAACATGTCATTTACCTGGATCAAAGAGACACAGTGAGGAACCATGGCAAGGTGTGTTAACAGGGTTTACCGTAAGTCGGGTGATGATTGGGTGATATATGTGAGCTATTTTGAAAAAGTATTACCTCGCTCTCTGTAAACTTGTCCGCCTGAGACATTAGGCTGTATTTGATGCTGAAAATGACAAGGTTTAATAAAAAATGTAACGTTAATTTTCGAGCATAGAATATAGACATTTGCTACATATACCATCTGTACAGGTAACAAACAGGATTGGGTAGACCCATTAATATCATAGACTCATTAATATCATCAGAACATGGACACAATGTTTAAAGTGTATCTTTAAAGTGTGTGTGTCTGTGTATATTTATCTATAATCAACAGATGATATAAATATAGAGTATACTCTGCTGATTCGATGTATAGTTTGAAAGGCGTGATCTAGGTGTTTGTATTGTAATTATAAACACCTATGCTGATTTGATACTATGGTTTAATAGGTGATGTCTGTGTTTTTCTGCTGATCTAATGGTATAGTTTGATGGGTGTGATGTAGTTGTTTGTCTACTGATCTGATAGTATAGTTTGATGGGTTGGATGTAGGTGTTTGTCCGCTGATCTGATATATAATTTGATGGGTGTGATGTAGGTGTTTGTAATGCGGTCCATCTCACTCTTCTCCCCGGAGTACACCCGTCGCCTCTGGGTCGAACAACTTGAAGGCGTTCAGAATGGTTTCCTCAGGGTCCGTCCCTAAACGTTGGCCGGGGTCAGAGAAGCACATTTATTGATGGAACCGCATTACATACATGTGATATATTTTATAACATGATATACCGGTAACTAAATGTCCCTAACTCCATAAAAGTATCCATATAACAAAGCATGAATGTTTGGAATGTTTTACAATCTGGAAGGATGTATATATATATCCTTATTCTACACTGTTTAAGAATGCTTGATTCTGATTGGCAGGGAGGAGGGCATTAACCCGGCAGGTTGCCCGCTGACTTATTGGTTGTACTTGCTGCTGACTGAGCACAGCGCCATCAAAAATAGTAGATCAATACGCCGCTTGTATTTTTTTCTATCACAGAAATTTCATGCATGAGGTCCATTGTAAAAATAAACCTTGTTTGTAAAAGTTTCTAAAATGTGTCGGAAATCTATCGGAGGGTCAGTCGATACATAGTTTCGCAAGCGAGATACAATGTAGCAACAACGTTATTAAACTAGTGATCAGATGCAGCCTTGTGTGTTTGCTATAGAAACTAATTAGCTACAGCTGAGCTAACGTTATTCACCTAGTTCTAAACATTGCAGCGTTTTAAAAATGGACAAATTCATTGTCCATTTTAATGTTTTTGGAGTAGGGAAGACATTTGAGAACTGTTTATTGCCCTGTCTCTCGGTGATTATCCCTTACTTATACATTTATTGCAGAAAAAAAATATTTGGAATAAGGAATGCATGTTTGATCGATCGTAATTAAAGACTACTTTTTGAGGGAGATGAACTCAAACAGAGTATACATTTAATAAGCATGCATTACGAATAAGATAAAGCAGAATTATTAAAGTGTCTGAATTGTTTTATTATGCTGGCAAGCAAGAAGTAGAATAAACAGGATAATCACCTCAAGGCAGGGCAATAAACAGTTTGATGGGCCCGGCTCGTGGAAGGTTACCGCCCTCGACTTCTGCAGTAAGCCGTCCACGAGCCGGGCATATCAAACACTTTATTGCCCTGCCTTGAGTTGATTATCCCTTACTTATTACACGGGTCTTCTCAATGCCGTGGAACGCTTCGTTCACTTGCATGGGCCCTTCACAACTTCCGGCGTTGCTAGGTATAATTGACCGCTGTCAAGGAAAACAAAGGATTTTTTGCCTCTAATGAAGTCTTTGGTATCACTCCGCAAGTAGTCCGGTATTGTCAACCCCAGCGTACTCGGTTGCTAAGCGACGTCAACGTCTTTGGCGGACTAGTTCTCTGCTGATCAACACTACGAATGCTGGTAACAAATAAAAGACACACTGTGTGAAGTTATTTTTTCGTTTTGGCAAGTAGCCGTGTAATAAGCGGGATAATGTATAGAACGTCGCCCGTCATTATCGAAAATAAGCCCCTTCAATCAGGGCGAAGCAAGACACCTCCGCTGCGAGTCAGTGACCTGTTCGCCCTGTCGGGGCTTATTTTCCCGATAATGACCGGCGTTCTATGCTTTATCCCTATATTTCTATATCATTTTTGCATATGTTGTAAACCCATCTATATTTACTGTTAAACCGGTGGATAGCGCTGACCTTTTAGCTTTTCTCCAAACATAGCCAGGAAGATTGTGAAGTTGATGGGGCCGGGGGCCTCCTTCATCATCTCGTCCAGCTCCTCATTACCCACATTGAGGCGGCCTGCGCCAAAACACAGAACACAAAACACCCGTAGAGAGGCTGATGTTTGCTGGCATAAACCTTATATTTCTCAAATTTCTCAAAAAGAAAATTGCAGCGGGGGCAACTTTGACGGTGTTTTCATGGGTCCTGTAGCCTGGTTTGTTTCAGTTTGTTGAATCTTCTTTTTCCAGTGACCTTTTAACAAATGTCATGTTTCTTCATGTCAAAAGTTGTATATTTAAATTAGACAAACCCCGACAGGAACATTTAATTGGGATTCAGATCAAAAAGTAAACATTTTCATATTTCCCTATACAACTGCTGCAATACAATCTGTTCCTACGGTCAGACGTGACCAACAGATAGAAGGAGGGAAGGGAGGGCTTGGAGTGCCTCTAAAGTAGGGCTCATCTTACGCACCAAAAGGAGAACAAGAGAGATATTTCTTCAAGGGTACACAGACACTAAATGTCCCCAATTGTTCCTCTGGGGGTACAATGTTATATCTCATGCATATATCAACGTCACCTTAACGTCATCTATCCAAAAGACATCCCTAGGGTAATAAGGTGTCCTTGACCAGAAGGCCCCTGGGGTCAGTCCCCGCCGCACTCTGCTCCTATTGGCTAGGGACGGGTTCAATGCAGAGCTCACGTTTCGTTATACTGGTGCAATGAACATATTGTAACTCCTCTCCTTCTTCTAATAATCTCTCAAAACTTGCCTGAGAGATGTGACTTGATGTGGAGCCTCTGGACGGTGACACAGGCTCCGTGATGTCAAACGGTGTGCCTGTGTATGTCTGCTATGTGTGTCTGCTATGTGTGTCTGCTGCGTGTGTCTTCTGTGTGCGTAAACCCACCTAAGGCGGCGTATGTGTCCCTTAAGTCTCCCTTGTCGATGACACCGTCTCTGTTCTGATCCATGATCGTGAAAGCCTGAAGGAAATACATACATACAAATGATTCCTTATATACTGTACAGTAATACAGTCGTTATACAGCCATTTAGTTTAACATAGTGTTAATGTAACGCTATAACATTTTAACAACAACCCCAACACAACAAACAGCACCAAACAACAAATCCTCAAATGTGGATCCACCTCCTTGAACTCTTGGATCTGGGACTGTTCAAACATGCTGAACACGTTGGAGCCAGCCTCGGCAGTCTTCTTCTTTGCCTTCTTCGGCGCCTAATAGGATAAAGACAGTTGTTCAGTTAAGTAGAGTGCTCTGACCTAATGGCAACACATCAGTGGGTGTCAAACCTGGAAGATACAGAGACTTAGAGGACTCATAATACAAAATATAACACAATACAAGGCTGTAGAATAAGATAAAACGTCACGGGTGAAATAAAACCGGTTCTTACCATTGTGAAGAGCTTCTCAGTAGGTCTCTGCGCACACACACACACACACACAACCACACAAACGATTGTGGACAATCAAATCTGACTCATGTGCGTTTTATAGCCGGACAGTTGGCTCATCTCTCCACCTGCGCTAAGTTTAGACAGTAGGGGTGGACCATTGTTTGCAACATTCCAGCCATATAGAGACTTAGCACTTGTCCGGTAGAGGCCACGACCGCGCCCCCCCCCCTCAGAACAGCATCCTATTGTTACTGCTGGAGTTGGCACAGGGGCCGCGGCAGGTGCCATCCATTGCCTTCTTTGTGGTGTGTCTTTGATGCCTTTGTCTATCAGCGAGCCACGAGGTGAGCCTGCTCTCAAGCCAACCATGACCAATTTTCCCCCGGGGTGGCTCCAACTCAACGCTGTCTGCAGGGCAATCCTTTACGGGGAACAGATCCTGCGCTAAGCCCAAGCAGGAGAACAACCCCGGGATCAGGGCTTTACCAATGACCACCGTATTGAGACCCATTTATTGTCTGGCAAGTGGTCCTTTTGAGAGACGTGGTGGCGGTGTGGCAGTACGCTGGGGTTATTGGTGAGAACTATTTCAAGTCAAAGCTCCAAAACACAAGCTCAGACAAACAATGGATTACTAAGCAGCTCTAGGTGATTACGATAAGATCATATGGCCACATTTAGATAAACATTTAGGCGTGCATTGTTTTTTAACCACCATTAATTTATGTTCAGGCCTATGACTAAAACTGTTCTGATGATATTGATGTTACCTTGATACCTTGATACCATATATACAGAACATGGATTTTGGGATGTACTTGTCCATGGCCGAGTTGAAAACACTGGTGAAATAGAGCCAGGCCTCCTCTGCAGTCATATGGCGGAGTACATCAGTCCAGTTTGTTTCCTGTATACAGCTATTTAGTCCGTTGTAGTATCCCTTATGATAACAGAATTGTGGGTCTGCTTTAGCATGTAGTTCTGTGTACCCTCTCAGGTTGAAGCTCATACAGAGGTGGTCACTTGCGCCTAGTCGTGCTTGATATTGATGGTTTTCAACCATGTCCTCTTCATTGGTGATCACAAGGTCCAGTATGTTGGCGCTTTGTCCTTGACGGTGTCGGGTAGGCTGGTTTATGTGTGGGTGCAGATAGGTGTCTCTCATGGTGTCAAGAAAAAGTTGACTTATGTGGCCCTTATATGTCCAGTTGATGCTGGGCATATGGAAGTCCCCTCCTATCAAGAGATGTGTAGGCTTCATCTTGACTATCGACTTTATTATCTTGCCTTTCTTCTTGTCATTGGCGTTTGGAGACGATGGGCTCCGATAAATACAACCTACAATTAGGGTGTTGACTGTCGATACCTCTAAGTCTTAGTTTCAGCCATATGTGCTCCTTAAACTGGACTGGAATCAGTGACAAATTTGCTTTATGTTGATTTTACAAACACTGCTATACCTCTCACTGAGCCATCTCCTTCTATGCTATGTTATGTTGGTTGAAGTGTGAAGGGCACTGGAAAATAGTAAATACTATTTAACCGCATTGAATTTGACTGCCAATTCAATCTCCAATTCAATCCATGTTTAACGTGTAACCCGGCCTGTCCTACAGTTTGGTCAGTCAGTAGTAGTTTTCTGTACCCTGATGTCACCATACCAATCTGCAAATGTGAATTTGACCGGAAGCTCTGAGTTCACTTTTGATTTCTAAGGGGTGTTATTAACATGCACAGGCCTAAATGTCCGGGATGCAATTGGACAGACCTAAGATATTCAGAGCCATGAAAGGTGTGACACAACAGCGGCAGCCATCTCTGCTGGATTATGGAAATGCCTTAACGGCGCTCCGACTGGAAGCTGCTCTGTGAATTCATCGTATCAAACCCGCTCCATGTCAAGGCAGGGCTGTGGTTGGCCGGCCTGTCCAACCTTCTTTTCCACAGTTAGACAACCTTGGGCAGGGTCGTGTCTGATTACATGGTGTCCTTTTCGGGGGGGGGGGGTGCGTGTATGTCATATGCGTGTATGTTTTTTGTGTGGGTGTGTTTATGTGTGTGTGTATGTGTCACACTGTTGCCAGAACAAAAGTCATCTGGGATATTAAAGTTATGAAAGGTTGTCGTGCGACACATATGGACACACACAAACTCTCAGCCCCAATAAGTCTTACTATAAGCTTTGTCAATATTTTTTTTACAATAATTTACTATCTACTCTAGAGTGTGTACCAGCAAGAAGAAATTAAAGATGGATTAAAGTTAAAACCCTTGAGAACCTAAGCATTATTAAGAGCACTGTACACGTGGATGGCCCGTGTTTGTGTGTGTGTGTGTGTGTGTGTGTGTGTGTGTGTGTGTGTGTGTGTGTGTGTGTGTGTGTGTGTGTGTGTGTGTGTGTGTGTGTGTTACTAATATGGGCCTATGTATTGTTGAAACATTACATTTTTACCCATATGTCGGTTGACTTGACCACTAGATGGCGCTGCAGTCTCAGTGTACAGAGATGCAGTCACGGTGGGACGCTGTGTGACTCTAATAATGAGACATTAAACGTGTTTAATTAAACGATTAAACTTACTGGCGATAATGTAAGACACAAACAACCACACTGTTTATACACAAAATGCGCAATATTCTCAAGGGCCAGAACCGCCGGTGTCTTTATAAATGCTATCCCTAATTAAAATCAAAGAGGCCTATGTCAGATTTAACTTGCAGGCATCTTTAGAAGGCCTATCATCACAAACCTCTGGAGAGGGTTTCTTCGATTACACACGATAAGCAGTGCGGTGATGGCGGACGGGAAGGCCTCCTAATTGGGTTCCCTGGGTCTGCTAAGACACACACTGGGTCTGCTAAAACACACACACACACACACACACACACACACACACACGCACACGCACGCACGCACACACGAACAAACACCACACACAGCTGAGGTATGTTGGAATTTCAAATTAAATGTTATTTATTTATTGATTATGCAAATTAAGCCTATATTAAGGCCCCTTTTTATTGTCCGATTTAGCCTAATCAATAAATTGCTCATGAATGAATTGTCCTTAATTAATCCCTGATGGGCTAAATTAACTTCTTGATTGTATGAGCACCTCTATTTAAAAGGTGTTCTCATGCTGTATTTTGATTGTGACAATGGATTCAGTATGTTGAAGCTGCTGTTGAAGCTGATAGAGGCATAGACAAGGACAAGTTCAGATATCTTGCTGTGTCCAGGTATCTGAAAACTACTAGTGATTTGATATTTCTCATCTTCCCCTCCTCTTATCTGGTGAAGGCTGCAGCCTATAGCAGGTTTAACAGGCTGTCGGAGGGGAACACTATAAACCCTGTTGGTGTAGTCTTTGGTAACTCCAGTTGTGCTTTATAGCGGAGTTAAGATGGAGTTACAGACACGTGGGCATGAGAAAAGGGATAGGTCATTCCAAATTCTCTAAAGGGGTAGGTCATTCCACCTTCTTTAAAGGGGTAGGTCACCCCACCTTCTTTAAAGGGGTAGGTCATTCCACCTTCTTTAAAGGGGTAGGTCACCTCACCTTCTCTCCCAGGTTAATATTTGGCTGATGTTATTTAGATGTGACTCTCAGAAGGGTATTCTCTTCCTGACTCATGCTCCTGTTGTGTTTCCAGAAAAGGCCTAATTATCGTCACAACAAAAATATATCAGGTCTATTTCTGGTCGCTTATTTTATAGTTTGTTATAGTTTGTTGTGGCTATTTTCTTGCACGGCAGCCTACTAACTGTCTAGGTAAGGCACATATACAGTTTAGCCTGGTCAACTTTGGTAAGCTTGGCACGGACGGAATTGAACAACATAATGCAAGTATGCTCGTCCCATTTATCTCTGAGCATGGTGTTGCACTCATTTTCACATGGATGTTAAGTTTATTGATCTCTGCACACACTAAAGATTGGATTATTGTAGACAATTAAATCTCAATGTAGCCTTAATAAAAATTGTTTCAACTGAATGGAGCCTCCATGTGCAGCTTAATGATGAATGTATGTTTCCTGTGGATTTGCATGGTGTGATGCCCCGCTGTGACCTTCAGGGGCGCTGTTTCATGGTATGATGCCACGCTGTGTCCACCAGGGGCGCTGTTTCACGCTGTGATACCCCACTGTGACCGCCGGGGCGCTGTTTCCCCAAGTTCAAGCTTAAAGTCAAGTGCGTTTCACAGACGCCCTGTATTGCTGTATTGTCCTGGCCCTTATATTTTACTTTATGCGCGAATAACACAAATCCACACATTGTGTGTGGATTTTTTCGGGCCCGTAAAACAAGTGTTTTCATATTTTTTCGGGCCCGTAAAATCCAAACTCCAAGGGAAATGTCATAAATATAATGGGAGTTACATAAACTGGCCTTTACCTTTACGTTTATACAACGGGGATGTGATAGGATATTTTCCAATAGTCATTGTTAAACTCCAGGGTTATGCCAAAGCTAATGAATACCATTAGTCTATTCGACGGTTGTCTTACACGGACAACATTAAAGAGATATAGTCTATGATACACCAATGATTATTCAAATAGATCATCAAGACTAGGTGACCCTAAAGTTAGGCTGACACTCTGACATATACATTTCCAGATCATATAAAAAAGAAGTATGTCTATTATGTTTATTATGAAAAGGCTAAATATGTGATAGGAGTAGGCTAATAACACATTATTTGAAGGGTCCACTATTAAGCATAATTTACCGGAGCGTTTTATTATCTGGAGATAAGCCTAATGTAAATGTATAATAATCAAAGTATCTGAAAAACGTTTTTTTTTGTAAACCTCCCTGGTATAGCCTACCAACTATTATGTTACATTTCAACGTGTGCAGTCCATCCCGACTTTTCACTGATAGAAAGACTGGCTTGAACCCCGTTCAATATTTTATAACTGGCTCCCGTTCAATATCACAGGTCGACGTTCAATAACTCCAGTCCGCGCCCGTGTTCAATAAGCGGTCATCGTGTTCAACAGCTCCGCTCCGTGTTTTGCGTCCTCCGCTCCCCCTCCTTCCCGCTGGATCCCAGCCCCTCGCGCTCTATCTCTATCACTCCACTCCGTCTCAATATGTCTCAAGATGGCGGCCAATGCGGGATCGATGTTTCAATATTGGAAGCGCTTTGATTTACAGCGGTTGCAGGTCAGACCTTTTTCCTTGAAGTTCCTACAGTGTTTTGAAAGCCAACATGCGTGAAAGCCGCTGTCGTGTTCCGACTTCGCTCCTCTTGTGTTCTTTTTAGCCCGTCGCGGAGCTCCGCTCTCCCATTGATTAAAGCGCCACTCTCGCTGATCGGAAATTGATCCTCTTTGTTCAATTCCCATCGATCGGACATCATGGCCGCGGGGAAGCGGTCACCATGGCAATCGGCGCACCGTAGCCAGGATAGACATGGCAGAGAGTGCGACAGGGTGAACTCTTAACTTTGCGCCCTGAGTGTTTAGACAGTGTTGATGTGTTTGTTGGGAATGTTTGTCAAAGTGCACTAGTGAGCTGGTTAGTTAACTAGTGAGCTGGTCTCGAGCTGGCGCGCGATGCGGCGCCGGAGAGCGGCTCTCGCCTTCACGTTTAATTAACTTAAAATCTTAATTGGCTGTTATGTGTTTTGTTTTTTGTAAATTAAACTGTGTGACATATCAACTATTTATTGCCGTCTATGGAGGCTGAATGTTCATCAATGCTCTGAGTCCTACAACTCAAGTGGGCTAATTAATGTGGAGGAAAAACTGTTCCAATGAGCAGGCAGGTATTTGGTTATTTTTTTTAATATCGCTAGAGATGAAGTCCAGCTGTGTGGTGGGTGTCGGGGGAGCCTGGTTAACTGGGATCACTGGGATTCAGTGGGCAGCGGACATGGCCATCGCATTGGTTCCCTACAAGTTGCAATGTACAACACGCCTGGGTTAGTGGAGTAATGATCACGTTTAGACTGAAAGGTAAGTTTAGACCTCTCGTCGTTCGCCTTGCAGTGGATGGTGATATTGTTAACAAAGCCTGTCTTATCGGCTGGATTTAAACTTTCCGTTTCCGTTACCGTTACCGGCTGATCGGGTTATTTCGTTGCCATCCTCTCCTTTTTTTTCTCTTTTATTTTTGACAGCGTTAAGGAAATTGGCCGCAAGAGTACTCTATTTATAAATAAAATGTTTTCAATCAATTTAACCTTTATTAAATCGTAATTAGACCGAAGTCAAATCTTTGATTTGAAGCGGAGCATATCTGGATCGATCTTGGTTATGAGTGCTTCTGAGCTGTGAGCTGAAGTGAACAGGCCCTCATTTATATTTTGTTTAGTCTGAACGTAGGCTAAGATTATTTGCCTCACCTTGAAAAAGCACTGTATTTTCGTGTCTATAATCGTATGCAAATAGAATATATTCTATGTATTTAAAGCCCTTTTTTGGTCAAAGCATTTAACAAGAACGATTTTCTATTAAACCAAATGGCTTCAACTACAAACCTTCAAATGTATTTTTGATGCATTTGGCCTGATGGGCCTTAAGTATGTATCCCAAAATGAAACCATTGCAACAGTATTTAAAACGTCAAAACATCCAGCATCCTTTAAAGAGCCTGCAGTAATTGACTGCTGTCTTCTTCTTTTAGTTGATGATGTCAAATCTTAGTATGCAGGCTTTTTTTTTTTTTTTTTCTTGGGTGATTTTTCAAATAGATGATAACACAGAGGGTGGTAGTCCTGTTTTAATGGCATTTCAGCTCTGCGGAATGGGCGCAGGTGCCTTACTCAGCAGATGGCCCACTCTGTTTACTCTGTCTTGTGCCTGTAAAAGGTTCCCCTGGAGGATGTAATGGCCTACATTTCTTAACTTGTACAAGACTTTATCAAGCCCCCTGTGGTGAAGGGAAAAAAAGTGTGCAAATTGGGGTTTTGCAGAACAACTTAGGCTAGGCTAGCTGCATGCCATTGCATTATCAACTATTATATGATATTCAAGATCAGCTATTATACACTATTATTGCTGCACTATTATTTTATTAGTATTCAATATTATACACTTATGCAATATCTTCCTTTTTACACCACGGCAGCCTTTCCTCACAGTCACCCTTGCTACAGTGGACCCAAAACCCTGGGCCACTCATACATGGCTTCACATAAAGTATGCATTTAGTCTGGGCCTGAGCGCTGCATTAATCATGGAGACAGCCATCAGATGATATTACACAGAGAGATGCACAGTGATGGCATGGCTGGTATCTGGAGCTTATCTTCTTCGTTTAGGAGTTGTCGAGGTAGCAGTCTTTTTTGTGTGACTCTTTCGTCAACGCTTATAACCGTTCATGACAGTTAGGTCGATGGTCACTTGAATAGGCTTCACACAACTGCAAATACGACAGACATGCATGGCTACTCTTCTGACTTTGATAATGCAGAGCCCTATTTGTAAATGCGTGCATCATATAAATGTGCTTGAGGGTCGATAAAAAAACCTCCTGCAAGACCCTCCAAATATGATGGAATCCCTCCTTAAAATATACCTCAAAGGTTTGGCCTGTTTTTGTTATGTGTGTCACGAAAGTAAATGCAGTCGAGACTTCAATACTGCAAGTGTCATTCAGTGTTAGAGTAGCACGCTTTATATCAGCGCACTTTTATATTCTCAGTCTGGATGAAATGTTGCAATGTTCAGAACTTAACCCGAGTCGTAATCATCCACCACTCATACCATTGATGATTCACCAGCTGTCTAAATTAACAGACCCTGGATTAAACAGCACACATGTTGTTCTAAAATGTTATATGGAATGTTTCCTCTGCTGGTGGCAAAAATATCTAACCATAGCAAGTCGACATCGTCAGAACGTGTTTAAATTATTCACGTCCAACATATACGTAGACGTACCCTGTAGCCCAGGAATTCCAGAAATCATCACAAATGTAATCAAAAGTTGATTTGAGATTTGGAAAATCAGCAGTGTTTAATTAAAGAAAGACTTCATTTCCCACCGGCTCCATTGCCTCTAGTCGCAAAGAGCTCCTCTTGGCCTCTTGGGACCCGACAGCACTGTTTGAGAACAAACCTCCCCACTTTCCACCCCCATCTCCCATTAGCACTTTAGTTTGCCTGTGCTCCTTGTGTTTCCCTGGTGGCCTTTAACTGTTTTAAAATGCACGCCACCTGGGTTGATTTAGCATCGTTGGAGGGCCTCCAGACTGCAGGTGAGATGCTGTTCTTCCACGGCGTGTGTGTGTGTGTGTGTGTGTGTGTGTGTGTGTGTGTGTGTGTGTGTGTGTGTGTGTGTGTATCACTGTTAGTGTGTACGTGGGGGGTCCTACACAGACATGGGTAGCATGTTAAAGGGTAGATACAACAGGAGGAAGTGTTATCGTTTCCAGCCGTTTCTTCCAGACTTGAGATGCCACCTACTGCTCTATATATTTTTTGTGGTTTTTTGTTGACAGCTGTCAACAGTATAATAGTTACAAACTAGAGAAACAGTTTATACAGTTTTGCCATAGTTTGAGCAAAACATCATTTATAAAACAGATTTTGCAGTATGTTACATATTCACATCACTAGAGCTACTCCAGTCCACTTTTGAGACGGATAGTTATGACACTATGACAATATATCTGCAAAGTGTATATCTTTATATGATATAATCCAATCATTCCAGACAAAATGAGACACCCTTTTGTGACTTAGCACTGCAACATTCCTAGCTTTTGGTGGTAGTCTGGACTGCGAACAAGCCAGCCAGCCTTCACTCTCTCACCCTGTTTATTCCCCAAGCACACACACATACACACACACACACACACACACACACACACACACACACACTTCTTAACAAGCTTGTTAAACAAGGCTCCAAACAAGACAAGCGTTTGCAAGTCCTCATCAAAATGCAGTCAGCCTGCTTTGTTCCCTCCTCTTTCCATCACTCTGAGACTTGGGGACTTTTGGAAAGCTTGATATTATGTCTAACACATCATTTTGGACCAGGCGATTATCTGATCTCGGTACAGTCCAACATGTTCACCCTTACTTGACATAAAACATGTTGACACTTACTTGACATAAAACCCTCTGACCACTTTTAAAACAAGACTGAATACTTTTATGTTTGCTTTAGCTTTCTGCTAAATCTTAAATACATTGCACTTTCTAAAAGTTTTTTTTTTACTTAGCCTTATTTTCAATCTATTTTTTATTTTATTACTACTATGCATTTTTTTTACTTTGCATATGTTTTCTTTTACTTATCTATTATTTTATTTTATTGTTTGACAATGTTTCTATGTGAAGCACTTTGAGCCTCATTTATGAAAATTGCTATATATATAAAGTTGCATTGCCTTGCCTTGCCTTGCCTTGAAGTTATTATTCTCAGAGCGGGCAAAGGCTATGTAACATCAGCTTGCTTACGTTTACAAAGCTCCGGGTATGCCAACCGCTTGGATTGTTGTTTAGCATTTACTTTGTCTATATGGTAGCATCTGAACCGGGTTCAAACCAATAGACCTATGTACACGTACGTTCAATACTGCATTAGCAGAAGCATATTCCCTGGGCCGAGAAGCAGCCTCCCTGATTAGCAGGAGTTTAGACGTTTCAATAGTAACCTCTTTCTTCAGTCTGGTGGGTGGACCCCAGGGCCTCCTTCAACTTTGAAGTGTGTGTTGGGGCGTGTTTGTGTGTGTGTGTGTGCGTGTGTGTGTGTGTGTGTGTGTGTGTGTGTGTGTGTGTGTGGGTGGGTGTGTGCGTCTTGTGTGTGCACTGAGGAAAGGACAGGGGATACATGACATCAGATAATCCAGCCTTCCACCCTCTCGTTTCCTGCCCTCCTTCTCCCTCTCTCACTCTCCCCCGTCGCTGCTGTGGCCCCCATTTCTTGGCCCCACTGTAGTTTAACAAGGGACCTGACGCCGAATAAATAATTAGCAAGGAATGCGCTGTCTGTTCTCTTTTTTTATGAGGGGGGGTGGGTTGTGGTGATGGCCGTGGCAGGGGCCATCATGCTGGGTTCAAGACATTGAGAGAGAGAGAGAGAGAGAGAGAGATTCTTAACATTTAGACCTTATCTAATGTAACACCTCAATCTAGGCGTTTCCAACGCTGTACGGATCATTCACCATGTTCGGCCCCTGGACACCCAGATTGATCTTGATCGAGACCCACAGTGGTTCTCAAACCTCCCAAGCCACATCTCCTAACGATGGTGTGGGAAACACTACAGTATGACAGTACTGCCTCCATGTATTTGTCTTGTTTTGGAAATTGAACCAACAATTATAGGCACATTTAAGCTTGACTTTGACATTAACAACAACCACGGTAACTTATTTCACAGTATTTTGGCAGCGCCCTCTTGGATGACATCACACGCAGTGATTGACTGAGGCAGTTGTCGGCCCAGGGCAATCTTACAAAATGTTGCTCTCCGGGAAAGAACCCTTCTGAAAACATGGGAACGCTTTTCTCAGGGTTAAGGTCCTTTAAGACTCATAGAGAATAAACGGGTTAAGAAAATACGGACAAAATTTTAAGTCAAGACTATTTACATTAGCCGCAACACGATATGCTGTATTTTCCAATGATAATCACACTGGTAAAAAAGACAGGAGGCCTAGCCTAGTAAAGATGAGTTTGTGCTCCGTCCTTTCACTTAAAGTATCCTATGTATTTAAAGGATTGAATTACAATGGAGTTTTACTTTTTAGTCCAAGTGTAAAATAGCGTTTGGAATGGCAGTTAGCTGATGAGCGGGATTATGATTTGCATTTTTTAATAAATCAATGGTTTGAAGATGTTCATTTTTGAGGTTGTTTCCCAGTTTGATAACTAAAAGTAAACTATAATGCTTTGGTTGGTATCCAATACTAAACTGTTGTGATCCAAGTGCACACGGTCATATAGTCAAAAACAACCTATTTTCATGTAGCGTAGTGAGAGTGAACAGCACCGACTGCTAGCGAGATGGATGATCAATACACGTACAGCAGATAGTGTTAATTAAAGGCCTATAAATGGAATTCACCACTATGGATGATCAATACACATACAGCAGATAGTGTTAATTATAGGCCTATGAATGGAGTTTACCACTATGGATGATCAATACACATACAACAGTAAGTGTTAATTATAGGCCTATGAATGGAGTTTACCTCTATGGCTGATCAATACACATGCAGGAGATAGTCTTAATTATAGGCCTATGAATGGAGTTTACCACTATGGATGATCAATACACATGCAGGAGATAGTCTTAATTATAAGCCTATGGATGGAGTTTAACACTATGGATGATCATTAGACAAGTAAAAGAAAGTGTTAACTATAGGCCTATGAATGAAGCTTACCACTATGGATGATCATTAGACATGTTACAGAAGGTGTTCACTATAGGCCTATGAATGAAGTTTACCACTATGGATGATCATTAGACATGTAACAGAAAGTGTTAACTATAGGCCTATGAATGAAGTTTACCACTATGGATGATCATTAGACATGTAACAGAAAGTGTTAACTATAGGCCTATGAATGAAGTTTACCACTATGGATGATCATTAGACATGTAACACAAGGTGTTCACTATAGGCCTATGAATGAAGTTTACCACTATGGATGATCATTAGACATGTAACAGAAAGTGTTAACTATAGGCCTATGAATGAAGTTTACCACTATGGATGATCATTAGACATGTAACAGAAAGTGTTAACTGTAGGCCTATGAATGAAGTTTACCACTATGGATGATCATTAGACATGTAACAGAACGTGTTAACTATAGGCCTATGAATGAAGTTTACCACTATGGATGATCATTAGACATGTAACAGAAAGTGTTAGCTATAGGCCTATGAATGAAGTTTACCACTATGGATGCAATAAGAGTGTTGAGAGAAGTAGTGTTACCCTCGCCATGTCCCACCACATGAACAGGGTACATTTTACAATTGCAAACATACCTGATTGTGATCGGTTAAACAGATTTATTCTCAAACTAGCACCGTAAAAAAAAATATATGGTGTCTGTTTTGCAAAAAGGGAAATTGCGTGGTATGCATACAGTCCCATTCAGAGCCATGTCTGGTAATTATTTTATTGATGTGGAATATTATTATCCCGGTCAATTTAAAGGACCTTTACTCTTCACAGGCTATTGATATGGAGTAAGGGGTGCATAAAGGGTGGTTGGATATCAATACTGCAGGTCTCTAATCCAACAACTGGGGGATCTGTGTTTAGGTGCAGAATCATGCAGCGAAGAGAAAATAAACATTTGTAACTATTAAAACATTTTTGTGAAGCGCTTGGTTACTGGAAAATATTTTCTGCTTACTGTGTTGAGCAGTCAAGCAATGCATTGCTTGACCTTGACTGAACAAAAGCTGCACCGACAGCCAAATATCTTTAGTCATTTGTGGTCCCGGAAAACCCGCTGATCCAGCTAGTTGTCCTTGCCCTAGACTAATCCTTTTTTAACAAATGGAAGGCGCTATGTTGTTTTCAAGACTTTTTTTCTTTGTCAATTTTGCTAGGTGCGGTAGAACCTTAAAAAAGAGCGGAGCAGGGATACCAGCTGACACACACAAGACACCCATAGCAGCTCCATTCTAGTGTTACAAAGTAGATGCGAGTTAGGCTATTGCCCTGGCAACCATGACTAGTTGTTCTAACCACAATAAAAAGGGGTTATTCAACTTAGTACGATTCTGCCACACAAACACATGGGTATGCTACCAGAAACACACATGGCATACACACAAGCGCGCACAGACAGACGGACAGACACAGACAGACGCACACGCAGATGCACACACACAAACACACTTTTGACAAAATGTTAATATTGACCTTTTGACAAAAGTGATCTGACAGCTTGGAGTTCAGGTTTCAGCGTTTGTGGCGCCGCTGTTCTGGCAGCGCGGCAGATAATAAGGCTAGCCTCGCCAGAGCCGTGTGTCACTCTGTTTATGTTTCTGTTATGTGGTCGCTGGAGCGGTTTGGGTTTCAATCAGGTTGCATTTCTTCACCATTTGTATTCTCAAATAATCTAGGTTTTGATTCCAAGATAACACAGATTGATCGTGAAATAACCTGGAAATGTTGGAACCACGGCTGATGTCAAGTGAGATTAGTTTCGAGGTTGGAGTTGCGTTAATATTTGTACCAACAATCTTGTTCAGTTAAATCGAGTCGCCGTAGAATATAGGAACTTAATCCATGCTTATGTCAGTGAACTGGGCAGTATTTAAGAAAGGCCATTCATCCGCTGCTGTGATGCTGTAGTTCAAGAAGAAGAAATCTTCCTGTTTGGGAATGAGACCAAACTGAATAGTGCTGATTTTCCAAAACTCAAATAGTGCCGACTGCAAGAACAAGTGAAGTTGTTCTGCAGAAAAAAACAAAAACAAAACAACTGTAAATCTATAAAATAATCCTTAAATTGATTGCTTTTCTCAAAACGAAAATCCAAAATTAACTCTTTCCCCGGTTAAACACAATGAAAGGAACTCAAAGCGGAGGAGCAACTATGCAAGCATATAAAAAGCTTTACCAAAACTGAAACCTAAGTATATTGTGGGTGGGAGACAAAAATAACTACAGTTTCTTATGTCCATCCCCCCCTCTCTTGCCCCAGACACACACACACACACACACACACACACACACACACACACACACACACTGGGGCTCCACATTAGCAGTGCTCTAAATAATACTTAACTCAGGTTCTGAAGGGTTTTTCGCCATCTTTAATTTCTTCTTGCTGGCACAGTTTCGTAACTCCGATTTCGGGCGAGTTATAAAATAGCTTCCTTATAATACAGTGCACAGTGTTTAGTCCAGCCCATGTGTTCATGTTCCCATTATGACAGTGGGGAGGGATGGGGGCTGGTGGGGGGGTTGTTGTGAGCAGGGTATTTACAGACACACATTATGTTTGTTGTGATATTGCACATTTTATGTGGTCTATACAGTTCTTGATGCAGTGTCTCCGAGAAGACATTTAATGGACAAAGATGTTAATTTGCTCAACTAATGTTTTGACTTTATTTTGCTGGTGTAGCTTTTGGAGAAATAATTGTGCGGTGGTATTGCTTTTTTGTGGTTGGTTAACTTCTCGTTTGTGGATTTCATTTGAATGCGATTGCTGTGGACAATGGACATTGGCATCATACATGAAACATAATACATGATTCAAACAAAGCTATTGCTCATATATGTTATGGACACTTTATTTGGTTGTATGAAATTGGACCAAACTTGAATCCTGATTCAGTTTTCCTGATACTAGGATTTGAATTCCATGGGGGAAGACCACAAACACGAAGAGAAGGGCACACATCTCACATTCCAAACCACATAGATGTGATTCTGTACATTGTACATTGATGTGCCTTTGTGATGAAGAAGTGAAGGATTAAGTGGCGCTACATAGTCTACTGGGTTTACCCCAGTTCACCATCACTACTAAAACATCACTAAACCATCAGTACTGCACCACCATCAATACAGCATCACTACTAAACCATCAATACACCATCACTACACCATCAGTACTGCACCATCCATACACCATTACAACACCATCACTACAAAGCCTTAACCGCACCATCACTACACCATCACTACACCATCACTACTGCACCTTCACTACACAATTACTACTGCACCATCACAACACCATCGCCAATGCACCATTCACCATCACTACTTAAACTTCCCCCACGATCACTACACCTACACCTCCTCTACACCTCCTCTACACCATCACCACACCACCACAGCACCATCACTACAAAGCCATCAATACACCACCACCACTAAAACATCCTTCCATTCACTACGCCTATGACTTCTCTAAACCATCACTTCCCCATCACCACACCACACCACACCACCACAACACCATCACCATCACTACATCATGGCAATTGATTGAACAATTATACACATTTTAATTGAAGGTTGCAGATGGAATTTAAGAAAGGAGCTGGATGTAAGAGGTGTGCGCCTCCACTGGTGCGCTGGCCTTTTCCTACGTGCGTGGAGAGCTATTCTTTAGTGTGTCTGAGCCAACCCGATCCTGCCTCCTGATCCATGCGCCCCAGCACTAGCAGCGCCTGCTATTTCCATACCTCGGCCCCCATTGTCGAAACTGGCTGTCACTTGGAATACGTGTTTACTTCAGTCACTCCTTGTTGGGCCCTGCAGATGAGGCATTAAAGATGTATGGGCAGGGAAGTGCTGTAGTCTGCTCTTTTTTCCCCAGCCTAGCTGTCTAATCTAGTGCCGGATGGCGCTCTCTCTCTATCTCTCTCTCTCTCCCTCTCTCCCTCTCTCTCTCTCTCTCTCTCTCTCTCTCTCTCTCATCCTCCCTTCCTCCCTCTCCCTCCCTCCCTTCAGCCCTCATTCAAAATGTTGTTCTGTTCCAGCCTGCACTACCATAGGGCCAAACTGTTAGAGGCAACTATGAAGACAATCAACCCGCCCCCCACATAAATAATGTAGCTGTCATATGTGATCACTCCAGTTGGTTCCATGTCTAGACGGCCTGCGTTGTTCCTATGCACAGGCCTAGCGCCCACAAGGGAACAGCCGCCTACAGTTGTTGCTTAGCTAACCAGCCCCTGTGCTACTGGCTCAACAATAACAGGACGCCGGGCAGGTAGCCTTCATGTTGGAGGATGTTTGGCCTGTAGCAGCACACCATATCCATGTAATACTCCTTGTGGTATGGGGCTTAATGCTTTGAGTCTTCTGGTTTTAAAGGCTCCTTGAAATAGATGTAATCCAATTTCCTGAATGGAAGAGATTTGATGTTGATTTGATGACTCACTTTTCTTTTCATTGTCCAACTCTAATTCAAGCCATACTGTGGCTTTGTCCTAGGGTCTTGCTCTAAAACGAGAGAATACTTCATTTTGAGAGGCTTGTGGCACCTGCGAGGCCGTGCGTGGAGTGATATTGGATGTGGTGTCGGTGGGGATCGGGGGGAGACGAGACTTTGATCTGGGCTGTCACATTGATGTACAGCCTGGACGGTACTCCACAGACAACCAGAGACCTACTGTCTCGCCCACACTTACAGGCTGTTTGTCTCCATTATATCATCCCCCCCCCCCCCCCCACACAATAACTCCCATTCACCCCTCCAGGTTTTGAATCTGCTCAGCCTTCTTTCTTATCTCCACCAAACCTTCCCCCAACTTCTTGAGTTGACGTCGTTATTAATTTACTTCTGTTATTTTACTTTTGCCGCTGTTTGGATACGATCACAGACCCAGCCAGCTATGGCAGAAGCCCCGGGAAAGAATCGAGGGGACCTCCAATTTCCCCTCGACCTAGACGTCCACCCTCCTGGCTCCGCCCCTCTCGCTCAGCGGCCAGACACTTATCCATCAGGGGGGCCCACCCCTTACAAACCGCCATTCAGCCACATCTCCCTGGAGATAGCCAAACGAGGGAAGAAAGAGAACGAGGGGAGGGTCTGACAGCCCCCCACCTCCAGCACTCTGGATGAACTCTGTCCCCTTAGTTTTTTTTGGTTTTACGTAAAACAGTTCATATAAGTGACCTTAAAACCGTATATGAGCCTGTGAAAATGAATTCCAGATGCTGCGAGCGAATGGTAAACGACATTATACGCCTCTCTGACATGCCAGTGTAGGAGGTTGGGGGAGGGTGGGGGTCAAGCGGTGGGACTGCTAACATGGGAGAGCAGTGCAGGAATGTCCCTGGGAGTGTGTGTGTGTGTGTGTGTGTGTGGGGGGGGGGTATTTAGTTAGCGTTGTGTTCCATCATCGGGGAGCATGCGTTTCCTCTGGACGTCGCTCGTAACCTGTGGCTACCAGAAATGTTACGGCCGTGGTTGGTGTGAAACCTAAAGACAGCAACGAATGGCCTTCAGAGCTTATCCCGCGATGAGTATAAATGTTTGCTGTCTTCCGTCATAAGAATCTTTTCACAATGAAACTAGTTGCGGAACTGAATGCGATTTGATTGTTGAGGGATTGGTTTGACTGTGCAGAACATGCCAGACAACTGTGTGATGTGGTTTATGCTTTATGAGCAGGAGTACAAATGTGTATGTTTATACTTTAAATATGAATCCGGACGCTTTAGACAAGACACCCTTGTCTAAAGCGTCCTGTATGTTCCAAATAACCCTTCCCATAGATATGAAGAAAATACAACCAAACAGACCAAATGTGTGGGGTTCAGGACAAAAAAGACTTCATTTTCCAAAAATGCCCAAAGTGCATCCATGTTTCTTTGCAGTCCCGGTGAAACCGTTCATGTTCGTTTTCACCCATGAGCCATGAGTGATTATAAAATGATTATGTTATAATCATGCAATGCTTCATCCGAAGCATTGCTATCACTCATTAAAGCTTTTTTTAAAAAAAAAAGAAGTTTTTATCATTTAGGATAATCAGATGTTTTAAGATTACGATTTTAATCCAGATGGGTTATTTACACCGCATGGGGCAGAAGTGAGCTGGTTGGGGATTACTATAGGCTTGGGCGGTATCACGGTATTACGGTATACTGATGTACTTAGAAATACCCAAGGTATGATATTAAATACCGTCAGAAACACAAACGCATCTCTATCAGTTTAACTTTGTTCCAACATTTTATGAATATATTCTTTATAATGTTGTATAATATATATATTTAATATATATAATATACTGTATGTATTATATATATATATAATATGTATTTTGGCAGTTTTGAAGCGGGATAAATAATCAAATAGTCAATTATCAACTCTCTGCGGTTGAATTGTTTTTGAGACTGCCATAGGTTCTTTCGCCAACAAGTTCTCAAACGCGGAGTTCCCCTGCTTTTGACCAGTGATTCAATAATGACCGCCCGGAACTGCCCGACACCAGAACTCAAGGGACATTAATAGCAGCACACTGCTGCGGTGTTGGTGGATCAAGACTTCACACATCTCAGGTCCGAAAGTGTATAAGTGTTGTATTGTGTTGGATATTCAACAGATTTCACCCTCGGAATGCCAGTGTTCGGACACGGGGGACTGAAGAAGCGGTCCCTAGGCGTCCCGTGTGTCTAGTGATGTCTATACGCCCGGGAGACAGGCAGCAGCCCCGCTCTCTATAGAGCCAGCGTTGGGTCAATACTTCTACATAAGAGGCCAATTACAATGTACCCTGTCCTAAACAATTGGCTAACTCAACCAGCATTAACCCAGACACGTCTCGTGTTACAAAATGTCAACAATGGATTAGAATCTCTGTTTAGGAGTGTACCCCGCGAGTTCTACAACAGTAGAAAACAGGCAAAAAAACAGCAGGCCAGTGGCGCTCCGGTGTGGGCGTAGCACACGTAGGCCGTATATAAAACAGCTTCAACTTACTTTCCGTATGTGTACATTGTTGGAAACAATCGCTGACTTTTAACAGAAGTGCACAAGTAGGTCCTACACGTTGAGATTTGGAATCTATGGAGGAAGGGCCCATCTATTCATTATTCTACAGGCCATCACTATTCAAACCCAGCAAGACTTGTCAAAGTTAGCAAATTGTTTGTTAGACACACAGCATTGTATGCTAGACAATGTCATACTTGCTACAATGACTTCTATCACCAGCAGCTCAGCTTTAGTTTTTCACACCAATACCATGATATACCGTATACCACGGGGAAATGTCAGGAAGGTATGAAAACATAGATACCACCAAGCTACAACAGTACAAAGTTTATATAGCTTTATCCTTTGCATACCCCCATGCAGCACATTAAAATGCGATGTAAGGGGGTCTTTTTCTATTGATTTAAATCAGCATAGCCCAAAACTTCCAACACAGTGTAAAGAAGTTACTCTGTTGGTGCATACCACATGGTCATAGGCTTATAAGAAGATGACCTTCCTGTGGCAGAGATTGATGAAGAAACAACAGGAACACTTTCCTTATGTGATGACTACCTGACTCTGGGTCAGATACGGATTTGTTTGACTCTGTCAATGGAATAGTTGAAATACCTCCAAAGCATTCTTGTATTTCCTCTCATTCTCTTAATTAATCTTGTTGGTGTGGGAGCGATAACAGCAGAATAACTGTCCCCTTCAAGAAACAGCACCTCTCCAGTTAGTATTATTCGTTGTATTATCATTCTGAGACTTTATTGCAGCATGATTCTGTATTAGGTTTCTCTTAGATACATATACTTGGCAATATTAACAACATGAATCATTTTATTATTTTGGTTGTTCCGTGCACTGCCACGAATGTGCCAGGAAACAGAAAGACAGACACACAGATGCCGTGGGATTAGGGCGTGAGCCAACATGTACATGACACGCCCGCGTGTGTTTACTACAGACTCACGCTCTGATCTCTCTGGGAGGCATTGTAGTAGAGGAGGAATCTCCCTGGAATAGGAGAGAGAGGGGGCGGGGAGACGAGAGAGGGGGGGAGAGAGAGAGGGAGAGAGAGAGAGATGGAGGGGGGGAGTGAGCGAGGGAGAGAGAGAGAGAGATGAAGGGGGGGAGTGAACGAGGGAGAGAGAGAGAGAGAGAGAGAGAGAGATGGAGGGAGGGGAGTGAGCGAGGGAGAGAGAGATGGAGGGGGGGAGTGAGCGAGCGAGAGAGAGGGAGAGAGAGAGATGGTGGGGGCAGTGAGCGAGGGAGAGAGAGAGAGAGTGAGGAGAGAGAGAGAGAGAATGGATGACAGAATGGGCTCTGGGGAAACGGCATGCCAGACGCCATTCTTTTCATCTGGTCCCTTCAGGCTGACACCATGTTTCCCGTGTTCCGACCAGTTTCTGGTTGGAGGCCCGCCAGAAGTGTGTAAGGGAAAACCCTTCGCCTGTTTGGATCTCCATTCCTCCCTCCCTCTCCCTCCCTCCCCCAGCCTTTCCTCTTCTCGTGGCTTGGCAGACGTCTGCCCTTTATGAAGACTGACGGCTGATGAAATGGCAAAGCCGCATGTTAAGCAGAATACAAATTTCTTGAAATGTAACTCCCCCTTTAGCTCCTGTTTTTTATACCCCAAAGTACAACTCCACTGTTCCACTGTTTCACTCTCTCTCTCTCTCTCTCTCTCTCTCTCTCTCTCTCTCTCTCTCTTGGCCGCCCTCCATTCACAACCATAGCCCAGTAGCTAGCTAACAGGCAGCTTTTCCAGCTGTTTCCCTGTGTCTCCTTCCCCTCTGTTCTCAGTCGTTTGGCTCAGACAGAGGGGGGCTGGCTGGGCTCCCTTCCATGGGGAATGCAGCGTGGACGTATTCCAAGGGGTTTTTCTCTGTGTGAGCCCAGTGTTTTGTTTAAGGAAGGTTTTATTTGTATGCTACAGTAATTATGTATTTAGCGACGGGGGTTAGGAGGTAAACCGACCAATGCATCGGAACGAGGCAGAAAGGATCCTATCTACATTGACGTGATAAATGATCCACTGAGGTCCTGTCACAGTTTGTAGACAAGACAGTACTGCACCTGGTTCAAGTAACTGTATATATATATCCAGTTTAAATCTATCTACATTAAGCCTAATTAAGCATATTGTTTTTATGTCCCTCACAATAGCCCTCAAACTCGATCTTGTATACATAGTTACACTCATAGACTAGTAAGCAAGATAGGCAAGTTGAACAGAATATGTTGCATGTGGAGTCTTAAAGTCAAGCACATTTTATGAAACAACAGCTCCATTATATCCAGGAGTTAAACCTATAAGATGATGTTGACTTGACTCTGGTTTCTGGACTCACGGTCTCTGGTCTGAACAGACTGACGCTCGGAAGGGTGTCTATTCCTGTTTCACGGTGTCAACGGGGGGTGTTTCAGGGCTGGGGCCAACTGCGGTGAAGGAGGCCGACCACCTGCCATGGACCGCCCTGTCGGCCTGCTTATTTTGTTTTGGCAAGGTACCCCCTCATTTCGGGGACCTCCTCCATCCTCATTCAAGGGGCAGAGACACAATTGATGCCAAAATGGTGGAGCCAAACCTCAGGTCTTCGTCATCAATACAATGTCCTGACCGAGCTAGCAGCGATTGCTCATCTGAACGTTGTTAGCTGCTGATATGTAAATGGCGTCGAATCAATCCATTTTAGCTGTGAGGGTTAAGAAGTTTGAATCCTATCATGACTCTTATAAAGGTGGGCCAGTACGGCAGCTCAGATAATCACAATTTGTTAAGTATAATTTAGTTGTAGCAATTAGTGGTTTCCGGAAATGTAAGGTAGAGGGTCGAACAGGCAGCCGTGTTCGTCAGAGGACTACATGAAGTCGCCCCACCCCCCCGCCAACCCTGCGCCCGTCAACAAAACACAAAATGCCGGAGGTTGCCTTTAAGCCGCGACGTGTTTACTTTGCAGTGTCTCTGTCTTGTCTCAGGAGACAGCACTTCCTGTTTGGCACCTGACACACTGGCAAACTGTGTCTGTGTGGTCTGCGGGCAGCAGGGCGTCAGGTTTCCCTCCGTCTGTCAGGTCGGGGCATGTGAAGCACAGCCTTTGTTTGGGTTTCTGTTCTGTTCCCCTGAAAAAAAGGGAGCCTTGTAGCCGCGGATGGTTATTAGATCAATGTGCTTAACAAAGACATATAGAGGGACTTAGATCTGTACTTTATAGATGGTTTGTGTTCGCTCTTCTAGCATTCACTGCAATTCATCTTGTTTGGATACTTCTATTATCCTCTTTCCAACTTTACGAATCACACGTGCGATGAGATTGAGAGCCTTCATATCATTTGTCCAAATTATATTAAATATAAAGTTTCTGAGGTTGTTTGAGAAATGTGTGTGCTTGACATAGCCTTTTTAACACCTAACCATTGATCCCAAAGGAATAGCTCATGTCCCTCAGAATAGACATTGTGCAGAGCACAATTGTTACTTTTTTATTATTAGATTCACTCTAACACTAAATACTGACAGAAAATAAAGAAAAGTCTATGAATTCCTGTTGTAACTGGTTCCATGTCAAGCCATCTAGCAGGAGAATTAATGAAAACAAAAGCCAAGGGGGCAGGAAGCGGTAGAAGTCTTGGAGGCAGTACAAATTAGGTGTGTGTTGCGGAGTGATGTGGCTGAAAAAGAGATGAGAAACGAAGGTGGTAGTGTCTGGCACCTGGACTGGACATCCTTGATCCGTAAGGAAGGAGCTCCAGCAATAAATCAATGACTTTGTGCAATTGAAGCAGTCCACAAAGCCTTTTGACATGCCAAGTTAGTGTCGGTATCTCTCCGAATAATCGGTGCATATAAATAATCTATGCGTATGAGTCGTCAACAATGGCCTAGAAGAAAAGCTAAAAGAGGAAATTCTTACGTCTCCTATTCATGCACACAAAGGATCATGATGTTGCAGTGTCCTTTCCTTCAGTTCTGTTTATATTAGCTATTAGCGCTATCTTAAACTGCGTCGTTCTACAGATTACCAGTAGTTGTAAAAACAGGTTTAATTTCGGTTTATTTTCTATTTTTTATCAAACTTGGCCTTGAAGGCCTTACCATTGTCATCGTCAACAAAATGATAACTACTACATGACCGCAAACTAATTGGCAAAGCGAAGGGAGAGACGACTCTAAATGTGTCTTGCCACAGGGTGCAGTTTCTGTGTTTGAGTGAGTGCTTGTTCTCTCATCTAAAATGTAGTAGGCCTATTTAGATTCCCATGTGTCATTTGTGAAGCTAAATGCAGTGATTGGCCCTTGGCCTTGCAGAAAAATACCACAGAGCGGCAATGGCAGCACACCAGACTTACATAAAATGATTAAAACAGAAGTCACCTGTAAGCCTATTTCACCATTTAGTGTGTGGCTGGGCTTTTTTGTTTCAGCCAGCAAGCCTTTATCAAACCCTGAAACGTGTCAATCTTTCTATTGCATATCCAGTGGAACATACCTCATGTTATTTCTAGACTGTGTCTGACCTGCTGTGATGCCATTCCCCTTCTAATAACTGTTTTGGTAATGCCTATGTCAAAGTCACACTAGCTGTTGGTGTTCCATTCACTACAATAAAAAATCCCAACCTCTTCCAACGCATACCAAAGTACAAGCCTGTTGAACGTTGACCTGCAGAGTTATAACGAGTTAACCGCTTGAACAGTCAAGGTGATCAGCCGTAACGGCAACCCTCCACTAGCATTGGCCACAAAGGTTGCCCAGCTTTTGGATTCTAAACTCTCTTTATAGTGGTTTTACCGTTGCACCGCTATCTTCTGCAGCTTACTTTTGTCAACTTTTCAGTGTTTCCTTTACATGCAGCCAGCACTGGCGCAGTGCCACTGCTCTAATACAGGACCGCAGAGTCGCTCACCAGCTTCCGCAAAAGACTCAAAACTCACCTGTTCAGAGTTCATCTCGACTCTGCATAGAAACCAATGCACAGCCACCATTGAATGTTGTACGTCCTGGCACTTGTACATTGCACTTATTCAAGGTACTTAATTGTGTAGCATCTACAGTAGCTGCTATCGCTGCTTTACACGGGGAATGGGTTAGCCTAGCGATTGTAATACTTGCACTTGGTTCTATGAACGTCTTTACTGTACCGACAGCGATATATTGTTTCACTTCTTATGACAAATGTACTTATTGTAACAAATGCACTTATTGTAAGTCGCTTTGGATAAAAGCGTCTGCTAAATGCCCTAAATGTAAATGTAAATGTAATACTATAGCCCCTGGAATCAGCCATGCAAACAAGTTGGATTACATATGTTTATTTTTTTGGAATTAGAAATATTTTGGCACAAAGATTCCATGTGTTTTATTTAAAAATATATCATATGTTTCCCCTCAGGGCTGTGTTCGAATTTTATTAGGTGGTAGCATTGGTGCTAGTTAGCTAACGATTTCAGTCGCACAAATCTAGTAGCACACACAGGTGTGTCATCTGAACTGTTTCTTTACCAAATGTTTAAATTTGAGAAATAATTAATTGAATGTTTAGATGAGGAAAGAAAATTAATAATAATGATTATAATAAAAATAGTTGATATTGAAATTAATATTGATAATTAAGAAGAATGACAATATATATACAGGGGACTATCAGCAAGGGGCAGCTAACAATATATAAACATAATCTTTATGTTTAACTTCATGGTATATCAATTTTTTGGGTAATTCTTTCATTGAAATTCTTAAAACATATGTTGTCCCAAAAATGTTTACAACGCTTTATTCGACTAACCAATAGCATGAGTGCGATTAAGTTATTTCTGTCCAACAAGTTAATTCACCGGTTCTTCAACGAGCCGACCTATCCAATATCTACCTTGTCATTGGAGAAATTATGTGGAAAAATACAGACCGAAAAAGTTTACAAGCATCAAAACCGTGCACACACACATCAGCACTGTTGACACACACATCAGCACCGTGCACACGCACATCATTAAAACTAACGTCGTCCCATCCGCACGTAATTAATTGTCATCAGGAGGATCAATATTCTCTCTCGGGTCGACCTCGGGACAAAGAGAATTTTGTTGGCACTGACTTCATTTTTCTGCTTACGTTTTCAACACTTTCTGCGAACCGGAACGGGTTTGCGGTCTGTGGAAAAGACTTATGTGAAAAGGTAAATGTAAAATGGCAGCCTTTTTACACTACCAAGACGGTTCAGTCGCGGCTTGGCACGCCCGGCGATTTCCCCGTCTTATCTCAAATTTCCTGTGTAAAACCGAGGGGGTAAAATCCCCCGTTCATCACGGAGCGGGCTTTCTTGGTTCACTGGAGAAGGCGGGGCTGCGCACGGAGTCTAGACCTCTTAAGAATAATTTGCATGCTCCCGAATGTTTTTTATGAATCAAGACACCCGCATGCAAGAATGGCTTTAAGTCTGAGTGTAGGCTACAAACGCGATTAACTATTTACAAGTGCAAAAACGGCAACATATTCTTTATTGTGGTGACCACTTGTTTTTATCCCGACAAAAGCCTCGTAAGAACAGTTCCTCTGCGTCTCTCCCGTAGATCGCACCATCTTTCAACGTCTTTTTTTTAATGCATCTCCATCAGCTTCTCTTTCATGATCAGCAGCTTGTGATCGCTGCCTGGTCTCTGTGGAGACAGCGCGTCAACACCTCCACCCAAGCCCCTGCGGAGCCGTTGCATTTACATCAGAATGAAACCCAATAAACCAGGCAATGTGTGTAGGGTCCGGGAGGATAAATTGGGCTGCTAGCTCAAGCGGGCCAGGCGATTTACCTCGGGCAGTGTAAGTGCGCGGACTGTGCCTGCATGAAACGGGTGAAGGTCGGACTGAAGGTCTCGCCTAGCCAATTACACTCTGAACAGCCTCATGCAAATCTCAATGCATGGCCCTCCTCTTGACGAATACAACTCACTTAATGGTGGAGTAGGCCTACTGGCAGAAGGTTACGTTGACCACAGCTCTGTGACTGAGGGTGTTGTTTGTCATCTTGAAGCTAAACAAATCTAGGCTGGAAATAATTATAGTATTTTATCAACATAATGTATTGTGTTTTTATTATATTATCAGTCTGTAACAACTCAAAATGTAAAAAAAGTTTCTTTGGAAAATCCGGGACGATTCGGGACGTTTAAAATGTTTTTCGGGACGTTTCCGGGACGGTTGTGAAAAAGTTAGTTTTAACCCCTGCCGTGCACTGCACACACACATCAGACTTTGTACTTCACACACACATCAGCACCGTGCACACGCACATCAGCACTGAACCTGTCCACATCAACATAGTGCACCACACGCACACTATTTTGGGGGATACACAGCTTTTTATAAACGTTCAGCTTTTTATAAACTTTCTTGCAGCATGCTATGCGGAGGAAGTGATGGCATCTCGTGGTGCCTGCTATAGGAATAACCTTGATGAAATGTGACAGCCGACCAGGATATGAATCATTCCAGCCCCGTTAGAGGTGTTTATGATTTAAACAATGGAAATGAACCACTATAAACTGCCAGGAGTTAGATTTACAACTGCCTGTGCCCACCGTAGGCCAGGCAGAGTGTTGCACAAGAGGCAACACCTTTATATCCATCGGGGGATAATCAGGTGAATATGAAAGCTATTTTTATTTTACAGGTTGTTTTAGCCTGTGCAACTCTACTTCTTCAGCTCCTTTTAGCAGCTGAAGCTTCATAATGATGGCTGGCATTACTTATTGTGCTGAGTGGACTAACCTTGTGTATCCCCGGTGCATGACACTGTACGGTTTGCAGATCTACACCACCATCAGAACTTGTAATGTATACGCCACAGTTTGAGAATTCAGAAAAAAATATGTATTCGCTTTTAATTCTGGTGAACATGCAAACTTAGCCCAAAGGAAGAAGGAGGATGTCATGATGTTATCATATTGGGCTGATTTGCCTGCTCTCAAATCCAGATGCGACACCTCACGGGTGGAGCGAGGCTTCATGGAAGTTAGAAAAGTCCACTAAAAGAAAAGAAAAAAGTCAGCAAAAACACCATTTTGTTTCCATGTGGAAAAGAGGCCAGCCCACATGCTGATTCAGACCCTGTGTATGGGTGTCCTTCTAATTTTAGCATTACCATTCTCTCCATCCATAACCACAATAGATACTTTTCACAAACTCCTATGACTTTTAACAGCAATATGCATTTCATTATTTCATTCCCCTAGCTCAGTAATAGCCCCATTCCAAAACGTGCAGACACTACTATTCTCAGTCTGAAGAAGGGCGCCTGCGGTGAATTCGACTGAAATTCCAACATTGGAAACATTACAAAAAAAAACAAAAACATATTCTTGGGATACAAAGTCATGAGGATTTATTATTTCTGTTTGTTTACTCTTCTCCCTGACACATAAAACCCGGGACAGGATGGGAGCACAACATCCATCTCTGTCCACCTAAAGTCCCATGAACCTATGGGCAGTAGCGCCCTTGTAGTGGACTGGGGTCAAACAGGGAAGGTGAATCCGTGGTCATCTGCTGTACCTAATGTAAAGTCAGTGGACACTAGAGGGGCCATAGGATTGAGGAGATTGAACACCACAGGTCTTCCTTATTGTGCTGTATATGTGCAAGGATCCTTCAGAATCCAGACATATTAAGTTATGCATATTCTGAAAAGATTGCTGGTGTGGCCAGTAAAAACAAGCCTTTCTTCATATGGCCCCTTTCATTTGTGCATTATTTCAATCACATTATTTAATGCCATTTTTTAAAAAAAATACTTTTTTAATGTTTTTCATGCCTGTCCATTTGTGATTTGGTCATTGGTGTAGACAGGGCACAGACATTCTGTTAAAACTTTATTAATTTAGAATCAATTGAACAATAGAACAAATTGGGAAAAAATCCCAGTATCTTGATATTTTGATTTCTAAATAACCATGTACTTGTAGTTTAGCTTACTTTTAATTGAAAGGAATTCACTGAGGTTTTCTAAATTATTAAGGTTTTTCGATCAACCAAATCCGGGCTAATAAGAAAATTTGACAGCAAATTTGATTTAACAGCAAACGCCCCAAATCGTAACAATTAATAATTTGTTAAGATTTGGTGAGACTATCAATAATGTGAAGCCACATATCTGAAGTGAACATTTATATAGCAGAAATCAAGGTGGTGGTTAACTTTTGCCACAGACTGTCATAAACATCCACACTCTAGCAATTGTATTTAGCAGCCACAGTGGCTTTCATCTCTAGTCATCTGGGATTGTCACTGGTGTCCATTAGACCTCATGTAGCAGTCATGATGCAACAGTAGCCCTGCCAGCCGTGAGACTTCCAGCCGTCTTTCTAGACTTGTTCAGACATGACTTTCTGATCTCTTGAGGAACTGCCACTGCCCTCTATTATTCCAGCTCCAACGGTATAGATTGCTGTAATGTTAATGTTGAGGGCGTTTGTCGGTGGTTGGGGGTTGCAGTCATTAATTTTGCAATGCTCTAACATTTGGGAACATATGGACAACTTATTTTAGGTGTTACGTCAGCTTTTCCACATATTGATGCACTTACCTGCAGCAATTGCGACTTAGGACCATATCTTTCAGCAGCTTAACCAAGGGAACTTTGGTTGTGCAAGCTCGCCTATGCCCATACTAACAAAAGTGGCCTTTAGATCCTTGAAACCAGGATTAACAAATGAAATACACTTTGGAAAATGAATTTTATTTTCACTCATATTCGGTCAGCAGTGGCTCTTCTCATTAATGCACCATTTATTATGATTCAGAATGTAATAGAATTACTTCTTAGCTGTAAGATTAAAAGCTTTGTGATGGAAAGAGGTGATCTGAAGGATTTAAAAACTAATTATTTAGACCAAAGGAGTATCTGTTGATTGTTTGTGATGACTTTAATAGAGGTGGACAGAGCATGGCCTCACACACGTTTTATTAAAAGTATAGCGTTTCCCTGGGCCTTGACAGCAGTGTGCCCCCAGACATTGGTAAAATGTGTTCAATGTGGCCATCCATCAACCCTGGGTTCATTCTGGGGTGGGATGTAGCGTGATTTATAGGAACATCTCTAAATGGAGTCATCTTTCCTCACCAAGACGTGTTGTATCTCTCCTGTCTCGTGCCTCGGGAGACGTATGACAGAGGTGCTGACAGTCTATTGAGTTTTTCTTTATCGCACACAGCCATCAGCTAAAGTATTAAGGTTAATCTGAACTCTGGTTCTCTGAAGGAGAGAACGAAGAGACGTCACTATACGAGACCAGCCACCTCACATTGCCTCGACCTAAAGTCCACCGGCTAGGAGTCCAGTCTGTCGTCGGCATTTGGCATTTGTCAAAGTGCTCACAATCATTACTGTAGTTGCTGGCTGTATTTGATGCAGTGAACGTTTTACAATGCTTTTCCTACCTCACAAATCCTTGGCACATTATTAGACGAACAAAAAGCACCTCATTATTTTTGGGCTCAGTCATTTAGCAGACGCTTTTATCTAAATCGACTTACTTTAAGTCACATAGATAAAGCCCACATTACTCAATATATGGATATCAATTGTATTTCTTGATTATAAATTATTATGCCTCTTTAAATATGCTAAACAAAAACATTGAAACACATTAGGATTTCATTATTGATTTTGTCATTCCAATCTATTACAATTTGCTAACAAACTTCCACCCATTTGGATTTTCCCATTTGTCTCACAAGGCAATGAAATAAGTCTTATCTGGACAGGCAATTTGTATCACACATCAGCCTTGTATTTATTGTATAAGATCAGTGAACAGCATAATAGCCCTCCCTACTTCCTTTTTTCCTTTTCAATGGCCTCTCTGCACGTGGTGTTAAAGTTAATTTAAAATACAATCGACCTGTCCTTTTTTTCCCTTCAAACATACCTCCAAGTGGCCAGCGGTGATTGGCTGTGACATTGTAGGAGGGATTGTGGAGGGAGGCAACATGCGGGCCCCAGACTTAATGTGGCCCATTGTGGCTAGGTGAGGTCATCTGGGGAAAATTCCACCTAGACACCCAGACTGGCCCACACACCCAGGACGAGGCCAACACAACTCTACGTTTTCTTACTTTCTCTCCAAGCAATGAGAAAGAATGAGGAAGAAGGGTGCTGACTGATCAGGCCAATACTCGTGTGTGATCATTGTTGTAATTTCGGATATCCGTCATGGGAATAGATTAGGGAATAGATTATTACCTGGCATTTTATTGGCAAATGTATTATATACTGGAACCAGTCTGGTGCTTCTCTTACCCTAACATGTTGTGTTGAGGCACTCAGATTGAGAGCCACTTGGTATCTTTCCTCATTTGTCGAGTTGTGTTCTCTGTTCTTGGGTCAGCAAAGATAGGAACCCACTCTGCCCACATGCTAATAATAAACCCACCAAACTGGACCTCCTGGTAGAAGACCAAGTTTTCTTGTGTAAACACTGACTGAGCTGTTTCTGCTGAGGGTTGTTGGACTTGCCAATGGATGTGGTGCTGTGAGTCCAAAATGTATCCCAACAGCGGCAGTGAAAGAAAATAAACCAAGTGGCTTTGAATGCATTGTTGCTGGAGACACTCCATCTGGCAAAAAAAGGGACGAGAACATAGTGTACACACGGTTTACTAATCCTCCTAATGATGTTATCTCACCTTGGTATCAAACGTTTGCTCTTATTCACACATGGAGCAATTCAACAACTAAACACGTTTAAAAAACACAAGGACGTTTTCAATGGATTATAGTCTTCAAAGTCTCTTGTCATAAGCAGTGATATCAGCTGGCGGCCAAGTGTTGATGTGAGTGGCAGTCTACAGAGGGCTGGTGTATTGCTAAGGGCCGACCACTGGCCCTTCCCAGTGTACATGAAGGCTTCGTCCTGCTCTGTGACGAACCTGCTTTAGGAACAAGAAGGAACAAGAAGGCTTAACTAAGCAGAGTTCAGCCCGTCCCTGCGGTGGGCATCAGCGCGAGCAACGTTTTGGAAGTGCATGTACTTTTTTGTACACCTGCTTACTGGAGTAGAACTGGGTCAGAGGAAACTTTGCATCGTTGTTTTGTGTTTGTCGCCAAACACATTGCTTGGTTCCCGAGCTACCCGTAGATCATGCGGACATTTGTAAAGGAAAATTGAATTTAAAAGTATGTGTGACATGATGAATGAAAAGGCGTTCTGTTTTCAGTTTCAACAAACTCTGAGAATAAACACTGTGAAGCACCTTGATAGGTTTCACCCTAGTCGTCATTTTGTAAAGTGAGCCTGTCGGCCTCCCCTTGAGGCCCTCTAAATTAAATTTCTTCTGCTGACAATCTTCATGGGTCCTTATTACCAGTGAAGAGGTCAGCGGTGTGGGTGTTAACCACTCCCAGAGACACACACACAGACACACACACACACACACACACAATGTCTTCCAAGCCCAGAGGTGTTCGTCTTCTTTGTGTTTTTATCTCATCCATATAAAAGCAGGCATGCAGAAGAGAAAGAGAAAGACAGGGAATAAACGGCCTCCTCTGGTGTTCTCCCGTTTACGTGTGCCGATGATAGCATCTGGCAGAGGCAAGCACTCCAGGGAGTAGAGGTAATCTCTTCCATCAGCGTTTACTACCGAACAAATTAAGTAAGACAAGCACCACTGCCTGAGCCAGCAAAAAATTGTCCATTAGCGAAATTATAAAGCCATTATGGAGCACAATTTGGTCCATTTATTTGAGCATGCGGTTCTGAGAGGCGCCGCGTACCCAATTCAGTCAGACGGTGCAAGATGTAGGCCTATATAACCCCACGCTATTGGTCCAGAGGTGGTCGCAACGTTTGTTTTTGGGGGTCGGAGGCACGGGGCAGGAAGGGAAAGGGTCTGGCCAGACTTAAATAGAAGGGGAAAAATGGATCTGATTGGAATGGCATGCGTGCAGCCAGACTGGAAAAACATTACAATATCCAAACTGAGCTCGGCTCGTGGGAGTCAACGGCAGGGCTAGCTGGGTCAGTGCTGCTCCATTCATGTGATATTTTACAAAGAACGTAGCCATAGGCCAGTCCCCTTTACAAAAGGGGCACATGCCACATTTAGAGCCTTCCTTACTCCACACAGTAATGGAACCTGTCGCCACAATATGTGATGGTGTTCCACAGCTGAATTAACGCTAGAATGTCGTATATTGCAGACCATCGATCGGCCAGTCGAAATCCATGTCTTGATCAGACACTATGATACGTTTGAAGGTTTACAGTCTGCATGAATGAATTTGTGCATGAATGCTTTTTTTTTGTTTGTTTTATTTCTCCCACCATAAGAAACAATCAACATTATATGTTATATGTCCGTGTGTATTGTATCCGTTCATGACAGGACATAGGGTCTCCACGGCGGAGCCATGGCCGTCATACAGTAGTACCACTATATGTGTATGAGAACTCGGTCTGTGCATGTGAGCTTGCATGGTAAATGAGTGTGAGCAGGACTTTTTATATGGATTGGTTGGAGTACTTTATAGTGGAAGTTTGCCATGTGTCCACCAGAGACTTGTAGACCGTGAGTTTAATGAAGCCATGCTTGGTGGCCTCAGCAGCTGCTCTCTCCTCTTGCCTGCTAGGGTTTCTCTGGTATTAGTAAGGAATTAGGAAGTCAGTATCAGGACTTGGCCATCATTTTTAAGACACGAGTAATAATCATTATGCATTTTGGGAATGTGTTTTATTGAGATATCACTCAATTTATACGACAACGTTTTTGGAGAAGCATTAGAGAGCAATTTAACCCAAAAACATTTTTTTGTAAATTTGTTAAATTGTTAATATGAAGATATAAAGTTCCACCATTTTCAAATAATTCCTCTTTTATGTTATTATCAGGGGGCAGTCAGGGACAACTGCAAATAAAAGCAATCCCCCTATCCTTTATTGTAACCGGTATTGTAACACACTGAGCATGATGGGTTTGTGTCCTTACTACTAGATGTACCTCTCTCCCCTCTCCTAACACCCCCACCACTGTGCACACCTTCTGCAGAAAGATCTGGATGCTACGGCCGCGGTGTTGGCCAACCGACAGGATGAGAGTGAGCAGGCCAGGAAACAGCTCATCGATCAGAGCCGGGAGTTCAAGAAAACCACACCAGAGGTGCGTAGTCATCGCAGCGGCAGTAGAAGCAGCCATAGTGGTAGTCGCAGTGTTCGTGTTTATGCCATCCGAGCACATGGCCAGGGTCCACAGGAACCCGATGGACATGGTGCGGACCCCATTAAGAGAATTAAAGATGAGGGACTGAAGGCGTGTTCAGTTGAAACACCATCGGCATATCGTTTCCTATGAAGAAAACACCAACGCCATGCCAATTCAGGGAAGGGAGGGGCCATGCCTTGATTTCAATATTGACTGTGCATGATGTAACACACGGACGGAGATATTTGCAGCACAGTCCAAAATGGCAGAATATTCGGTGTTTTAAACCTGCCGTGGCAAAGAGCACATTGCCCGAGCTGCCTTTGCACACGGTCTCCAAGGGTGTATCAACTGAGCCTTAAGAGAGCTGGCCTGCTGTTGCGGAAGGATGGGCCACAGGTCTCAAGCCTGGGAGGTGTGTGCTTGCATGGCATATGTTGCTTCCAAACTGGCTGTAGTCCAACGTTCAAGGCTGTGGTGGATTTAACCTGAAGGCATCAGGACACTGGTTTGAGTTGATGTGTACTTCTATCCCCGAACTGCTGTGTATTGAATAATACTGAAAATCTGGCAAGATGCCTACACCTGAGCCAAAGCAATGGTGCATTGTGGGTGATAACACATCCTTGTAGCGTGTACATTTCTGATGATGACTTCTGTTTATTTTGAAGGGGCCTTATATCTCACGTGACGACACATGAGGTTTGTGTACTTCTACAGATAATGTGCAGTGGAAGACATTTTGAGTTTTTAATCTGTTGCTAATGCCAGGGCAAACGCCTGGTGGTACAAGACTGCACCCATCTAACCACCATCACTGCTTTATTCCCAGTGCTCAGAGGCTCAGTTTTGCTACTACCGTGGGATGACGCACACACTACCAGGCCTCTCCAAATGGCCATTTAAAAGCGGTTGTGGGATCACGACGCAAAGAGAAAAGTGGATTCCGCCTTAACCCTTAGACTGTTGGTCTAAACAGACGGGCACCATTGCACCAGGGCATCTGAGCTTTTCAGCATACTATATTTTAGGTCCCTGTGTGACCTGAAAAAAAGCAGTGGTGTATTAACTTTCTGTAGTAGACCCAGCACTAATAAATGCTATACCGTGCTTATGAACAAACACACCACACACAGATTCAGTACTCTATTCAACGCACAATGCATACACTGTCAAATCTGCGCAATATATAACCGTACTTCATTTAACATTTAGCGCAAGCCCCTTGGACTCTTCCCTGTCGAGCTTCTATCACAATCACAACAAACTCTTATCGCATGGCTAGCCAAGGACAGTCTGCTGCCAGGTTTAGCTGGCCATTTTCCCTCCCCTGTGAATTCACACCCTGGTTAGTGTGTGTGTGTGTGCGCCTGCATGTTGATGATTGCCATTTGAATATTTCTGAGCAATCAGTGTCGTATGACTATGTCAGTGTCTGGTATATTTATTATTGGGTATTTTGTAATCAGTGTAGTTGTTCAAATGCACACACATTACAAGAAAACAATCCCTGTGATATAGTATACATACCATACCAGGTGAAATGTGGCCTAATTATAAACAGAAAACAAACATAGCGACTACCTGGTTACAGGGACCTCAGTCTTGCAGAGACGGCCTATCCAGACGGAAAGTCTGGGACACAGCATTGATTAACTGTGTCAGGAACCGCCCACTTATCAGGAAGGAGGACATGCCACCAATCACGGACCATGTGCCGGGAACAGTTAGAAAAACAGACCTGTGGTAAAACGGGCGGGAATTAAAATGGGAGTTACCTCAATTGCTCAGTGGTCTGCAGGCGGAATAAATAAACCCACCGAATGCAGAATAAAGTTGATTGGTCATGTGTTGCGCCAGAGCTACGTCTCCATTCCCGCTGAGTGACAACCCCAAATCCCATTAATAGTTGAACTTGCTCTATGTATCTGCCACTCTGGACTGGCCACATGGTGAGCCAGTGCAAATGAAGTTAAGAGGCGGAGCCTACAGGGACCTGGACACATGTGACACGTTGTCTGAACTCATGGATTCCTTGGATTCTAAATGCACCAATCAGATTGGTAGTTGGCAAACTACCTTACTGAGACTACCGCTGAGCTTCTCTGGAGTCTGGAGTTTGTAGAACACTTTGTAGTTCATTGAGACTCCGCCCCAGAACAGTTTGTAGTCTGTTTGGCTCCACCCCCGAAGAGTTTGTAGTTCATTGGGACTCAGCCCCCGAACAGTTTGTAGTTCATTGGAACTCTGCCCCCGAACAGTTTGTAGTTCATTGGGACTCTGCCCCCGAATAGTTTGTAGTTTTTTGGGACTCAGCCCCCAAACAGTTTGTAGTTTGTTGAAACTCTGCCCCCGAACAGTTTGTAGTTTGTTGAGACTCTGCCCCAAAACAACTTGTAGTTTGTTGAAACTCTGCCCCAAACAGTTAGTAGTTTGTTGGGATTCCGCCCCCAAACAGTTTGCAGTTTCTTGAAACTACTCCCCCAAATAGTTTGTAGTTTGTTGCGACTCGTCCCCCTGCAGTAACGTGTTGATCAGTTGGGGATGAGCGTCGCTGGTCGCTTAGCAGCCAAGTGTTGTGAGCGGTTTCACTTCACCTTGAGTTACTTTAAACAGGTATGAATGATTATATTGGCAGGTAAATCACTACAAATGAATAAATGATGTTAATTAAAATGTGAGCATGAATTTATGCTCACATAAGAGTATATGATATATACTATAACGACACAGAATAAACTATTTTTAGAGAATATACTATTTTTGTAGGACTATGTCCTGATTTGGTTCATTACATTTAGATTCAGGCATTTTTCAGACACTTCTAATTAGTGACTAAAGTGAGGCTGAAAGCAATCAGAGCATACAACCAATATTATAGTAACTGTAAACATTCTGCACCCTTCTGAAACAACCACTGGACAGGATGCATGAAGCTTTATGAAGGGAGCAGCTTATCAATAGGTACTTGCTTGATTATTTTACTTTTAAAGAATCGATCAATAAACTGGATGACTGCATGAAATACCTTTTTAAAGGAGATTAAATGAATGGGATGGAATAGGCCAATAGCAGCCACATATGTTCAGAATGCATGCCTAGGAACAATGAAGGGTGACCCAAATGACAAAATGTCCATTTAGAAAACGTGAAAAGGCCACAGACTTTACGGGCTTGGCTTGTTTAAGCCTATCAAGGAAACTTGGGCTCCTCCTCTCTCCTCCCGGGCTGCTTTGTTTCTGGCCATGGAAGAACCCTCAACCCTCCCCCAAGTTCAGCCATCCCTCACCTCTCTCGTCTCTACTCCTTTTCAGGAATCCCGTGATGGCTCCCTCCTCCCCCTCCCCCGTCCCCTCTCCCTTACAAACTCCTTCCAAGTCCTAAGTGTTGATGAATAAATGGAAAAACAAAAAAAGCTGTTTTGTCTCCAACTGTCCAATAAATTAGGGTTCTTTTCCATTGAAACTGTCTCGAGTGGCAATTTATGTGGGGGCTTAATAACCTATAACTACATTAATCGTACTGCCGGGGGAGGGGCACTCTTGCACCAGAGGCCCCATTCTCTGGGAATTCTGTGAACTCTTGTCAAGGAGGGAAAGGCTAGTTTAAAAAAGAACATGGCCAGGGCATGGCAGACCGTCTGAAACACCCATGTATAGATGTGCTCTCATCTAATTGTAGCCTGTTTAAGGAGACATGTCATTACATTGCTCCTGTAACCGGGATCATATTTTCTTATCAAAGATATGGTTGGAAAAAAGTTATGTTTCAATAATTCGGTGATCATATACACATACACATCTGTAATGGGACAAATGCGAAGCCCAGAGGAGTACGTTGTTGTGTCCGACCATTATGCTCGATGCAGCACATAGTGTGCATGTTAAGGTGCTTAATGGACTCGGATGCGACGGCTAAAAGGTGGACATTAAATAATGTCTTCTTCTGCCAAGTAAAAAAAATGTAAATGCTTTAAATCACTGAAAGGTTTTATCAGGGCTGTTTTTTTCCCACTCTTTCCCCCTCTTCCTCTCCTCTTATGGAGAGGGTTGGAGGAGCTAGGTATGCCTGGTACCAACCTATTATTAAATGACTTATACTTCTCTGTTTATTCCAAATCATCCAAAGAGACACCAAATACAAACACACACAAATACACACAAACAAAGTACCCCAGTTTCGAGGAGAGCCGTACTATTTAACATAGATACCATATTCTTTCTGTGATCGCCCAATAGGAACAAGCAACTGAACTAGGATGGTTGATGACGCTGAATGAAGTAAAAGTCATCCCTGTTTAATCAGTATTTCTTTATTGCTCATTGGTCATCTCTCCTTGCCAGTCCTGTAACAAGGCAATATTTTTTCATATGCACGTCGACTATAACCTTTCAGCGTTCATCTCCCAGCCTCTTTTTCTCCTCATTTAATGTGAATATTATGGCTAGTTTGTCACTCCCAATATTTCCCTTCCGGTTAATTCCCATCAACATGAACCTTTAATTTCCAAACATTTCCCTTGAGTAAGCCAGTGTAAGTCATTTCTCCGCAGCAACAGATGGATTAGGCAGCCTTTTCCTTTTCTGCGTTTCCAACATGAACTGTCTCTACTGACTCTGGTATGATCTGTTTAAGATGTTACATTATTGTTGGGGTCTTGGACTCATTACATGTTGTAAGACATCATTTCACATATTCTTTTTCCATTCAATCTCTGTTTTATCAATTTGTGTGTCTTCAACCATTTTATGTTCAATGAACTCCAAAGTGGACCTGGCCACAAGGAAGTTGTAGATCTTTGCGACTCTGGGCCCTATCTTGCACACAGCGCAAATGACTTTCTACACCGACGCATGTATTGTTGCTAGTTTGCACCCGGCGTAAAGCTGATTTTCCCCCGCAGCAAACTCGCGCCTCTAGACTTGCGCCCTGAGAGGCGTGTCGGCGAAAAGCAGAGGCGTGTTCCGGAGTAAATGATCCATGGGTCTATCTTACTGATCGATAAAGCTATTGTGCCACTGACTGGCGCAGACCTCGTCTCAATGCACTAGCGGATGGCACAGTTGGTGTTGCTATTTTGACGTGCCATGGCAGGTTGGAACTGCAACATAAGCTTACACACACGTAGGATATACACAGCACAAACATGCAAACAATTTGCCTAATTGAAATATGATGTCAAAGATTGTTCATATGTGTGAAACTGCATAGATTTTCCATAGGGGCTGCATGAATGAACACTGTAGTAGGCTATGCCATGTGTTAAAATAATAATAATAACAAGAATAAACTCGAGCAAAGTATATCCTAGCCTTCCAAAACAAAATCTCGTTTTAGGGTAAATGATAACGTTTTTGGGAAAGAACAGCTGATACAGCGGTAATAAGTGTTACTTTTAAATCAATGCATCTGGAAACACCGTACAGCAAACACATATTTTCTTGACACAGACATTGTATACAAGCCCATAACTTTTAGGATTGATGAGTATTTGATCTTGAGAAAATATAGGTTTACCGCGAGTGTTTAAAAGAAGGAATGAGTGCGGGTGTGTTCGTCCATCTGTTAAAACACATGCAAACTAAACACGTACGCATAATACAGTCCATGGCAATGTATATTAACGGGGCAACGCATGCATATTATGAATACAAGTCGATAACGATAATGTATACAATACTGTTAACAAACAATGTTTGTTAATGTATTTCTGCATATCATTAAATAGACCCTCAGGTGCGGCCACAGGGCCACATATCATATGTGTGTTAAGTTCTCTTTGACAAAATTTACATGACGACTCAGGGTTTCTGAAGTTGTAGGGGAAAATGCTGTTCCATGTCTGAATTAGGCCACATTATATGGCCATAAAGTGAGCCATCTGAAGTTTGAAATTCATGTGGTCATGCATCTGTCTCAGTGGAGAATGCAAACGCACGTGTTAGGATTTGTGTGGACGCCTGAAACGTAAACTATGACGTTTCAGCCCCCCACCAGCTGGGTGACGTCAGAGTTGCGTTGAATTAATTGATTTATTTTTTTATTTGTATTCTTTTTGTAGCTTTAAATAAAGCCCCTTGATAAATTTAATTACTAACTGTACATTAAAAAGTATTTCTGCTCAATTTAAATGGTTGAATCTCCTCGTGATTGAATGTTTGTATACACCGCGCAGGCTGTATGGGCGCAGGCTTGATGCGCTCCACTTTTTCTGGGGAGGACCAGCGCCTTGAATATTTACTAAAGCGTTCCTACAGCCTGATGCGGTTTCGCAATGAATCCGTCTTTACGGAGATATTCCTGAACTGCATAAAACAAAACCGGATCGTATTCGTCCGTTTCTGCTCTGTGTGTTTTTTATTTGGGTCTCAAATGAATGTGTCCAATTGATAAGGATTCGGGTAAGCCAGTGTCCTTGTAGCTGCATTTTGAACTGTTGCATTTGAATGCATCTGAACTGGTTAAAGGAGCCTTCTATTTATTGTAGCTTCTTACTGGCATTGGTCCACTCCTCCCAGATATCAGTTTTGTTATTGATCCTTATACAGAGGTGACTCCAGATTGGTGCCTGAAGAGAAATGTAAGGAGAGGGTGAGAATCATTTCCATCAATCTCCCAAGCGCTCCGAAGCCACTGCTATACCTCGGTTGTATTTTATCCTTTAATCTTGCTGGTAAAGGAAGAGTCAACATATATAATTCATCACTAAGGGTTGGGCTTACTATCATTTTAATAAATTTGACTCTTAATCGTAAATATTTCAGAAATTCCTTCGACGTGTGGTGAATGCTGTTTTTGTACACCACATGTTCAATGGCTTAGCGGATTTCTCTGGGTTAATGATGCAAACCAACACATCTGCATAGATGGACATCTTATGATTACCATTTATAATGTCTAGCCCTTCTGTGTCCCATTACCTCCCCTACCCCTTCAAACTCCATTTTGGGGCCTTCCTTCAGTGGCCCCAGCAAATGGAATGGATTGGTAAAATCCCAGCAGTTGGGATGTAGATTGCAGACTCAAGATGACTAATACATTTCCTTTTTCAGTTCTCGATTTTATGAATACAACTTTGACTTTTTGAAAGACATTCCGACAGATATAGCATTTCCTTCTATCAACATATTACTTATCTATAATCACATTTGTATTCTTCAGATTGGCTGCCATTGTTGGATTGTGGGATTCTTCCTCTGTCCTCCACCTCAGCGAGCTAGCGACTGCCTTCACTCCGTTCATAGCCATCTGAAAGGCTGGAACGGCACTACACACATAGACTGGGACACCCTATACTACGGTGCAGTGAGGTAGTGAGAGAGTTGGTGCGTAGTGGTAGGGTTTAGGGAAGGTATGGGACAGCACTTAAGACCGTATTGCTTCCGCACTCAAGTGCTAATAAAAATAACTGAAGAGAGATTGAGCAACTTTGTCATAGGCATTTGATAGGATAAGAAAGGGCAAATTAATTAAATTTGTAAAAACTGAAGCTGTGGGGCGAGTATAAAAACATGGAAACAGGACATTTGGGCCAAATCCAGACTTGCCATTGCATGTAGCATTTACTTTTATTCTATTTGGTCAAAAACATTTTTTCTGTCTAGTGATAAGGCAGTTGCTTTTTTTGTGTCTTGTGCCACAAAGAATTAAATAAGCTGACCTTCTGTTTTGAAGTGCAGACTCAGCGTGTTGCTGCAGCTGGCTGAGCTTCCCGCTCAGTGGAGAGTGATCTGGTCAGCGATGGGAGTGGATAAAATGCATTTCAAACAACGTTTTATGTATCAAGCTTTTATTCGATTGCCCATATTATAAATACGAAAAATATGGAATATGATTTAAGAGACAAATGTAAGACATCCAATATGTGTTCAAACGTTTTAGGAGAGAAGAGATCTGCTAATTGATGGTGTTGAAAAGTGAAGATGCCATTTAGGATCGAGAAGGGTGGGCCTGAGATGACTCTGGGAACAGACTCTGTGCAGTGGTCTGCCTCCTGCTCTCACTTTCATCCCTCATGGGAAGCCTGTTTTGCTTCCTTAAACCAAACTAAATGAGTCTTGCATGTCGATAAAAAACATTTTTGACCCACATGTGCAGATGAAACACAAAGCGCTTTGAGATTCCCTTTTTTCAGGAGGTTACAGTGTAATGTCACTAGTTACTTTAATTTAGGCCTGCTCGATTATGGAAAAAATCATAATCACAATTATTTTGGTCAATATTTAAATCACGATTATTCAAACGATTATTTTTTGAGTTTGAAAACATGATGCATTTATTCAGCATGTCTCTCCCAAAAAACACTTTGTAACTGAGAACTTTGAAATTTCGCCTTAAATAAATACACAAAATGGTCAAAAAGAAAATGTTCAAATCTAAAATAATGTACAGATATGTATCCAGCTGTTCAAAAAAAAAGAAAACTTGATTATATTAGTTTTGTGATCGTTTGATGCTAAAATTGAAATCGTGATCAAAATGCGATCAATTGCCCAGTCCTTCCAACACTAACGCTACCCAACACTGATAATGAGGATGCCTGATCTCTAAAGAGGTCATTGCCTCGACCTCTGGCCCAATGCTGCTCCTTCCTGTCCAACCAAGGCCTGAGCCAGCACTTCCGCTTGTGCTGGCGGTAAATCCACAAGAGAGTCTTTGTATATTTTGGTCATTTCTTTTCTTCCACACCATTGAAATAATGTCAATAGAAATGTTGGCATGCTTACGTCCCAGGTAGGACAACTCCAGAATAACTTATACACCAAGCCCAGTAATTCATCAGTTGATGACCTGTTCTTGCACCAATAAATACATGACCTACAATTAGACAGTAATGATTAAAATAGGACAGCGGAACCTACTTTGAAATATTGGTGCTCAGATATGGCGCTAGTTTAATAAATCTAAAAAGCTACTTTTTGGCCTACATAAGAAGGAATGCAATGTACAGTAGCGGGAAACAGGTGCAGCACCAAAGACAGATGGCACAACACTGAAGTACCTACTTTACTTAAACACATGTATGCAATCGCATAATGGTGATATTTCTTGCACTGCTAAGTGTCCAAATGTAAAATCACCACTATCTGATTTTTAAAAACCACCCTCTGATTTGTTTTAATTATTAATCTTTCAAGAATTTTGATAATCAATTTTAATAATATATATTCTGTTATCTCTCAAAACATCTAACAAGCAGAACGTTGTTTGGTGTATTTGAATAGGCCTACTTATGGTCAAAGCAGTTATGACGTCCCATACTTCCCAAATGTTCAGACATTCCAAAATTGCATTTAGGTAATTGTACAGCTGTGACTTGTTCAAATGTTGATGAATTGTCGTTCTCAAGTGACTTGAGCTGTATTTCAATCCAACCAGACATAAAGTGTACTTGCTCTGCTAGATAGATGGATAGATAACATTTTACGATACCCCAAAGGGAAATTCCTGAATTACTGCAGCCGAAGTGGCCAGGCCATTGGAGATAAAGACAAAATAAGATGAATAAAGACAGATAGTATCTCTGTCAGTATGTACAATAATGTGCAATAAAATATGTGTGCTAAAGATTGGCAGCAAACAGAGTACAGATATATATCGTCCAGTTCAGTCTGGTCAAGTCAATGGCCCATTGAACATGATTGCCGAGCAACAGAGTTGACTTGATGTCGTTTGGATTGCCGAGCAACAGAGTTGACTTGATGTCGTTTGCACTCTATTTGTCTTCCTACTCGGTACTCGGCCTACTCCTCTGGTCTCTGAGAAACATACAGGGCTGCCCGTTTGCGTTAGTTTTCCCCCAGACTGCCATGCCCTATCAGTGGGAGCGGCAAAATGAGCGTTCCTGACAAAATGAATATAGTAATTAGGGCTGATTCGGTGGCACAGCGCCAATCCTCCGGCTGACTAGCGTCTCGCTCAGTTAATTACAGCCCTGCCTGTTTAACACCACAACGCCAGAGAGATGTTCACAAGGCAGACAGCCTAAAACTCCCCTTCTTTCTTTTTTCCTGGTCGCTCTGTGAAGCTCGTCTCTGAACTCTTCTAAAAGGCCTGCTATTGATTTCACAGGCAGGGCTGTAATGTAACCTGGCTGAGGAATGTGTTGGGTGAGCAGGAGTACAGACGGCGGGATGGTTGGAGAACAGAGAGGACAGTGGCTCACCTGTTAGACGAGAGTATCATCTGACTAAGAGGCGGTGCCGGTGGTTGGGGGGTTTGGAGGGGGAATATGCCGCCTTTATATGCTTATGGTTCGGATCTACTTTAAGATGCTGTGTAGATAAGGTTGTTACTATTATGGTTGTTATTCTTGTGTTATTATCATTTTGAATCCATTATTAATATCACTGTCTTTGCTACAGCAATGATAAGGAATATAGGGCGTAAATGAAGAGGACAAAGGGCTTTTGCCCCAAAGACACAGTGCAATCAATCACACCTACATTCTATTCTATTAATATATCCAATATCCTCTTCTGAGCTATGAGTCGGCCCATGAGATGTGCCACTATTTGTAGCTCTAAATCTATAAATTTGCTTCAGTTTTTATGGTAAGTGTCCTCAAAACAGCTGCCAGTTTTAGACAATGAGCAGCAAAAAGCCAACAAAAATTGTACTTCTCACCAGTATCCGCAGTCAGCATGTCCGTTTGCTTATATTAGCCCAGAGCAACCCCCTTTCCTGCCTCTGAGGCCCTCTCATTAGCCAATCAGCTGCTTTAATGCCACCTTTCAGCCAACGGGGAGGAGGACTTAGTGGGCGAGCAAAAACCACTGTTCAATAAAAAGAGAGAGAGTGTGTGTGTCCATGTGTGGGGGGTGGGGCTATATTTGCATTTGCACACTGTAAATGAATGTAAGGGCTGACTTTGTCTTGAAACCCCCACTCAATAATTTACCCTCCTGCTGACGCACATCCTGGAATGACGCAGCTATTTTGACCCTGCACCACCCCCTCCAGAGGGGCTGTGTGTGGGGGGGGAAGGCGGGGGGTGGAGGGACAGGGTGGACACTGTACTAGAACAGTAGTACTTTTGAACCATCATGTTAGGAGTAAGTAAGCAAAAGCACCCATTAGATGATAGGCTGAAAGTATTTACTTTACTAACTATTGCTTCGCCTCATGTGTTTATTCTCTATGGTGTTATCATAAGATAGGTCAATCCGGAAGACGCTCTGTTATCGGTTGGTTTTTTAATCAGACAGACATCATGCAACTCTGGAATCGCATCAACCCTGTCTGTTCAACACGGCAGTTTTGCACAAGGTCGTTGTGTAGTCTGAAAGGGCATTGTGTCAACAAGTAAGTTATTCTTTGCCTTGCAGAACTGCTCCCCAGGAAACCACACAAAAAGAGGATTTGTGGGGGAGCAGGGGGCATTAAACCTTCCTGTATGTCCTCTTTGGTTGCTAGAAGTTCATCTGAACCCAACAGAGTAACCCCACCTCCTCCATGGAAGACCTTCCTAACACCACTCCTTATATTCACTGACACATTTCAAACTAGTCCACTGTGCAAATATTGAATGTATATGCATACTGTGATGGGAATTCGGCCCAGGTCAATCGTTTCAGTATAAACTGAGTAGGAATAAAGAGTCATCCGAACTTATAACAATTAGGCTAATTTAATGAAGTAATAAAGGTACACTGACATACAACAAACAGACAACAAACAATAATCTGAGGCATAACATACAATCATCCGAGGTCTCAGATGGGAGTTCGCCCTGCTTCTCTCCAGGAGCTCCGCAAGGAGAAGTCCAATGCATTGGCAAAAGCAAGGACTTATACACTGTTGTCAGGATGCTGAGAACAGCTCTGCCCCCCACTATAACTATAGTATTTGTTAACCAGATGGTAAACTATCGATGAACCTCCTCAGGATGTCATAAAGGGGGATGTAGCCATGCCTAATCTGTTGGAGCCCCGGCTTCTCAACCTTCCCGAGGGGGTCAGGAAAACAGGCACATAGCAACAAATGGCAGCTAGAGAAACGGAATGTGAAAATATAATTTTCCCAGTACAATACATACATGTATTGCTCTAGGACAAAACAGGACAGAATTTGAATGGGCATAGAAAGAATTAGGGCTGTACCAGAAGTTGGATTAGTGATATGATGGTTTAAAGAGAGAGGGACTGCTCACAATATGAGGAGAACTCTCTCTAATGAGAGACCTTAACATATAAACAAACCTGACGGGCCCAAGTGCCCTAACGTCAATCCTTCAAATGAAAAGTATTTAAGCTAGCCCTTCCTGTTAGCTCATTTGTTTGTTTTTTGGATCAATGGATTGTGTGTAACCAACGTGAAGAACCGTTGGTTGATCAGTAGTTCATAGATTTCGTCAAACCGAGTTAGAATTAGAAGGATATTAGATCTGTACTCTCGATAGCAAAGCAATCTTAAGAGCCCTATCCAAAGGAAGCCAGATGGCATTTCAGCCTTTCAGCTTGAATCCCATCGCTATTAGATAAAGCTGACAACAGAGCCTTACCTAGACCAAATACTTGTCACCTAGAACAAAAGTAAGCACAAATACCATTTTGGGTGCAAATATATCCTAGAGTGAATACTATTTTACTTTTGTTTTATGTTTTGGTGTTGAAGTCATTCAACTATAGGCTACCCAATTTGGACTGAAAAGAGCCACGTTTCATTTTGTTTGCACTTAAAGCGGGAACCAACGGGACAATTCTGGTTGATTTGAACTAGAACTGAAATAGCCACACTTGCAGCGCTGATAGTTCCTCCTAATTTAATTCAACTGGTGAATCACAGTGGACACGGATCTTGGCTTTGTGGAATTAATGATTGAGATTTCAGTCGCTGTGTTAAAACGTGGGCTTCAATTTGTACTTTTATTGAGTCTGTGAAAGACTGTTGATCAGCCATTTCCTCGAGTCCGATGTGTTCAAAGTCATTTTAACACAACCTCTCCTCCGTTGTACTTTAGTTTGTGTTATTGTGCCTCTCCGGTCTACCCCCCCTGGAGAAATTTGCACTTGGGCTGTGGGTGGTCTTGTGGTGGGAGACACTGCTGGCCTTAGCTCAGGTTTCAGACTGGGGGAGGGGCACCATTCTTGGTCCTCTGGCTCTCTATATATTTATATATGTATATATATATATATATATATATATATATACTGTATATGTGTGTGTTTATGTATAAATATATATGTAGTTGTTACATATTGTTGTAAAACCTTTTTGGGCAATTATTTATATCTTTAGTAGGTAGCTGTGTAATTTGTGGTCAAATGTACAGCGAGGTGATCATTATTGATGCTCATTTAGGTTGATGCAGGGGATTATTTCGCGATAATGTCCCGGCTTGCTGAACGTTATCCCTTACATCTATCCATAATGTCAAGTGTTTTTATTGATAAATGATATCCATCCATTCCAACTCCTGCTGGGTCACTGCATGTTATTTTTAGAATGGGCCCCCCCCCCCCCCTCACTGCTGACCTTAATGAGTCAGTGTCTGTGAATGCAGCCATGCACACACGTGCACGCTTCATGTACTCTGGGAGCCTGCAATAGATAGGCGCATGCCAGCTATTCACACTAAACCCACTCCCAATCTTTTAGATATCCAACATAGTACTGTGCAACAATGGTGATTTTTGTTTTTGTTGCATAGTGGTGCATAGTTTCCTAAGGTAACAATTGATCGATTGATGCGCGGGCACGTGTGACTGAAGCCGTGTCCACTAAAAATGCATGTTGTTTTGTTTCCTTCCTATGAAGATATTCATGGTCCTGTATTTTTGGTTGGCATTGCCGTGCATCCGTTCCGGTCTGTTTCGACGGAGAATACACCTCCCTTTGTGCCACGATCAACACCGTTTTCAAATACCGAGAGAGTTTCAAAGCTCTGGTCTAAGGAGGGCCATAGTCCTTATCTCATGGGAGCTCCCCAACCTACTTCCCTCTCTGCAAAATACTATTTTGAATTTATTTTGGTAGCTTTTATGTAAAACTTACATCAATATTAAAAAGTCCCCATGGTGTCCAGAGCAAGAAGTTCTCTTTACGTTTGGCTTTAAGTGTAACACAGGACAATGCCTATGGCTGTTGGCATCTTCGTTGTCTAGCTAACATCATTAGATGGGCTGTACTAAACATGTGGATTCGTTATTACTATCCATAAATTACTATTAGCTGTCTTCAGCTATCCCTCTCTTTCACGTTCGTCATGTCTCTTTCTCCATCCCTCATCATGCCTCTCTCCATCCTTCCCTCCATCCCTCTGTCCATCTCTCTTATTGCCTTCGTCTGTCCCCTATCTGTCACTCTCACTCTCGCTGAAGGAATCTGATGCGGGCCGCAAACGGCAAGTAGTTTATTTTGTCTAACACATGAAGAAGGATATGCTAAACACATCTGCTGTCTCGATACGTCTCAGGGTCGGAGGTCTCCCTATCGCCTCCAATGGGCTCACCGAGCACTGCAGCCGGCGGGATTCAACACCAAGACGCAACCTCTGCATTCGCATCAGTTGTCGTCGCAATGTGAATTTTCCATGCTCCGTTTTACTGTTATTGTTCAGCCACAATGCTCCTTCCAGGTAGGAAAACCCGCATTTATGATTAACGTGTATGGGCAAATAACACAGATCCAAACAAGGTCAACCTAAACCCCAAGGGCAATCCCTGGAGATGTTTTGTCTCCTCGCCGGCCCCGCTCCCTTATTTGTGTTTCGCAGGAAGACATTCTGTCAGATGCAGCTCTGGCCCGGCGACGGCCACACACATGCAGCTCCGCAGAAGCGGCGTGCTTCATGTGGCCTCCGTGCATGTTCCAATTTGCGCGGCTGGCTGCGTTGCAGGTTCTTGTCCCAAAGCCACCACTAAAAATAGCTCTCCCGCGGTCGCCCGGCAGCCAAACGCCATGCCCGCGATTCATAGCTAATTATGATCCGCCGCCCTTACTCCTTGGCGTCCTCTCTCACCTGCACGTCTATCGCCCCACCGGGAGTGGGACGGGGTCTCCAGCGGCCGCAGTTGATTGATCGTCTTGTCTGGTCGAGCTGGGGGGGGGGAAGGGGGCATGTCTCTGAGCCTCCTTTCAACGGTCACCCTTTTGTCCTTTAGTGTTCTGCCCAATTCCCCTTTCCCTCTACCGGTTAGGGCGGGGGGGCGCTGGGGTGTGGATCGGGATCTGGACTCATCTGTGTTTGCTGTTTGTGGAGTCAGTGGGGGAGGGGTGCACTGGAGAGGTTGACCTCATTCCAAGAAAGAGTATCCAAAGCAGAGGGTACGGGTTGTTGTTTAGGTTATGTGTTTTTGGTTGATGTTATGTTTGCAGGTTCCGTGCAATGTATATATATATATATAAACTGTAAGTAAGTGTGTATTTAAGAGAGAGAGAGAGGGAGGGAGGGAGGGAGGGAGGGAGGGAGGGAGGGAGAGAGAGAGAGAGAGAGAGAGAGACAGAGAGAGAGAGAGAAAGAGAGAGAGAGAACACTCAAAAGCCGCAGAGGCAGAAAACATCTGACAATCGGTGACGGTGAGTCTTGCCGTGTTTAAATAATTCACATCATTGTTCCCTGTGCCCCGACATAGTCCCAGGGATCTCTATGCCTCTCATGGAGAGAGTAAAGACCTCGGCTAAACAGAGTACAGAGCACACTATGTCAGGGCAACTCGTTGAGAACAAAAGCATATCACCCATAAGCAGTGAGAAATGTAGTGTCGTGGAAATGGTGCTGATGTCACATCCTCTTCTAATGGGGTGAGCCCCTTTTCTGTCTTTGAACAAACAGCAGACACCTGGGATCATCTCACCACACCACCGTTTCATAGCCGTCTGGTTTGTAGTGTGTGTGTGTTTATGGCTGTGGGTGTGTTTGTGGACGTGTGTGTGATTTTTGTCATACTTTGTTGAACATCAGTGTTGTAACGTCTCAACAGATGATTCAGTGCAACACACATGAAAACACTGATTCATGTGAAGAGACAAGAAGTCTCTATCTTAGTCCCAAGCACGGCACACAAACACACACACACACACACACACACACACAAAAAAAACACACACACACAGAAACACACACTTAGTGGCATATCCTCCGCAAGCATTTTGAAACTCTTTAAATTGCCAATTGAAAGCAGTTGGGAGATTGTGAAATTGTCCTTTTTGTCCACCTGAATGCTGTTTGGTGGTTGTATTTTTGAATCCCTGTGGATCTCTTATGGCATGTCCTTTCTTTCTCTTAACTCTGTCCTTCGATAAATTTTAGGTTAACACGCACAGGCACACACGCACACCTTATTACTGCGAGCACGCAGTGAGTCACTATCCTCGTTTCTCATTCAGTCCGCCCTCCCCCTTCGACACATACACACCCGGAACACCGCCCTCACCAAGTAAAGCTAAGCCCCCAAATAAAACATTCATTTTGTTGGATTTCAGCCTGACTGGACAGACGTGCACGCAGAAACACACACACCCACACACACACCACACACACACGCACACACACAAGCACACACACACACACACACGACACACACACACACACACACACAAAGTGACAGAAAGGGAGAGGATTACCAAGCATGACTATGAATCATGTTTCACCCAAATGCATAACTTGTACCTGGGGCTTCTCTGTGTGTGTGCTTGTGTGTGTGTGTGTGTGTGTGTGTGTGTGTGTGGTGTGTGTGTGTGTGTGTGTGTGTGCGTGCGTGCGTGCGTGCCTGTCTGTGTGTGTGTGTGTGTGTGGTGTGTGTGTGTGTGTGTGTGTGTGTGTGAGTGAGTGAGTGAGTGAGTGAGTGAGTGAGTGAGTGAGTGAGTGAGTGAGTGAAGTGAGTGAGTGTGTGTGTGTGTGTGAGGAGCAAGGTGATCTGCTTGCAATGGCAACAACATCAGTCAGACTCTCCGAGGTTCAAGAGCCGCATGCACTTACTGGCCCCTGCCATTAGCTCCCCGGGACCACGGCATTAAAACACATTCAGATTGAATATGAAAAGCTGCATGCTCTGTGTCCTTGCCCGGCCCCAATGTGGGGGGGGGGGGGGGGGGGGGGAACTGCCCTAAAATCTTAAGAGAGGAAGTGGCGTCATTTTTTTCCTCTTTTTTTCTTTGGTCATAAATGGGTTGTTTGTGTCCAGGACTGTGTGTTCCTGGAGAGTGGACGCAGGGCCAGTGTTCAAGGCACACTGCTCCAGGAGAAAGACCCTCAATGGAGCCCAGCTACTTGGCTGCACTTTCTCTCACTCCATTGCCCTCTTTCTAATCTTTCGCTCTGCATCTTTCTGTAGAGCACTGCCTTGTGCGTGTGTGTGTGTGTGTGTGTGTGTGTGTGTGTGTGTGTCTGTGTGTGTGTGTGTGTGTGTGTTTGTGTCTGTGTGTGTGTGTGTGTGTGTGTGTGTGTGTGTGTGTGTGTGTGTGCGTGGACCTACAGGCTTGTTGCCCCTGGAGTTCTGGGCTCCTGTCCAGAACAGGAAGCAGTCAGGGGTGGGCGAGAGAATCTTTCTTTCTTTCTTTCCTTTCAAATTTCTCCAATGCCTTGTGGTTGACTACTCTACATGCGCATGTGTCTATGCTCGTTCCACTTTGCCTGTGCCACTCTGCTTCTTAATATAAAGTAATATGTAACACACATTAGATATATTTATAGATAAACTTTGAGCACAATTTCTATACTGGTCAAACCAGTGAAAACCTACAATTGGATTGTGTTAGTAAAAGGTGTTTAGCGTGAATTAAATATAAACAGAATCAGCACCGACAATCATTTTCTCTTTTTTAATACAATACAGTGCATATTCTATTATAATCACACATTCATAAAAATAACTGCAAGGAGGGGAGGCCTTTTACCAAATGGTCCTCATTCCAGGAAGGCTGAAACTTCCTCTCTGTCCTGTCTCCTCAGCCACCACTGCTCTTTCTGCATTCACTGCCCTCGCTTTGACAAACACTTCTTTTAATAGCCCGGTGTCCCCCTGGTTTTTCTGTTCCATGTAAGGAAGAAAGTACAGACCCGTCCAAGCCTTGACTTTTAGCACCCACATGCTCGCTACTTTTTAAAGTGCCATTATTCATTGCTCAGACCTCCACCTAGAAGATGGGATTTATTCACTCAAGGTCTCTGTACATCAATTTCAAGCAGCATACAATGGCATTACCAGGCGCCCGTTGTGTGTGTGTGTGTGTGTGCCTGTCTCTGTCTGTCCAAATGGTCACACATAGCACATCTGCTCTGTGTGGCTGTGTGTGTGTGTGTGTGTGTGTGTGTGTGTGTGTGTGTGTGTGTGTGTAGTGCCGGTGTTGAGTGCTGGTGTTCACTGCGGACCAGGGCCTGGGGAGCCATCTTGTTCCAGGTTAACAGTGTTATGTTGAAACCAGATGTGTGCGTGTTCTTTTTGGTTTCCTTTCTTTCCCTTTGTCACATGTCGTTGAGGCCTCCCCGACTCAACGGTCTACAGAAATGTTTGGACAACGCTTTAATACCGCAGTAGCCGTACATGTCTCAGGGAACTCTTTCTTCATGTAAAAGTGTGGAAAAACTACTACTAAACTTAGTGTGTCCACCTCAAAAGGCCCAGGTATTGGGACCCCGGCTAATTCAGGTTGGAATACATTATTTATTCTCACATGATACATTATTCAACCTTTTGATTTTAATAACATTAATGTTAATGTTGGTTGGAACGAAACTAGGACACACAACATTTCCTGCGCTGCCTTTGGAAGTGTGGCTGGACTATCTGTGTGTGACGTCACTGAACTGATATGTTTGTGTCTCTGCTCTCGCAGCCAGCCTGCAGGGCATGTACTTTTATTTTTGTAATGAAAGTGTCTGTAGAAGTGTCACTGGCACTATTACCCTCACGATCGTGATTCAAATGGTTAACCCTGTAATCATTGGCTGGCTCATCCGCTTTTGCAGAAAACACAGCGGTACAATACGTCCGGGTTTGATCCCGCCTTTGCTGCCGAATGCTACATAGCTATTTGCCACGTCACTCCCTCTATGGTCGGTTGTCCACTGTTTCACTCTCTATTCGGCACAAAAGCCATTAATAAAAACACATTTATATACTGTATATACTAAATCCTTTTTCTTTGTTTTATGTCTCATAGGACCTTCGGAAGCAGGTAGCTCCACTGCTCAAAGGCTTTCAGGCAGAGGTGAGCATTACTAGATAATGTAACTTCCAAGAAAACTAAATGATCCTTCTTGTTCGTATGATTTTGTTTCCTATCTTCTGTTTGCCATACTCACAAACTGTTCTGTTGCAGCTTTGTCATTTCTTTTCAAGACAAGAGTCCCTCCTCTCCATACGCCCTCCCAAACACCTCGTAAACCTTGACATGTTCTGTCTGGGTGGTTGCTTGCCAGACTTCCTGTCTGTGTGTGTCTATCTCTCTCTCTCTCTCTCTCTCTCTCCTTCCCTCTTTCTCTCTATCTGCCTCTCCCTCCCTCTTGTTCCCTCTCTCTCTCTCTATCTCCCTCTCTCTCTCTCTCTCTCTCTCTCTCCCTCTCTCTCTCTCTCTCTCTCTCTCTCTCTCTCTCTCTCCCTCTCTCTCTCTCTCTCTCTCTCTCTCTCTCTCTCTCTCTCTCTCTCTCTCTCTCTCCCTCTCCCTCTCTTCCCTCTCCGCTCATTGGAAGTCCTCTTGTGGCACTGTATCTGGCTGGCAGCTGTTTTTAATTTGAAAACTGGTGGAAAAAATATATACTGTATATATACTACAACAATACTAAAAAAGGCTGTCTGTTGTCAAAGCATCCTTAGAAGTACACACACACACACAGACACACTGCTGAGGCCACCTACCTACACCAGTAGGGTTTATAGTTTAAAAGGAGCCCAGTTGAGGTGGTGTTTGCGTAGCGTCGGTTACGCAGAGTTGGAGTTCTCCCTGGCTAACACAGTGCTGTGATTGTGGTGTTCATTTTGGCCCACGTCAATCGTTTCTGTACAATAACAGACAACAAACAGACAACAAACAATAATCTGAGTTCCCCCCCAAAACATGCCCTGAGTTCAAAGTGCGCGAGGCCTGACTTGGCCGTATACTCTGGATAGGACAAGAGTTTCGTTAGGTGAATGGGTACGCTGCGAGGATGTAAGCTGCAAGCTGCACATGTCTTTGGCTGGGCCTTTTTAGAGTTATTATTACCGATTGAATTTGTAGGTCGGGGGTTCAAGTTTTAGAACGAAGGATTTAGGTTGTGAAAATAGGTGTCTGTGGAGTCTTGTGTCTTGGGAAATGAAAGGCTAGCACAGTGATTAATAATCACTCTCTCAATCCTTCATTTAAAGATAATTAATGAAAACTAAAGCAATACTTGTTGTTAAATGTGCCATTTAACAATGCAGAATGTTAAATGGGCTGTTAAATCTGTCATTTAACTCTAGCATATTTTCAGAATCAATATGAAGTGGCAAGATGTATTAACCAGTTTATAGAAGGATCTTTCAGAAAATTGTGCAATCTGCTTATCGTCCCTAAACAGCCCAACGTGGGTCGAAGCATTGGATCTGAATTTCACTACAAACATGATAAACGTACATATTGTAACAGTTAAATGCATTCCCTTAAAACACAAAGCCAGTCCAAGTCTTATCAGCCATAAACTGAAGCTAAAAGATTTGCAAAAAAAAAATTAAAAAAAATAGTTTCTGCCAAGTTCAAGGCACATTTGCACAATGATCTGGTCTCAGCAGATACCTTGACTCTATTGGTTGTTATGTCATATTTGGAAGCTCAATCTTTACATTTTTCCCGAAAAAATCTCACCAGAAGTAACCATTTGAAGGGATATTTGTCACAATTTTCTTCCAAGGGGGCATGCCCCGGACCCCCCTAGTGTTGCTAGGTTACCAACTCACAGCACCACTGCTACAAAAGAATCGAGGGGAAACACTGGTTTGATGTCAAATAGCAAAATGAAGGTTCAGATTTGAATAGTAGTAGATTTAGACCAATGCAGTCAACACTGGAAAAAGTCTTTATTCAAGCTTTACCCATGGTGGTCATGATTACTGGCAGAACCAGAGGGGAACCACTGTTTACCCTCCGTCTAGCCTCTAGTCTCTCTCTCTCTCTCTCTCTCTCTCTCTCTCTCTCTCTCTCTCTCTCTCTCTCTCTCCCATGCTTCATAACTTGCTCGCTACTGCATCATACATTCGCAAGCGATGAACTTGAACAGCTGTGGGCATGGTTGTACATTTTGTGTAATTGTGTGTGTGTGTGTGTGTGTGTGTGTGTGTGTGTGTGTGTCTGTCTGTGTGTGTGTGTGTGTGTGTGTGTGTGTGTGTGTGTGTGCAAAAGAAGAGCTTGCGAGCGACGTAGAGGGGAAGGGCTGGTGGATTTGGCCAAGCTTAGTTGGCCCCAGATGTTTTGTCCACTAAAGCCCATCTGAGAATGTTTAATGTCTTCCTCTCCCCAGCTGGAGCAGCACAGTGGCTGACGCTGCATGGCGTCTCGCTGCGGCAGTATGCCTGTCTGCATGTATAAATCAAACCCAACCCGACACAGCCTGAGTAGAGGCCGGGCCCGGCGTGGGCCTGGTCCCTGTGTTGTGTGTGTGAGGTCTACTCCTCACACTTTATTTGTGTTTGTCTTAGAGTAGGAACAGGAGCGTTCCCCCGTTCAGTCCTTTGCGGGTCCGTTGATTCACCTTGCTCACCATAGACCAAGAGCCTGGAGTAGATCATGCTACGTGATCTACATACTATAATTAATTATGTATCGTCCATGCACATCATATACAACCTTCGTGAAAGCCCACGATTCAGCGGTCAGCCTGTGGCCCGTGCCAGGTCCTGTCACCTCCTCCTCCCCCTCGCTGGTCCCGACTTATTCTACATTAATCGGGTTATGATGTGTGAGTAAGCAGACAGGGTTCTTTGGTCGCGGAGCGGTGCTGATTCTGCTGGGTCGCGCAAACACCAGCTCCCCACAGGTCAGAGAAAGGGGGATGAAAGTGTGTGGCAAGTTGCGTTTGTTGTCGGCTTACAGTGTTTTGCTGAGGCTCAATAACTCTGCATACTTTTAGCTGCTCCTCTGTCCCCCGCCTCCTCCTCCATTTCCTCCTCCTCCTCCTCCTCCTCCTCACACTCTCCCAGGCCTCCCTCCCTCCCTCCCTCCTCCCTGTCTTCCTCCTCCCCTCTCCCCCCCCCCCCCTCTCGCCTCCTGTAGCCAGCGGTGATGACCCAGTTAGCTGGCACTGGCTGCCCTCACTTCAAAAGCAGTGCCAGAGCTGGCTGGCTGACTAGCTGTCTGCCTGGCTGACTGGCTATCTGACTGGCTATCTAGCTGACTGGCTGGCTGGCTTCACAAATGGCAGGAATTCATCTGGAAGGGTAGATAAGCCAGTCTACTGTGATTCCAAAGGTTACGCTATAGTCTCTGTTTTTTGAGGGCTGTGGCTGAGATCATATAATAATACATTTTTCGTATCCCAATAGAAGATTTTGGTGAATAATGGTGCTCTGTAAACACCCTGTTTTCAGTTCAATCTTCCAAAGCCTTCTTGGTGGTTGAGGGAGGGGAAATGTCCACACTGGCGTACTGCAGGTGTCACTGTGTTTCCTCGTGTTGTGGTGCCTCATTCAGGCATTAAAGATTCTTGCAGCCTAACCAGAAGAGCAGAACAACCCCCCCCTGTTTTAGAAGTTTCTCTACTTTTTGAGTCGTTTTGCTGGTTAGTTGGACTGAGTGAGAGCGGTTATATTAATCTCACCAAGTCCAGGATGATTCTTTCTACGACCCCGGAATAAGCAAGAAAGTCAGCCACATTTCACACATAATTAAGGGAGGCATGTAGACCAATCGAAACACCTCACCATGGACATTAACACATCCCGCAACACAAAACACAGCACATCTCTCATATGTATCAACTCCAAACACCATAACACCGTCCATTTCTTCCGAGATTGCACCCTCAAACAATCAACACCCGAGTCTTCTCATGCCAAGACGCCCGCTGTGGCCCGCTGTGAACCTGTAGTCCCTGTTGTGTCTGTCTCCCTGATCCGGTTGTGCTCTGCCTGCTGCTTTAGATCGACGCTGTCAATCAGAGGAGCAAGGAGTCAGAAGCTGCCTTCCTACACGTCTACAAGAAACTAATTGATGCTCCAGGTACGACCTAGCATTGTGTGTGTTTGTGTGTGTGTGTGTGTTTGTGTCTTATCGGTGCCTGCGTGACTGCGTATGTGCATGAGTGGCGTTCTAGTTTTGGTTTGAACGCACCTGTTGCTGGGAAACACAAACTGCCGAAAGTGTACGTTATGCAAAACATTTGAGCTGAGTATTTGGATTATATTTATAGTGCAGAT
>NC_136939.1:22772912-22807912 GCF_949987615.1 Pollachius pollachius
GGGTGGAACAAGCTGCATTAAGGGGACACTGTCAGCCCGTAATAAGCTCTGATGTGCTCATATTGTGGTGGGCTTGCCATCATCCTGTGACCCATCATCCACCTAGCCCTGAATTGTGCATTCTTTTTTTACATGTAATCTAAATGACATGGCAATGTTTTATTGTGCCAGTGTTTTTTTTATTGTTTTAAGTATATGAAATACAGTACAATTATAACGTAATGCTGAGAAAAGAGTCCAATCCTCTTTTTTGCCGCTCTCTGCCAACCCGATTGTGAGCATTCTGCTCTGCTCAGAAGCCCCATTCGTCCGTGGAGGCACCACTGGGTCGGTCCGCTATCACCCTGGCGTGTGTGCGTGGTTGTGTGGAGCTCTGTCTGGGGAGTGGTTCACTTTGATGGGTGCGTCCAAGAGGATTAAGCTTCTCAGATATACTTACAGAATAACGCCATGGTGTGTGGCGCATTTCAAATTCAGCATCACTCATTATAATGCTCATACTCAACGACACGTGCTGGCTTAAAAAAAAAAACTAAAAAAAAAAACATCACAAAGTTGCCGTGGGCTGTAACCATGGCGATAAACCCTTCCCCCTCCTTCTTAGAATACTCAGCCCAAAGCGCTTTATTTTGAGTGCGTAGTTGTTTCAAATAAAGGAGAATGTACATCAGCATGTAATAATTCAAATCATTCTAACCTCGTGCCTCTTTTTTCCCTTTCTCCTTATCGTCCTGCCCACTGTCCCGTGTCCCAGAGATGACGATTAAAGCACTTAACCAGCAGATAGAAGGGTACGAGAAGAGCTCCCGGCAGACCACGCAGCCGGGGGCCGGGCACCAGCGGCTGGGAGGAGAGGGCCTGGAGGAGGGCCTGGAGGCGGGCCTGGAGGAGGGCCTGGAGGAGGGCCTGGAGAGAGAGGGCCTGGAGAGAGAGGGCCTGGAGGAGGGCCTGGAGGGAGAGGGCCTGGAGGAGGGCCTGGAGGGAGAGGGCCTGGAGGGAGAGGGCCTGAAGGAGGGCCTGGAGGGAGAGGCCCAGGAGGGAGAGGGCCTGGAAAGAAAGACCCTGGAGGGAGAGGGCCTGGAGGGAGAGGCCCTGGAGGGAGAGGGCCTGGAGGGAGAGGTCCTTGAGAGAGAGGGCCTGGAGAGAGAGGGCCTGGAGAGAGAGGCCCTGGAGGGAGAGGGCCTGGAGAGAGAGGCCCTGGAGGGAGAGGGCCTGGAGAGAGAGGGCCTGGAGAGAGAGGCCCTGGAGGGAGAGGGCCTGGAGGGAGAGTCAAAGACAGACATGCTCAGGGACGAGGAGGAGACGCGAGAGCGGGTTTGCGCTGATACTGAGGACAAGAGGTAAGGGACGCAGCCCCCGTCCTATGAAGCCCCCAGCTGGGCTGTAGCTGGAGCTAAAGTGAAAGAGAACCTCTAGTGTGAGTCGGCTCATGATGGCCACATGAGTGCGCCGATCTAAAAAGGACAATGCGCTAATATGTAATAGAAAATGTAACAAAGAACTGCAAATGTATAAATGCCCCCTCGGGGTGGACGGCGTCACACATTACAAATACAAGTCTTTGCATCAGCCGCCAACGATTTACCGAAACGCCAGCACACCGAGCCTCTGAGGCGGCGGCTGCATCTCATTGAGCTCACGGTTGACCTTTACTGGGACGCATGTGTGCCTCCGGACCTCCTTCAGGGAGGTTCCCCTCCTCCTGGCCCCATGGCTCCACCTTGATACACTTGCCCTGATAGGATATGTGATAGGGCTGATCGGAGTCCAGGGGGGGGCCCATGTGGGCCACTCTATAAAAGTTATTTTTGGAGGAGGTGACATTTTTAGGAAGCGCTTGCTGCAGGCCGCGGAGCCCGCACTGCGATCCCTGCGACCTGTAAAATAGGAGCAAATATTGAAGGCAAAGCGCAGCGGCCGCAGCGAAACCCTTTTTTCTTCACGCTGTTTGTGTTTGAGTTGTGCAATGGTGGAGGTTCAGATCATAGAAGGTGTGCTTTCGGGGTCTAGTTAAGGCAATCAGCGATAGGTGATATTGTTGTGTGCTAGAAACGCGCAGAAGCGTTACAAACACGGGCTCCCAAAGTGTCTGTACGGTTAATCATGCACGTCACGTGTCTTTTCATACTTTAAAAAAAAAAGGCACAGACTTCAAGGGAATGTCGGAGCGGGTTAGTCTTTGATACGACAGCTGAAATCCTTACTGTCTCATATTGGCATGTTTCAGTAGAATCGGGTCAACAAGTTGGGTGACGATGGGTGTCTTACGTGCGCGTAATGCAAACCCTTTGTGTGGGTGTGTGTATGTGTGTGCGTGCGGATACGTTATATGTGTTTGTCTGGGTGTGTGTATGAGTGAGTGTGTGTGTGTTTGTGTAAGTTATATGTGTGTTTGTGTGTGGGTGTGTGGTGTATGTGTGTGTGTAATGTAAACCCTGAGCTCCATTCTTCCATTCACAGTGAGCATAAAGAGAGACAGCACCCAACACCTCCAGGCCGGGAGGGAGCTGACGTCAGCGGCCGGCACCAACACACAGGTACGGTCAGACGTCACTCATATCAGAGCTGGGTCTAATGCTGTCTTATTGACTTGAGTTGTGGCAAAGGGCTTGCCTCAGTCCTTGGTTGGTGGAGAAACGTGAACAAAACACTGGTGAGACACACACACACACACAGACACACACACACACACACACACACACATAAACTCCCTCTGTCTGTCATGTCCTTTCACTCATGTCATTGTGCCAGCGACATGGCCCGATTGCTGACCAGGCAAGTGTCTAACTCCACGCTGTCAAACAAAACCGGCGGCTGCTGCCGGCGGCGGCCGGCATGTCCGCTGACGTTGGCCTGTCACAATGTATCACGAGAAACACACACATACACACACACAGACACATTCTCTGCCTTCTCTCTCATTCCGCTGCACTGATACAAGTGATTAGGACGTACTTCTAGGCTAATTTGCCGGTTTTAAGTGCCGCCGTACAGTAAAAAGGACAAAGCCTTTTTCGGTTACAGCAATTAGATATGTTGTTTTCGCCACAAAGGATGTCACGGGAACAGATGTTTAGATTTCACGGTTCGGGTCTGCGACGCTCATCCAACATGGAGACCGAACTTACTGTCCAACATGAGGACAGAGACAAACCGTTACCCCATGGCAGCGCTGTGGGGAAACGCGGCGGGGGAAATTCATTGCATTTCCCAACCAACTGGATTTATTGTGAAGTAGTTATTGCATCATAAAGGTGTGTGTATTTGGGTTTGCCTCATGTGATCGTGTGACATCAGGGTGTCCTTGGTGTGATGGTTTCATTATATTTAGAGCTACACAACACTTCAAGGCTTGAATAAATCACATGTAATATATGTATAGAAATAATTTACCTTTCTCAACGAGTATCAAAATGCTGGCTCCTGGTTCATTATCCAAACTAAACCAATGCGTCTAATTACCATTTTACATGATACAAAAGCCCGCGAAACCCTTTGATGCTGAGGTGTTTGTGTATGTGAAAAACCAACCTTGTGGAATATTTTGGGCTAGCCAATTAATTAAGTGCTATTGCAAAATGTAAGTTAAGGCTTCTATAACGTCATTTCAGTTTTTTTGGGGTATGTTGAATAGTGTGTTTCTAAATGTTTCTATGCTATAAAATAAGGCATCTGTCATTTCACCTCTTTTAGTCAGAACGTTCAAGACCACAACTTGACCAGACACTTAAGATTCTGCTTTTGTGACGCGTCGGCAGTATTCCTAGTGTGAGCAATGTGCATGAGTGTGCCAAGTGCGACGCATCTGAACAATTGCCTTTGTCTCACAGCACTTGAAGCGACACAGATGCAGGACCTGAACAGCAAGTCTGACAAAGAGTCGACTACAAAGTAAGTTGTGTTCTCAAGTCCTAGGGCACGCCATCACTCAGAGCTTCTCTCTCTCTTTCTGATCTCAGAGTGGCAACAGGGTGACACATAACAGACTTTCACACCTTCTCCCACTCTCTCAAAACCTGTCACCCTTTTCTCTATAACAAGCGATAAGCGTACACTCATTACATAAAGGGGATGGAGAAATCAAACAAATCAAAGAGATGTTTAACAAATCGAACATGCTTTTACCTGCAGTAACACTTATCATCTTAATTATATGAATCTTATTAGCCTAATCATTTAGTACATGCCGTCTTCTAATCTTAACAACAGAGGACCTTAGGGATTGAGTCAGGTTTGTGTTATGGCGTGCTATACATAGGGGTGACTCACTCACAACAAGCTTTGACTTTAAGGTACTGGGTGCAATGATGCAGATATATAAGGGTTTCCTGTGAGTATTAGTCCCTTTGTCTGGCCTTCTTCCTCAATTCAGTTATAGTAGGTCCAACAGTCCTGCTATGCTATAGCCCCCCCCCCCCCCCCCCCGACTGGTTGAATCCCGAGATTTAAAGGGTAATTCCGGTGTAAAATGGATTTGGGATATGTTTTGTATGATAACGAGTTGAAACGTTCGTTTTGGAGCACAAAAAACGCATATAGACGCTTTCTTCAGTTGGCTGTTTTTAGCCGATTCTATCAAAACGCCAATCTACTTCGATAAGTAGATTGGCGAACACAGAGCTTGCGTGTTGCTGACGGATGTCACAATCTCTGTGTTCGTCAATCTACCTGTCGAGTCTTAAAAACAAAATGGCGTCGACGGGTGATCTACTGATGGTATTGTGTTTCAAAATGTCCTTTTTAATAAACAATCTGTACACTTACAAAGTTCTCAATGCCTCGTTTTATATGTTAAGACCCTTATTATACTACCCAAGAAGTGTCGGGCTACTTTTAGCCTTTTAAGTGGTTTAAAATAGCGATTTAGTTTTTACCATAACCAGTGCCCCCATCGTTCCAAAGTTAAAGCGTTTTGATAGAATCGGCTAAAAACAGCCAAATGAAGAAAGCGTCTATATACGGTTTTTGTGCTCCAAAACGAACGTTTCAACTCGTTATCTTACAAAACATATCCCAAATCTATTTTACACCGGAATTACCCTTTAAGCATGTCTGCTATCAGAATCGAATGTCTGATCTGTGAGACGACTCACATGCCATCACAAGATATACATACACTATATAGTAGTCTATGTATATCTAGCTGAAGGCACCGCATGGGGGAGAAGGGAGAAGCCTGGGGCGTCCAGTTGAGCCTGTATGGGTGAGCTGTGACCTGATGGGCCGTCCAGATACTGGAAATATGTCTTCTTCACGGTCTTCACAATGTTGATTTGTTCTCATTTGTGTCAAAAAAAGAATCCTTGATTCATTTGTACTCTACTCACAACCCACTAAATGTTCTTCATTCTTTCAATTTGTACTCAAGTAAAAGATTTAACATGTTTTCAACAACATGAAGTTATCAAACAAATGTCTCTTTGAAATGCCTTGTTCCCCGATTTAGCAGGTCTTTGATACACTGTTAATAAAGTGACAGAGAAATGGGAGTGATAACATTCAGGACGTGACATTATTCTCCTCTCACAATGCCTGTTATGAATTGGGTTGCGATGGTTTGTTATTTTCAAAAAAGTGGGTCCCCAGAAAAAAAAACATTGTTCTAATAGGCCATCAAACTCTGACGTTGTTAGTCTGAATAGTTCTTCTCTCTCGACTGTGGATAATTCCATATAGGCAACAACACTTTTACCTAAAACTACATCAAATGCCAACACTCGTTAATTGAATGGATAAAATCCACTTAAAGATACCCAACAAGAATCTACATTTTAGGGTTTACACAATGGCAGTGGATGAGTTATGATATCCCCCTCCAAACATACACACACACACACACACACACACACACACAGACTCAGTATGTTAAGTGCTTTTGGTGTCTACATAAATCTAATGAATTAAAATCATTATAATTGAAAATTATTTACAAATTTGCGGTGGTCCGATCCTCAGTAAAGCCTGAGCAATCCCAGAGCAGGACATGTAATAGGAGAAAAAGGGCTAATACACAGTGTAAATCCATCCAGCGCCCAGAAATACTAAGCGGCCCAGTCTACTTTTGAATATGATTTAGCTGGCTGATTACTGACTGATGCCCCTCACCCCACCATCCCCCGTCCCATCATCCCTCTCAATCTGTCTCTGATCCCACTCTCGGGGGGGGGGGGGCATATTTCCTTACTTGTTAATTCCCCATAATCCCGTAAATCCAAAGGTATTTAATAATATTATGCATCCCAGTACCTTGAATGACCCATCAGACTATAATGTGCTGTTTGGCTGGCCTTAAATCGGGCCAATAGCTCAGTGTTAATGCCACCTCCGTCCATTAGCCGACCTAAAGATCGAGGTGTTCAGCGTCATTCGATTTTTGATACTGGAGTCAATGCCTGCAAAGCGCTGGAAAGGGCGATGGAAAATACCATGTGTAACATAGGGAAACAAGAAGATGCATGGAACAGGCCTGAAAGAGCGCTAGGATGCGACCCAAGCTAAGCATCAGACTGTATTGTCCCTCAATTGTGTCTTACCAAAGAATATCCTGACAGACCGTCAGGTGGGATGGGGATTAAACTGTGTACTAGGAACAACTACATATTCAGGCAGTGGCTCTGGACTACTGCTTTGGGTATGTCTTATCGGATAACAATGCGTTTTGCATTGCAAAAACGCAGAACTACATACATATGGACTGAACATAAATTCGCAATGCACACAATCCAGTCTCATTCTTATTACATGTATTTTGGCATGTGAATAAGTATCCTGACACACACACACACACACACACGTCTTTGCTAGATCTTACTTTAGTTAATTGATGAAAGTAAAATAGTTATATAATTGTGATATTTATGTAGCACAGTTTGAGCCACACATAAATAACATTTGCAATTTGTGCATCCAGATTTTTAAGTGACTGCAGCACTGTGTGTGTGTGTTTGTGTGTGTGTGTGTGTGTGTGTTTCTGTGTGTTTCTGTGTGTCTGTGTGTGTATGTGTGTGGGGATTTGCATATCACTGAACACATTTTATTCATTTTTTGATTTTTGAAAATTCATGGAATGACCGCAATGTTGTGCTTTTTCCTCTCTAGGGCAGACCACATGAAGGAGGTGATGTCAGAGCTGGAGGTAGCCAATCAGGTGAGGCCTTCCAAACAACATGCCGGTTGGAGATATCAGTGGGGGCGCACTTTGCTTTTTTGTATGTTTAATAAAGATCAGTATGAATCGTAATAACTTTAGTTGTTATTTATATTAAATCTAAAATTAGATTGAAAAGATAATTCCTGAAAATATTTTCCTGTAGGATATGATCGTTCGTTATTATGTTGTTAATAACGAAATTATGAGTTTTAACCCTGAACTACACCCATCCAATTCTTTGCTTATAAAAGATGCAGTGGGAAAAAAACTGTAAATGACAGAAAGGAAAAATCCCAGACATATGGCCATTATCATTAAGGGTGTAGTTGGGGAGAGGGCAGAGCAAATTCATGTCTGTATCCACCATAAGTGTAAACCTCCCCGGCCCAAACTTCACAGAGCCCCTCCCCCACTAAAACAGGCTCCAAAATGCCTGGTCCTGGTACTCGGTCTCTTGTGTTTGTGTGTAAGTACCAGTCACCACACAGCCCCCCAGGGGACAGTATTAGTATGACGGGGGGGCGGGGGGAGGTCTTTGATATCATCACAGCCCTGGGCCGGGCTAACAAGCAGGAATGGCCTGATTATGGCAGTGGTGCGTGGTGGGAGTCCCTTTAATGTGGAATGAAAACACATGGGATCCTCTTCCTGTCGTCGTCCCCATGTCTCTGTTCACATCAGCGACGCTCGTTCAAAGCCAGTTGAATGTGAGCTCGTTTAAACAGTGTATCATACCTGGTAGCGAGCAGAGAATAAGCGTCAAAACATCATTAGAGCAGTCTCGCTCTGACCTCATTCTCTGTCTAGACTTAAACCTTCCCTGACTTAAACCCTTTTGGCAGTTAAAAATAGCGGTAGTGTTTACGGTCTACGCAATGCCTTGTGAATTGGGCCTTTGTTCTTTGCCTTTGCTTGAATGAGAACTCTCTCTTCTGGGCGATGAACTCACCTACTGTAGCTCCGACCTAACGAGATTGACAGCAAGGCTCTCGCTCGTCACCATATCCGTCTCCAAATATTTTGCTGCATATAACTAACAAGCCGGTATAACGTGTCTCTCATCAGTCCCAGAGGAGGAGTTTCACTCGTGCCATACAAGCTCTTTGGATTCTATGCATTGAGCTGAATCTTATTTGTCCAAAAATACCCTCTAAAAATATAAATGCCCAACTTGCAAATGGCATCATTTTTGTTGCGTTTGTCTGACCCCCTGACTGAATGTGTGTCACTTGTGGCAGTACACAGCCAACTGAATGCATTTTATTCAGTGTTAAAATATCATAATAAGGCGTTGTGTACTGCCCTGTGTGTTCTTTGTCTGCAGCACCCTGGGTAGTCCCTCATTTGGCGGGTTGAGGGTGCAGTACACACGTGTGTGTGAATGTATGCGTTACAACCTGTGACACTTTCCCCTTTCAAGTGTCTTTCTAATGCAACACATACAGAACGTCCCTTTAGGACAGCGACAGGATGAGAGTAAATTAAAGTCATTCGTTCTTCCCCTATACAAGGGAGATGGCTTGCTTCATGAATTATGCTAAATAGTTTACATTTGATTAACATCATCACCACTGTAAAATTTATTGTTAACCTTATTATTTCTGACCTTCAGAAAAAATGTTCTATCATCTCAAAGGTCACATTTTAATAATTGCATAAAGATACTATTTTTAAAGGTTGCTTTTATTAAACACCTCGGTCAGTTAGTAAGACATTGCTGGGCACTCTAAATTGTCTATCATTTATACATCGATGATGATGATTGTTTAATCATGATTAAACAATCATTAACAAAGTGTCAACAACAAACATACTAATCATCATGTACTAACCGCAGCAGCAGACAAGAAAATAAAATATCAGCGTCAAGACAATAAATAAGTAAATATATAAAGTGATAATGGAATACAAAATCAAGCAACAATAAATGTAAATGACAGTATATTTGTATGTACAGTGTTAAGCTCAAAGTATGGCACAGATTTCGGTTGATGTTTGGCGCGCCATCCAAAACCGAAACACTCTCTATCTACAGTTGTAGTACTCACTTAGTATAAGACTCGAGTCTATTTCGGACGCGAAAAAGTTCATTCTGGGCTTTACACGTGCAGTAATTATAAGTACGATGTTTATTCAAATACAGTACAGTGTAAAGAAAACGGATGGTATATGAGCTCAGGCTGGAAATCAATGAAACGGTCCCAAAACAACCCAAGCTGCTGTTCCATCGCCGTTCCTCTCCTTCCCCATCTGGACAGAGAGCGGACGCCGCAGAGCGGGAGGCCGCCGCCCTACGGGACCAGCTGACGTCGGCCCACCGGTCCCTGCAGCTGGCCAGACAGGTCCACAAGGCCCCGGATATGGTGCGTAGACTCGGGCCTGGCCCCCAGCGCCGGCACTGGACTGGTTTGGCTCCCAGAACGTCACTAGGTCTTCATGTCGGACAGAAAGAGGTTCTCTGAACACGTTTGGTATAGGACAGAGCCTTGAATCGGGGGGGGGATTGAGTCCTTCTGACCACGTTGTTCAGGGCTGTTATGTGTAACGGTCCTTCTACACTAAACGCTGTTGTTCCTTGCGATTTGTTTTCCCCTCACGTCAATAAAATTAGTACACATCCTATCGCTGAAGCGGAATCACAACATAAACTCACTACAAATTCCACGCCATTTTGAGAAAAGCCTCATTTATTTGAATGGCAGCAATCGGTTGGACCAATCCGTATTGGGTATCTTTGTCATCATGGTGACCATTTTGTTGGCCATCACAGAAGGAGGGGGTCACAGCCCATTGACCTGTTGTGCATCCATAGTGGTAGACTACAATCAAACAACTTTCATTATTGCTATCAGGCATTCATCTTGATAGCAGTCGGTGCTAGAAGCCGATGTTTATTGCAATGCGGTACGTGAATAAAGGTTGCTTTTGATAACATGACGGTGTGCAGTTGTATCGCAACAGTTTCCTTTTGGATGACACCTTTCTCCAAAAGGTGTCTCTGTCCGATACTAAGTTATCGGACAGGAAAAACCACTTCAAAAACAAGCGTCTCCAAACCCTGGATGATTTAAAGTTTGCAAACCCAGACTCAAAGTGGCCCACCAGTATGTTGGAATCTTCTAAATATATACGTGGTTGAGGTTTGAGGACATCCGTCTTCTTCACGGGCTCTAATCTTTTTGGCACGAAAATATCAAAAAGGAATGTGAATTCTCTAAAGACTCAAAAAAGTTAATTTAGTCTAACTTGATATATTAACTTGTATGTTCATGTAAACAGACTAGTATTCATTTGTTCGTACCTGACATGTTTCTACTACTGACGCATCTGAAGAAGACTGCAGGAAGTAGTCGAAACATGTCAGGTACAAACAAACGAATACTAGTCTGTTTGCATGAACATACAAGTTAATTCTCTAAAGAGTTTCACTTAATTGAATTTCCCTTTCGAGGCATCAAAACTCATTTCACGAAAAAGACAATAGCTGAAAATCCACAGCATCTTGAGGATTGAGGTACTGGCTCTGTAGTACTACCTGGAATGATGATATCATCCCCTTTAGGGTACTAACTATACCGCTAGAGGAAGATTTCAGTTAAAAAAAGAATCGCAGATGTTCCACCTTCCTAGTTCTTACAGACAAAGATCATATTGCAGTGGGTTTGGCTGCTAAACATACCCTGTTGTATCCTCAGCCTTTCACTGAGCCTTCGACAGACGTCCACCATGAGCATCCACTGCTATGGCCCTGTTGAAATGAGAGAAGAAATATGCGGCTTCTACAACCTTGTTTTTATCCAGATTGCATCAAGATCCAAAACACTGCCCTTGATATGCACCCACACACACAGGCTTCAGGTCGCCGCCACACCCAATTTCCGAGAATGGGCGGTGTCCCAGTTTATGTTGCTTCGGATAATGTCACCAATTAAATTTGATAATAGAAATGCAACGGCTAGGGATCGCAAAATAAGTAGGCACAGCGCGGCGACGTTCCCCGAGAAATGTGTGTATGGCTCCCTCCTCGCTTCATATTGGTGGCCAACAAGCGGGGGGGTTGACAGCGCCTCCACCAGAGAGTCTGTCTAGACCAGGCCCTTTTCCACCATCCATCTTCTACATTGAATTCGGCATGCATCACTTCCAGACCTTTTTTTTTTTTTAACGATATTGACAACAGAGCAAAACCCTCCACGTCTGCGCCCGCGACCTCACCGCCGCCGTCCAATCACGACTGGAAGGCCAATTCAAGACCCTTGCGTCTCCGACCGACCCCTCCGGAGGAGCCCTTCTCACACCCCCCCCCGCCTGTCTCCGCCCCTCAGGAGCGGGCCCTGGAGGCGCTGTCGCGCTCCCACTTGGAGGTGGAGCTCAGCACCAAGGAGCGGCAGGTGCTGCAGCTGACGGAGGACGTGCAGACGCTGCACAGCAGCCTGGGCCGCGTGAGGGAGACCTCCGCCGAGCAGATCGGCCAGCTAAGGGGAGAGCTGGAGGGCCGCAAGGCCGCACTCAAGGTGGGCCGGGGGCGGAGGGCCGCAGACCAGCACTCGGCACAGGCTCAGCACGCGGGGGAAACCTGGAGCGTTAAATGATTTGAAACCCAGTCGTGAAAAGTTGACTTGAAAACGATCAAATGTCCTTGAGAAAAGCTTTCATGTGAAATGAAAATCGGCGTCTGGTTGGCCTACGCTCAAAGTATTACTCTACAACCTGAGCGATAAGAGATGCATATGAAAATCACTCCCGATGTATTTTGAATGTTTGTCAAATAGTAACATTATTTTTATGTTCTTAACCACGTTCCTTGACCCCTCAACCTATCACCCCTATGATGTTGTCTTAAGTATTTGCTGATCCGGGTCATTAATCAAGAAGAAGGCGCTGTTCTCTATAGTGTTCTTGCCCATTAGTTTGTCGCCCCTTTATGTTTACATTAACCGAATGGCATTGCTTCAGCATTTGACGTGAACATTTTGTCTTTATCTTTCCACACAGCGACTGGAGGAGAAGCTTGGCGAACAAGCAGACTACGAGAACATCAAGAAAGACCTCCGGTAGATACCTAAACCTAAACCTACCTAACCCTAAAACAACCTATTTAAGAGGAAACATGATGTGCGTTACATAGTAGAGGATTGAGCCTGGTCCAAATCTCACCGTGGTCTCAAGCTGCCCTCAATGGGTTAAATTCATGCTATTGCATGAGTCACATGTTTCTGCCTGCTTTGGGTTCCCAAGGTAACAGAAATCATTATCCTTCCGCAACCACCCCCCCCAAAAATCAGATTGTAGAGGAGATAGTGAAGTTTGAACAGCCATAAAGCCCTGCCACTTCATGGATTAAGAAAGGGTAAGCAGGCAAAAGGGCATCTTTAAATGTTGATAGTGAGTGGGGACCAGCTCTGACTTGGTGTTTGGTTCACCTTAGAGCTTTGCTGGAGTGTACTCTTTAAATGGTTGTTGTATTGGTTCATACCATGCCAGGATGCCCTCGGGCAAATCATTGACCTGAGGATGTAATCCTTCTGCTGGATCAACAGCTGATTGACTAACCAGAGCACTGCTTATTTCAAGGTGGCACTTTAATTGGACGGGTTGAGTCTGCTGTTTGACCTCGGTTTTCTGTCGCTGTCGTTTAAAGTAGCTGTATGTACAAACTGGATATGAAGACAAACAGTGTTTTAGTTAGACTGTTGACTGTGATATTTTGGAGTAGTATTTCTTCTATTGACCATGAAATACCCTTTTTTCTTTTGCTATAAATATATAATGTTTATGCATACTCTGTGTGTGTGTGCGTTCCTGTGTGTGCGTTTGTTATCCCTGTGTGTGTGTTTTTGTATGTGTGTGTCCCTGTGTGTTTCCCTGTGTGTATGTGCATGTGTTTTAATCATGTATTTAATATTGAAATGTACTCTTTGAAAAGTGAGCATTCATTCTGATGAAGAGGTTTTGGTAAAGCGACACTCCATAGGGACATTTTGAGGGATTTAGATTTATATTCCTGAAATGACAACACTGGCCTCCTTTGTCTAGTGCAGGGTGTCGGGTTCGTCTGTTCCAGACGGTATCAAAGCCGCCTTAATAAAGGTTGGCTGATGAGCTGCTGCTGCTTTGTTGTACTGCTAATGTTTCGGGACCACACTTGGATTATTTGTGCTAGATATATAATAGGCTTCACAAAAGAAAATGCCAGGGTCGTCTCTATTTCAGAGTGATATTCCCCCCGGTTACTGAATGCTGACATCATGACATCCTTTCAATTTTGCTGATGGACCAGAAATGTTTGGTCTTTTAACGGGGAAATGTGTGAAGCTAGCATGTGGTTTTTTCGTCTTCTTCTGTAGTCTTTTGCCCGAGATCATTAGATTGTTATTTAAACATAAAATCACATTGAAGTGAGTTAGCATCAAAGTGATGACCGGATAGATTGCCGGAACATTGGCCCAATGTTTATTTTCTGATGAATGCCACACAATTGAGACAAGGTAGTTACAACGGCTGAGATGATGAAAAGCAACAAACTAATGCCATTGGATTTCGTTGTTTGCTTTGTTTCATACAGTTCTCGCAAGTCCACAGAGTCTGGAACGTCAAACTGTTTGTCAGCTCAGGTATGGGCAGGCCACTCTTGAGCAATCCCTTGCATGTTTCCAGCCATTTACAGTTGTAACCAGTGTGTTTCTCTTCTTCCAAGGACTTCAAGCCCATGGACATGTTATTACAGGAGAGGAGTCAATGCGTAAAGATAGAGAAGTCCTCTCTGAACCACAACAATAGTGATTTGAGTGGTAAGCAGACGACCACCACACACAGCACTTAATGGATGGAAGTATTGTCAATAAAATAAAGCAATAAATGATCTAAAAACATAAAATAAACATATCATATCAAAGAGGAGTGTATCAACTACACACCCACCAAATAACTTTAGTTATAATAACTGTAGTTATTTCCCCTAGAGGGGAAATAAACTCGACCCATTAAATTATCAACTTCATAACTTTAATTACATAATTTGAAGTCAATTACGGATATCGGATTTCTGTCGATAACTTTAACTTTTAGACTTAAATCAAGATAATCTTGAAGGTCGAGGGGTTGAAAAGTGGCGACTGCCAGTCAAGCGTGATGCGCCCTGCCCTCTGGAAATACCGTTTTGGGGGGAGAAGAAAAAACAAGAAGGTCCTTCAACACAGAGCTCCTTGAGGCTCTGAGTCCACTGATTAGTCATCAGTGCCAGGAACAAACACACCCTGCTCCTCTTCACTCTGGAGCTCAGAGAGACGCTAGCAGGATACCAGTCTCACGCCAACCGCAGAGTGCCTCTGCCCTGGGATCAAGTCGGCCATACATCCTTTCACCGACACTCAGGGAAAATCTCATCCCAAAAGCCCAAAATGTAATCTCATTCTGCAGCGCACAGACGCGGGCACAGGCCGCTGCCAGGGACAATTGGAATGTCAGGTTGCGTAGAGATGAGCTGAGATGGTATCTGGGCTTGCGGTCGGCACGCTGCCAGACGTTATTGAAGTTGCGGAGCGTTTGGAGTTCTTTAGTTCCTACATCTGTGAACAGCATGCCTCCAGGGGCTCCAGACGGGAAGTCTGGCTGGCAGACAGGAAAGACTGCCAGCAAATTGCAGACAGAAGCAGAAGAGCTCTTGAGCGCAGGGGGAAGGCAAAATAACACTAACTAGAGAGGAGAGAAGGGAAAAAAGGAGCATTCCCTGCTGTGTAGAGTTGGACTCTGAAAGATCAGGTTCACTGTATCAGATGGCGAGTAACGCAAACAATAGGAGGAAACAACTACTTTAGTGGCCGCTGTTTGGTACACTTTCACCAACTGGTGCTATTGAACTGCTTAGAGCTAAGGATTATATGAATGGACTCCTCCGGCGGGATGTCTGGAGGTCTTTGGTTTGAATAAGAAGAACTCTAAGAGCCAAAGTGATTACCTAGTTCACTGGAGTGCGAACATCTTTTCAATCTTTAGAAACACTTTAGATTCTTACAGAGAGTAGCTCAGCCTTCAGCCTCGTTATGTCACCAGTGACATGGCTGCCGGACCCCTGGTTGTTTGCCAGGGGCCCGATGTAGGGTGGCCTCTTGGCCACTCTCTCTTTCTCACTTCCTCGACAGCCTTGAAATAAGTGCTTTCTATTTGCTGTCTTTTTATAACATGCACCAACGGTCAATCTTGTTTAAAGTCTTCAATGCCGCTCAAATAATAACAACAATACACACATTTCAAAAGATTATTCTCTGAACATCAGACAAATGACGTAGAACTAGCCCTATAATAATATTAGAGTGGATTTTCCCTTTCCCGTACGGGACTCATATTTGCTGCGTATATTTGCGCGTTGGCCTGCATCGTTTCCACACACGTTCCCATGATGCTTTGCTTCTCCCAGCTGCGTCAGGGCAGAGAGTGACGGAGGCGCTGCAGCATCTCCTCTCCAGCCCCATGATGAACCACCAGAGCCGGCAGGACTCCCCTCCTCCTCCTCCGCCTTCCTCCCAGCTGCTCGTGCGCACCGGCGGCTCTGCCAAGCCCTCCAGCGAGGAGCCCCACAGAGCCGCCAACGGCACCCACCGCTTCTCCCCGACGGGCGTGGGGATCGTCGGTGGCCAGGACTTCTTCGCTCCGTCCTCCGCGGCGGCGGGCGGCAGCGCGGCCTTCCCGCTGTCCGGGAAGATCGCCCTGAACTCCCTGCTCCACCGGCAGCTCATGCAGACCTTCTACTCCAAGGCGCTGCAGGACTCGGTGTCCACCCCCGGCGCCGGGCTGCTCTTCCCCCCTGCCGCCCACTACCAGCCCCCGCCCGGGCCCCACCCCGCGCCTCAGGCCCAGGGCCAGCCGCCGCCGCCGCCGCCGGCCTCCGCCACGGCCAGCCCCGACGCCAACGGCCCGGTGCCGTCCCCCAGCCAGTCGGAGGGGGCCGGCAGCGCCTCGGAGGGGGAGGACATGGACACGGCCGAGATCGCCCGGCAGGTGAAGGAGCAGCTTATCAAGCACAACATCGGCCAGAGGATCTTCGGCCACTACGTGCTGGGCCTGTCCCAGGGCTCCGTCAGCGAGATCCTGGCCCGGCCCAAGCCCTGGAGCAAGCTCACCATCCGGGGCAAGGAGCCCTTCCACAAGATGAGGCAGTTCCTGGCCGACGAGCAGAACATCCTGGCCCTGCGCAGCATCCAGGGACGGCAGAGAGGTGAGGGGCGGGCCGCCGCCGCTGACAGCGGACACGTCCTGTCCTGCTCTGATCTGATGTTTGCTCCCCTCATTAGCATACGTGCAGGTTTTTGTTTCAGAAGATGAATGCTGCATGCTACATGGGGTGGAGGTGGGGGCAGACCAATCAGATCACATTCACCAATCTCCATGACTTCATTTCTTGTCATAATACCCAGAAGCGGGGCCGGGGGGGGTTAATTGAAGCTATGATAGCCAAGTCCCGCAGACGGTTTGTCAGAAGAGAACAATGGTCCTTTGTGTATTCATACTTGCTTTGTCCACATATTTTTTGGGTTTGCTAGCATTTTACGGTTTGAAAGATTGTAATCTATTGAAGAAACATCTCCCAGTGGTTAGCAGTGAACTGGCTTTGCTGACACAACATTAGGATGAGCTAACGTTAGCTGTAGTCTCTGCAGTGGCCCTACCTGCTCTGAGGAAGTGATTGTTTTAATGATGGCATGCGACGTGTGTTTGAAACAGCTCCCCTGTTGGTGGATAGCGACGGCGTCAATGACATTGTCCATTTACCGTGTTTCATTGAGAGTCCTGGTGCGGTGTGACGCCATAGCCAAAACACTGGGTCAGCACACAGCAGTCTGAGGCTCTGATGCCAGGAAACGGCACGCGTCTCCGCTGCCTGCCGTCTGGCGTTCAGCCTCACAGTCCACAGGATAAGGAGATGACATCTGAAGGACTGTGACGCAACAAGACCCAGACAGCTTGTTTCCATTACATTCACATGTGTTTAAGCTTTTGCCCAATTCTTTTTCCACTAACCAAAAACACATCGGTTTAGCAGTCAGAATCTTTCCCAAATGTTTATTTTTGGGACAAGAATGTGAAACATGAAGCAAACGGTAGGAAATTGAAATTAGTCTTGTTGGCAGCCTTGGTCCTGCGTGTAACATTGTTCGTAACGTGCCCTTTTCAGTTTGACACGATGATGAAAGCCTTCTGAAAGCCATGCTCCAGCAGAAAGAGCCTCTGAGTCTGCAGGGAGACAGGTACCACACCTGGTCTCATTTAGAGTGTCAAATGATGGGAAGACATTTCTCAATTAGCCTTCAGTTTTGTTCAAACTATTTCTGTGGACCCCGCTTTGTGGGGAATTTACTATACATCAGGATGTGGAACTGTAGATTTCCTCTACAGGTGTACACTTTTGTGTACACCTGTACACGTTCTGCGCATTCATATACACCATGATCACCCGACATGCTCGTCCTCTTCGTTAATATAGGGAACCTGGATTCCATTTTGTCTTCGGTTTTGCTCTGTCGGAAAGAGGAATGTCGATGTTTAGTGTCAATTGTTGAGTGAACCACTCGTGTGTTGATAGTATTGCGGTGTCAGATCTTTATATTATGGTGAGCATGCGGTCGCGTCCATGCCGGCTCTGAGGTATCTCAGGGCCTTCTCCCTATGGGTGTCATATTGTAATACGTATCAGTTGCTCATGTTGTCGGCATTCCCGGAGTCACGTCTTTTCGAAATTTTAACGCAAGCCGTCTTTTTGCGGTTTGCGGACAGCAGGAGAAAAGCTCTCCGTTGTGACTGTGTGTCTTATCGACAGCGACCGATCACACGCTACAGCCATCCCCTTGTTCTGGTGGTGTGTCACCTGGCAGTGTGCACGTGTGTGGGCTGAGAGGCGTGCCGCAATCCATGAGCATCTCCCATCCATCCACCATCTAGTCAACAGGAACCCACCCCTACCCCCACCACCTGTCTCACCTGTCCGCACTTGTTTTCCAACAGAGCACCCAGGCCAGAACCTAAACAGAGTGTTTCAGGAGGTTCCCAAGCGAAGGACCGGCTCTGAGGGCTCCGCCAGGCCAGGTCTGTTCTCTGCCTTCCCTGTCCTACCTCGTGTGGTCACAGCTCTGCCCTGCTTTGTTGTTGTGGCGTCCCCTTTCACTGTGTGGGCCTCTGTCCCGGTACCGTGTGAGTTTTGCCCGGGGCCTCGTTGAGACGGAAGAAAGAGAAGTTGGAATCGGTTTGGTGTCTGCGCTCATAGCAGACAGCTTGCAGGCTTAGCATTGATGACAAGTGTTTGCCATGTTATGCGAGCAGATCTGTTTTTTTTTTTGTGCTCCAAACGGCGTTCGCAATCTGTGGGCCGCTTTCAAATGATGGCAGGACCTCAAATGTATAATTAAGAATTAACAAAGCTGTTTCATTTGCCCTGCAATCAACTTTGTTAAACTTTTGGTCAACGTCCCCTGAAAGAATGCCTAATGTGTACCGACTCGAGTACATTATATTCAGTCGTTTCTGCCAGCCACATGCACACCACGTCACATTGCAACTCCTAGCACTATAGACCAAAGTCAACTTTTCATTCAATGCAATTCTGCATCTGGGACTTGGCAGACATGCTTTATTAATGCTCCTAAAATAACCACAAATCAAGGGAAACAAAAGAGCCATCACTATGCTCCTTGTTGGCACTTTTTGTTTAAATCCCCCTTTTCGGTTTCAAACCGTTGAAAGACCTTGAAGGAACACGATGAGGTCATCATCCCATAGGCCGAGACACTATCAGTAAAGCCACACTGCCTATAGCGCACGACTACTTAGCAAGCACCCCCAGGACTCCTCATGATCCGTGGCCACGGAGCAGGAAGGGGCTACCCCAATTTGGGGTCGGTACCCTGCCATCCCGGCCTCTGCTCCACCAACCTTTGATCTGCGGTTTTCCAGAGAGGAAACTTTCAAGACCCTCTTCAAACATCTCTGTCCTTCCTTGGCTGTTTGGTCTGGGGTTGTTTCCAGGTGCCCTTTGTTGCTCAACCAATCAGCGTTTGTTTGATACACGGGACTGCATGTATGCAGGATGAATTATCACTATGAAGGTGCTCTCTCTGTGCTCTGACTCTCCCTGGCTCTCCTTTGTCCTGTCTACACCTACGGGTGACACTGTTACATCTGTAAGGAGAAGGCCTATCCTCGTAACACCACTGAAACAATGAAATCCGAAACAACAACGACATTAGTTCATGTCCCAATCTGTTTCCTGTAAGTGTGTGTGTGTGTGTGTGTGTGTGTGTGTGTGTGTGTGTGTGTGTGTGTGTGTGTGTGTTTGGCGTGCATGCGTGTGTGGAAGGAAGTTGTTTAGCAGTGTCCTTGTTACGAATTTAATCTCTCGCTTTCCCTCACTACTCTGCACTATAGCACACCTACTCGCTATTTCACCCTTGAAACAAAGTTACTGTATGTTGTTTACAGTAGGTCGTTTGATTTTAGCAGGGTGGTGTGTGTGTGTGTGTGTACGTGTGTATGTGTGTTTGTGTGTGTCTGTGTGTATGTGTGTGTATGTGTGTATGTATGTGTGTGTAAGCCTGTAAGGTCAAACTAGAATGGCCTGCTAGTACCAGCAGCAACCAACCACCTTCCATCAGGCATCTGGCCCTCCTTCCCGTTGGCAGGGTCATCCCCTTTTATTTTAGCCCATAAATTACTTCAAATGTATGCCCAGCTGCCCTCCCTTTCACTGCCCTCTCTCACTTGCTCTCTCGCCCCTTCTCTCCCCACCTCCTCTCTCTCTGCCTCCCCCTTTCTCTCTCTTTCACTCTTTCCCTCTCCATCTTTCTCCCCCTCTCTCCTACTCTCTCACTCTCCCTCCCACTCTCACTCTTCCTGGCTCCTTCTCGCTCTCCCTCTTGCACTCTCTCTCCCTCTCTCTCCCTCTCTCTCCCTCTCTCTCTTTCTGTCACATACACACGCATAAACTATTAGCAAGCAGTGACCTTGCTTTAAAAGCGTCTGCACTCGCTGAGGACAAAACTAGATCCTTTTCATCCACCTGCTTTGATTCTTAACCTTCAGCATTATCCAGTATTCAACTTGGACTTCAATCGTTTCTTCGCTTCTTTAGCGGTTAAATGTCTGGTCGTTTCTACCCAGTTGTCAACCGCCAATAAGCCAGACATCGTATTTCAGCAATGCTGTCATGGCCTAAGCTAGTTTGGCAAGCAAGGCTGTTTTTGGCTGCAGTGCAACAAAAAAAGGCTGTAAAGAAGATCTGACCACCTTATTACCGCTCATGCCAATCCCTCCTGCTTCCACCAGCACTTCCAACTGTCTGACTTCCAGCTCCTCCAACAGGGCCTCACCTCTTCAGTGGACGCCGTCCAAATATTCCTCTTGCCCCTGCTGGGAGAACGCATGAAGGAGAGGGGAGAGAGAGGGAGAGAGAGACATGGAGAGCAGGAGGGACGGAGGGAGGGAGGGAGGGAGGGAGGGAAAGCCGGGAAGCAGCTTGTTCTGTTTTGGGTTATTTTCCTCCTTGGCGTTCATGAGGAACATGTGTACAGTAGCTGTGTTAACAGGACCAGGCTGGGATGTAAACGGAGAGAGAGCCCCCCTGGGGATCCAGGAGAGCAGTAGCCAGAGAGATTGGCGGGGGTGGGTTTTGGGGGGTTGGGGGGGGCTTGAGGTTGCAGTAGTACAAGCCTGCAGGTCTCATTGTAATAGTTCCTTCAAAGTCGTGCATGTCACCAACTCTACAAAAGTGTGGACAGTATATGTGTTCTTTCTTTTATAGAACATGTGTCTTTCATATATCTGAACCGCAGTGTTCCTTGTGTGGGGGTTTACATGGCTTGTGAAGCCTTATGGGGGTGTTCCAGTGAAGGCCCGCTCTCCAGGAACGATGTAATGCAGTGGGTTTGATGGGGGTGATTGGTGTTGAATACATTGGGGCCCGCTGTGTTGGTCTGCAGGTAACATCACCACTCGCATCCGCACCCCGGAGACGGGCTCAGACGAAGCCATCAGGTCCATCCTGGAGCAAGCCAAGAGAGAGCTCCAGGTCCAGAAGTCCGGTGAGGGGGGGGGGGGGGGGGGGGGGGGGTTTATAAGGCATGGGTACCGCTTCCTCCATCGTTGATTCGCACCTTGGCTCCAATGACGGTGACGTGATGTCCGACGTGTAACCAGTTGTATCATCACTTTGAAATATTGTTATGTCTATGCATTGTAACCACGTCGACGGTTATCGCCACGATGATGAACGGTGTGTGCCACAGAAAGGACCCAGGCGTAAGCAGGGAACCATACCAAGAGTCCCCGTCTCAATGTCCTCCTCTCGCCCCCCCCCCCCCCCCCAACCCCCAGCGGACTGCCTGCAGTCCCCCTCCCCCGGGGGCAGCGGGGCCGAGGGCTCCGACGACACCATCACCGTCCTCCTGGAGCAGGCGCGCCGGGAGATGGAGGCGCAGCACGCCGCGCTAGAGCCCCTCCTCAAGGCCTCCTCCAGCGCCGCGGGCGCCGGCGACCTCTCCCTGCTCCCGCCCAAGCTCTACCTGGGCGCCTCCGCCGGCCTCTCCCAGGCCGCCTTCTCCTCGCTCTCCTACTCCTCGCTGAAGAGGGCCGCCGCGCTCAGGCCCGCCTCCTCCTCGCCCTCGCCCGCCACGCCCTCACCGGCCGCCATCTTGGACTTCCACCTGGGCGTCCCGGTGGTGAAGAGGGAGGCGGGGAGCGGCGGCGGCGGCGGAGGAGGAGGAGGTGGAGGAGGTGGAGGAGGAGGAGGCGAGGGAGCCGCGGACGCCGACGGCCTGGCCGGCGGCAGGCCGGGAGCCGCGCGGGGGTCCTGGCGGGATCAGTGGTGGAGCAGCATGCATGCCCCCGGAGGGTGGGCCAAGACGGAGGAGCCCAGGGGTCCGGAGGAGAGCAAGGAGGTAGGATGATGGGATGGGGGGGCACGTCTTTGGTTATCAAGTTGTTTGTGTCTTTTTCTCGCAACGACGACGAGCTGGTTAACTGTCACAGGCCGGTTGGGACCCCCCCCGTGCTGACCCCTGACCCCTGACCCCCGTCTCTGTTCCCCTGCCAGAGGCCGTCCCGTCCTGCCGGCCCTGCCCTCTCCTCCTCCTCCTCCTCCATGGACTACTGGAAGGAGTGGCCGCGGGCCGACTCTCCCTACTCGCACGCCGGCGCCGAGGCCCCGGGGCCCCTGAGCCACGGCGACACGCCCCACGGCGCCCCTTCCCCGCTGGGCCTGGGGGCGAGCCTGGGCTCCCTGGGGCCCCTGCTGCCCTCCGCCGGCTCGGCCAAGGCCCCGCGGGCGGCCGTGGCCCCCCTGAGGCCGGAGCAGTACGAGCTCTACATGTACCAGGAGGTGGACACGCAGGACCTCACCCAGCAGGTCAAGGACAAGCTGGCCAAGAACGGCATCTGCCAGCGCGTCTTCGGGGAGAAGGTGTGTGTGTGTGTGTGTGTGTGTGTGTGTGTGTGTGCGTGCGTGCGTGCGTGCGTGCGTGCGTGCGTGCGTGCGTGCGTGCGTGCGTGCGTGCGCGCGTGCGCGCGCGCGCGCGCGCGTGCGTGCGTGTGGGTGTGTGTGCGTGTGTGTGTGTGATGCCACAGATGACTGAGATTACATTATAATGAGCCCTTTTTAAATGATGTTAATTGAATATGTTTGGTTGTATCATATGTAGTAATTAGGGGTGCACCGGATCACAAAACTCACGGTTCGGATCGTGTCACGGTTTTTGAGTCACGGGTCGGATCATTTTCGGATCAACAACAACAAAGATAACAAGACAAATGTGACTTTAAATAAAATCTTCAAAGGTGTAAAAACAAAATAAAGTGAAAAATGAGGTAATAATCCTGCTTCCTTTAAGCATGGTCAATATTTAAAAAAATGCAATCTGAGGCATTATTCCTTCTTCTTTTTAACATGGATGGTAAATAATCCCTAACCCTGGATTTACAACTTTAAATTCAGGATGTCTGCATTGCCTGGGGAGAGTTTAGAGTCTACGCTCTCCCCAGGCAATGCAGACATCCTCATCTTCTTTTTTTTTTCATCAAGTATGGTAGCGAAATACAGTTTCTGTCCTGTTTTATTTGGCATTTTGTAAATCCATTGATTTCTGTTGGAAGACTCGTTGATCATTGCAAGGGGGGCTGGTTGCAGTCTTTTCGCTCGGTTCTAACCCTACTGTTGATACGGAGAAACAAGCGAAAAGACTACAACCAAACATAAACATGTCCGGTTCCGGTTTCCGTTTCCCGTTTCAATGGGATTTACGGAACGCCAAATAAAACACGACAGAAACTGTATTTCTCTACGATACCTGATGATGTTGTGAATACCGGAATTGTCCTTTAAACATGCGCTGATCACGTGAACGCACGACTTTCTTTTTTATCAGCCGATCCGCGATCACTTGCATCCCGAACCGTGAGGGTTGATCCGTGCGGTTCACGGGTAACCCGTGAACTGTTGCACCACTTATAGTAATACAAAGTAATATCATTTTAACATGTAAGTGTAATGTGTGGCGGTGTGAGCTATGTTAAAGGGGGCGTTGGCCTCCTTCAGACCTCGCTCTCAACCTGGGGTCCTGCCTTGGGACTGGTGTAACCCGCTCTACTGTGTAGGTGCTGGGGCTGTCCCAGGGCAGCGTGAGTGACATGCTGTCGCGGCCCAAGCCCTGGGCCAAGCTGACCCAGAAGGGCCGGGAGCCCTTCATACGGATGCAGCTGTGGCTCAACGGGGAGCTGGCTCAGAACGTCCTGCCCCTGCAGGGCCTGCCCGCTACGCTGGGTAGGTGACCCCCGTCAGTCCCCTGGGCTGGGGGGAGGGCAGGGCCACTGGGGCACCGATCGCTTTACAGGCAGGGATGTGTAGATGTGCAGCCCTTTATCGCTGAACAGCCAATATGGACCGCGGTTCATCCACGGATAGACTTATATGGATATGCTTTAGTTGGAACGCCTCCCAGTAGTATAAACATACCTGGGTGGCATAGATTCATACTGTCTTTCCCGCATATACTCTTTTCCGCACGCTCTCACACACACACAAACTCAAAATCAATCCTCTGCTTAGAATAGGTGCTGGTAAAAAAGGCTGTGAATTAGCTTCGGCTTACAGCAGGAATGTTTTTTTGTGTCCTTCACGTGAGGCCTGGTGTGAATCTAAGGTTGACTGAACTGGTGCTAAAACGTGCTAAAAGGAGTCCATGTATTTCTGCCAACGCTTTCATCAGTCCCCTTTACGTGCTTATTACAGAACTTCAACATAAAAGCACATGGGCTCACCACCCCTGACAGCAATAAGGGTCACCCAAGGCACACACACGTGAACACACGTGCGCGGACCCACACACGCACACAGCCACACTTAAACACACGCGCACACACACACACACACGTTAACACATGCGTGCGCACCAACAAACACGCACACATATACTTATACACACACGCGCACGCACACACTCACACACACATACTTATACAGACACACACACCCACATGCACATTAAAACACATGTGCGTGGACCCACAAACATGCACACACACTTTCTGGTTACACACACACACACACGTAAACCCATGTGTACGCGTCCATACACACGCACACACACACCGACTCTTACACACACATGCACGTACACACATAAACACACATGTGCACACATATAGACATACATACACACACACACATATAGACAAACACACACCCACACATATAGACGCACACACACACACATAGACACACACATCACATAAGACACACTTTCTGCATACACACACACACACGTAAACACATGTGTGCGCACCCATAAACACGCACACACATACTTATACACACACGTGCACACACACACACACCCTTATACACACACACACACATGCACGTACACACATGCATATAAACACACACATGCGCACACATATAGACACGCACACACACACACACATATATAGACACACACACATCACACAAGACACATTGGAGCCGATTGAGCCGCAGACGAGTTAATTGGCCTTGGTCTAATTAAAGGGATGTGGGTCAGGCTGGTAGCGGGAGCACACTGCCTCGCCCCGGAGACAGGAACACTCACAGGCCTGATCCACTGCACTCGCGTGCGCTTAGTATGTTCTTTGCTTGGCTCGATGGCTCCGAAGGACACACAGCTCATGGTTTGGTATCGAAGGTAGCCCCGACCGCCAGTGTTTAGAACACAAGAAAACTCACACACTCTCTCATGGAAACATGGGTGCCTTTGGTGTGGTTACCAGGCAGACAAATTACAAGAACAGGAGGATAAGTCACTAGCATGCATTCATCTCAGGGTAGACGTTCTCACACACACACACACACACACACACACATACACACACACACACACACACACACACACACACACGGGCGTCTGCCTTTGAAATTTAGTTGGCTATTTAAGAGCCATGGGTAAGAGCAAAATAAAATGTCATCTTTGATATTCTTTCATGGTCTCTTCATCCCCTAATGTCACTACAGATGTTTATGATCAGAAACAATTGGATGTGATGTATACATTGATTATATGACCTACATACTTAGACAAACACACACGCACACACAGACACAGAGTCACACAGAAAAACCCACTCTGTTTCAGTCCTCCCAGCCCGGGCCTCCTGTTGGTAATTACTAGTGATGGCTCCCCTTGAACGGAGCTCACAGAACACCCAGAATACACATACAGGTAGAGGTCCACCAGTAACATACAGGTAGAGGTCCACCAGTAACATACAGGTAGAGGTCCACCAGTAACATACAGGTAGCGGTCCACCAGTAACATACAGGTAGAGGTCCACCAGTAACACACAGGTAGAGGTCCACCAGTAACACACAGGTAGAGGTCCACCAGTAACACACAGGTAGAGGTCCACCAGTAACACACAGGTAGAGGTCCACCAGTAACACACAGGTAGAGGTCCACCAGTAACACACAGGTAGAGGTCCACCAGTAACACACAGGTAGAGGTCCACCAGTAACACACAGGTAGAGGTCCACCAGTAACACACAGGTAGAGGTCCACCAGTAACACACAGGTAGAGGTCCACCAGTAACACACAGGTAGAGGTCCACCAGTAACACACAGGTAGAGGTCCACCAGTAACACACAAGTAGAGGTCCACCAGTAACACACAGGTAGAGGTCCACCAGTAACACACAGGTAGAGGTCCACCAGTAACACACAGGTAGAGGTCCACCAGTAACACACAGGTAGAGGTCCACCAGTAACACACAGGTAGAGGTCCACCAGTAACACACAGGTAGAGGTCCACCAGTAACACACAGGTAGAGGTCTACCAGTAACACACAGGTAGAGGTCCACCAGTAACACACAGGTAGAGGTCCACCAGTAACACACAAGTAGAGGTCCACCAGTAACACACAGGTAGAGGTCCACCAGTAACACACAGGTAGAGGTCCACCAGTAACACACAGGTAGAGGTCCACCAGTAACACACAGGTAGAGGTCCACCAGTAACACACAGGTAGAGGTCCACCAGTAACACACAGGTAGAGGTCCACCAGTAACACACAAGTAGAGGTCCACCAGTAACACACAGGTAGAGGTCCACCAGTAACACACAGGTAGAGGTCCACCAGTAACACACAGGTAGAGGTCCACCAGTAACACACAGGTAGAGGTCCACCAGTAACACACAGGTAGAGGTCCACCAGTAACACACAGGTAGAGGTCCACCAGTAACACACAGGTAGAGGTCTACCAGTAACACACAGGTAGAGGTCCACCAGTAACACACAGGTAGAGGTCCACCAGTAACACACAAGTAGAGGTCCACCAGTAACACACAGGTAGAGGTCCACCAGTAACACACAGGTAGAGGTCCACCAGTAACACACAGGTAGAGGTCCACCAGTAACACACAGGTAGAGGTCCACCAGTAACACACAGGTAGAGGTCCACCAGTAACACACAGGTAGAGGTCCACCAGTAACACACAGGTAGAGGTCCACCAGTAACACACAGGTAGAGGTCCACCAGTAACACACAGGTAGAGGTCCACCAGTAACACACAGGTAGAGGTCCACCAGTAACACACAGGTAGAAGTCCACCAGTAACACACAGGTAGAGGTCCACCAGTAACACACAGGTAGAGGTCCACCAGTAACACACAGGTAGAGGTCCACCAGTAACACACAGGTAGAGGTCCACCAGTAACACACAGGTAGAGGTCCACCAGTAACACACAGGTAGAGGTCCACCAGTAACACACAGGTAGAGGTCCACCAGTAACACACAGGTAGAGGTCCACCAGTAACACACAGGTAGAGGTCCACCAGTAACACACAGGTAGAGGTCCACCAGTAACACACAGGTAGAGGTCCACCAGTACACATAGTCTGTTCTGGTTCCTCCCGGTGTCGCCCCGTGGGATTGGACCCCGGTTGAACCCTGAACCCCCTTCTTTCCCGTGTCACAGAGAGCACCCCCAAGACGTCGGCCAGCTGCAGCCCGGCCCAGTCCCCGCTGAGCTCGGTGGAAGACTCAGGGCGGAGCCTGGGGGATCCGGCCCCAGGGGTGGCGGCGTGCGACGGGGCCCCGCAGGAGGCCAGCGAGGCAGGGGAGGGGCGGTGCCCCGGCAGCCCCCCGCCTTTGCCCGGCCTGGCCTCGGGCCTCAGCGTCCAGGAAATGGTGGCCATGTCCACGGAGCTCGACACCTACGCCATCACCAAGAAGGTCAAGGAGGTCCTGACGGACAACAACTTGGGTTAGTGCCCGCCGCCCAGGGTGGGAGGGAGCCGTGGGGGACGGTGGGTGGGGGGGGGAGACAAAGGAGTGTCCTGGGGCTCTGATTGGCTCAGGGGACGCTGAGGTTCCCACGTTCACCTCGGACACTGATTGGCAACTTTTAGCAAGAAACGAGCAAGGGCCCAAAATAAGTAGAGCCCCACCTCACACACACACACCCCTGCTGTCTCAGGGGATTACTGTGTGATAAATAACTTGTAACTTAGAAGTTACTTTTTGGTGATAAAAAAAGATCACTGTGCTTTGAACACTTTGATGTGTCCTGCCCTGAGGTGGTAGCTCAGACCTTCCTTTGGTCGGGCCGAACCCCCATTAGCCTTGGGAGACCATCCTGATGAGGTTCTGCCTCTCTCTGCAGTCTGGCCCCCAGCCTCTCCCAAAATGTTAAATGAATCCCTCAATGAAGGACCGGTCGGTGGTAGCGGGAGGGAGGTTTACCTCCTGAGGGACGAGAGGAGCAGTCCGCAGAGGTCTAAATACAATGGCGGCGCAGTGAGTAAAGTGTTGCAATCGTCGCCATTCTAAAGACATTTGATTAGAAATAGACAGAATAACGATGTAAAAAGATGAACTGAAATTTGCACAGCTGGCATTGTTTTTTGCTTTGCTTTACTTCCAACCAGATTCGGCAAAAGTACAGAGAGACAGAACGTCCCTTCGTTCTTTAATCTGATTGGCTGTTATTTTTTTAACAATGTAAGGCTGCACCAGTGTGTGGACATCAATCCCGCCCAGCCAAGGCCAGACTCAAATACAAACTACAACTTCAGGATGGTCTCACAAGGCCCTGTCTATGAGATTCTGTAATGCACAGCAGATCTACGCTCAATCACAGCAGCCAACACTCAGGCCTGCCACACTTTTACCTCCATCAGCTCTTAAATTGTGTTTCCAACATGAAAATGTGAGGATCCCACTATTATAATGAACATGTGTGTTAGTGTTAGTAGATGTGCAGGGGAAGGAGGGTTTTGAATGATCCCACGCACATTCCAAGCCTGCATATTCCTACTTTATCACCGTTCGAATAAGAATACAAACAACTGTTATCTTGGTTAGAATTCTTGCTCAGGAAGTACGAAGATGGCGGCTTGGATTGTGCCTTTGGAACTTCAGATCACATCGTTGAAAAAATAGGGTCGGCCTTAACAATTACGACAAAAGGCAATAGCAAGCCACGTTGAGGCCATTCTCTGGTAACAACTCTACAACCAGATTCAGGTTGGTAATAGGTTGTAAAGGGATTATTTTCTCCCACCTCTCACTTCCCAACATGGGTTGACTCACTAAAAGACACCCCTATAGGCTCTGCATTTTGGAATCTTTATTTGACTTGACCATCCACTGTAGACTGCAGACATGACCACATAATGCGGCCTCGTGATGAGTGTCATCTAGACGTTGTCATTTAGTACAAGGCCGTCTGGGGCCTCCCCCCATGCTCAGGGCCAGCAACAGGCTATATGCAGTCGGCCTTCCATCCAGCCGTCCACCACAACAATGGGATCCATTAGCATGTTAGCAGTGTCGGCAATTCACCCCCTGCCTGATTTATGACTCTGCCCCATATCTAATGACGCACATGGTCTAAAATCAGATTGCCGCTCGAGGTCATAGTGGGGTGGCCAAATTATGTGGAAAATGATTTCATGTTATAAGTAGAATAGGACAAAGGTTTTCCTCTGTGAAATATCTCTTGTCCCTCAGTCGTTTCTCTTCAATAGATCCTTAAAGACTAATCGTCCGTTCGGCGATAACAACTGTGTACTTTGATTAATGGCGTTCATTGCACAGTAATTAAATTTCACCTGTGCGTGTCAATGTTTAATAATTGGAAGTCGGTTTACAGAAAGCACAGAGAAGCGGTGCTCTGCAGTGAATACATGTTAATGCGTTCTGGACAGTGTGTGTTCTGTTTTTGATACAAAAGGCATTCCGGCACCTTCTCTAACGGCCTCTCGTTTCTTTATGTATTCCCTTCTCTCTTTTTCTCTCTCTCTCTATCTCTGTCTCTCCCCCTCCCACAATCCCTGGTACACACTACAAACCACTCAGAGGGTACGTGTTCACACCTGATGTCACTCACCTGCAAGCTTTGACTAACATTATTGTACCGCTGTCTTCCGTATGCCTCCGTAGCAGCTAAAGCAATACTACTGCCCATACTACCCAGCCTTACTACGCCACCAGAGACACACGCACACACACACACGCACACCTTTGACACACTTCTTTTTTTTTTTATTACGCCTACCCTGCGCCAGAGAAAAAGAACAATAGCTTTCAGTAGTTACTTCAAGGGAGCTTGTGATATGAATTCTCTCTCTCTCTCTGTCTCTCTCTCTCTCTCTCTCTCTCTCTCTCTCTCTCTCTCTCCTTCTTTTCTCTCTCTCTCTCTCTCCCCCGTCTCTCTCTCTCCCACCCTCTCGCTCCGCCTCATTCTCTTTCTCTGATTCCGGTAATGGTTGCACCAAAACACAAAACCATTAGCTGTCAAACCAGATGTACTCTTCTTTTATCCTTCATGCTCAACATTGCTCTTTTCCCCTCCCTCACTCCCTCCATGCCTCCCTTCCTCTCTCTCTCTCCCTCCCTTCCTCTCTCTCCCTCCCTCTCTCCCTCCCTCTCTCTCCCTCCCTCCCTCTCTCTCCCTCCCTCTCTCTCTCCCTCCCTCCCTCTCTGCCTCCCTCGCCCCCACCCCTCCCTCCTGCAGGCCAGCGTCTGTTCGGGGAGAGCATCCTGGGTCTGACCCAGGGCTCGGTGTCTGACCTGCTGGCCCGGCCCAAGCCCTGGCACAAGCTGAGCCTGAAGGGCCGTGAGCCCTTCGTCCGCATGCAGCTGTGGCTCAACGACCCGCACAGCGTGGACAAGCTGATGGACATGAAGCGCCTGGAGAAGAAAGGTGAGGGCCGTGCTGGGCGGCCACTAGGGGCAGGGCGTCACCTGGGTCTGGGCTTTGTGGAGCGGTGTGATGTTGTGGTCGTTTCCCTTTCGCTTTTGTGTGTTGTATACAAAGTGAGGCATTTGGCCCAAAGGCAAGATCCGATGCACGTATGTGCACAAACAATGTCATTCATACACCATAATTGCGCATACAATCATTTAAATAAAATATAACGGAAAATGTTGTTTTAAAAGGTTTTGAAAGGCACACTGAAGGCATGTTGGGTGATTAATCTATTTATATTGGGACAAATAGTGGTCTCAACTTTAAAACTGCAGGTCTAGATTTGCAATACAAAATAAATTAGGAACCTTCGAAGCGTCCATACTGGTTTGTAAATTCCTAGCTTGAAGTCCCAGTCTCCCCGGATTATGAATCCTTCCTGCTCCTTTTTCTAAAGTAGCCCGACTCCAGTGAATTGCGATCCAACCCTAATTAGCACTCCTGGAAACGACCCCAAAATACATTGCAGCGTGCCTGTGCACCACAGCACATACAAAGGCACCGTACCTAACGACCTCACTCTAGAGAGGGCTGCCTGACGCCATACACAGACTCTTACGGTCGTCTCCCAGAGGACCCCCACTTCCACACCGGCTCCCTTGTAGCTACTCAGGCTTTGTTCCACCTGAGTGGGATCCCCAGCACCGGCAGGTTTACCGTCCCCTCTTGCCACAGCTAGGCGGAACCCCCCTCTGAACGGCGGGACTCGTGGCCGTCAGCGCCAGAGACGGCGCCGCGAGCGGCCCCTCTCCAGCGCTGGTGTGCACAGAGCCCTGTCCCCGTGGAGGTTTTATGAGCGGGAGTGGTGAGCCGACGAAAGGGTTAGCCCGTTTTTTCTCTAAAAATGTGGTGATTTGTGTTGGTCTGTGCTTGGGTGGAGCGTGGGATAGCGAGTCGGTGCTGTGGGGCTGAGGCCATTCGCACGGCGGCAAAACGTGGAGCCTGCGGGGTGTGACACGGACCAAAGTGCTCTGAGCCTCACAGGGACGGAGAGCCGGGGGGGGGGGGGGGGGGGGGGGGGGGGGGAGAGAGACACAACAAGGCTTTACACGCGGCCGTCATCCTGATATCAACGTTCATTAGGTATCGAATAGTAACTCTCGATCCAACAGACCGGCTGACATTTTTTATATATATATATATTTGTTTTGGAATTCTTTAACATTCTATATTTTTTTCTAAAAAAATAACACTTTTCTCATTTTGTTTTTGTTTCAAAAAAATCTTTTTTTAAAAAAAAAAACACTTATTTTTAAAGCCTCTACCCCAATTTCGTTGCACTTTATGCAATGACAATAAAGAGATTGATGATTCTGATTCTGATTCTGAACAGTGATAAAGGATATAAAACAAACAGCGTTTCAATTCAAGCACTGTGATGAAACCGAGAGAGAGGAAGGGGGAGAGAGAGAGAGAACCAGAGCGGGGGGGAGAGAGAACTGCTCTCTTTCCTCTATAATAGCCCAGATATGTCCATGGGCGTCCCAGTCAAACCCTGACTTGCCATGTGCCCCAAGTGAAACTTGGGTTGGAAAGGGTTTGTGTGTGTGTGTATGTGTGTGTGTGTATGCGTGTGTTTTGGTTATATGTATGTGTGTGTGTGTGTGTGTGTGTAGTTATGTTTATGCGTGTGTGTGGGTGTGTTTATGGGTGTGTGTGTGTTTCTGTGTTTGTGTGTGTACCAGACGAGGGGTGCATGTGTTTCCAGTACACTGTCCAGATGGATATGGATGCCAAATATCAGCGCTCTCATCAGACGTGACAGCACCCATCCTCTCCGGGGCCCGCTTATTTAAAGTCCACTGCACCCATCACGCCTGTTCACACCCCCTTTAACTCCCTCCATCCCCACTCCCTCCCTCCCACTTAACTCTGTGGCTCTCCCTCAAAGCGCCTCAATTTGATTGTAAAAGTGACATTATAACATCTACAACGAATGGGCCTTGGGCTTTTGTACTGCTAATTATATATATGGGCAATGTAATGTGTTATAAAAGGCTTCTTATACACATCCTCCCATTGTAAGATAGGACTTATACTTTATATTCATTAATGTTTTAGGACTATTGAATGAATGTCTTGCAAAGTGTTGCAAGATGATGTCAACCACGACCTAGCTGGGCTTGTGGAATGGTTATTTGTGCCAGGAATAGAAAAGCTGTTAATACTTTTGACATTTTTGTGCTTACCCAGCTGCCTAAAATTGATGAGGTAGAAAAGAGACGGGAGTATTGTTAATCTGTTTGTCGAGACTGCCCTCTGGTGGTGAGATCCACTCAGCGCAACATCACCACACACCACGACGCATGACGGCGTTACGGCGATAACTCACTCAGTGTCTCACTTTACTGTTCCACATAGGTTCTAAGTACGGTGGGGTTGACACCGTCATACAATGGTTGTTAACAAGCACGCATGAATGCCTACATTCATAGCACAGATATAAATGACGTTCTTCTTAACAGCACACTTTTACAACAAAATCTCGAGCCTGAATAAATGTTAGATATTAGTGACCCTTCGTGCTTTTCACACCATTATTTAAATGATTTAATATAAGTCCATCAGGTCACTTCAAGTCAACTGTATCTGAAAGGTCCCATGACATGCCCCCAGGTGTGGTGTGATTAGCCGCTACAAGCCGTTTTGGAAATCTGCCCCTTATGACATCACAGGTGGGCGTGTCCACCTCGATGTGTGAGGGATAGACCAGTTTGCTACAGCCCACTGGGGAGGCTGATCCATCCCAATCACCATCCACTAGAGAACGCCGACGGTAATGTTCTCCTGCGCTCCTCCCCCCCCCCCCCCAGCCTACCTGAAGCGACGGCACAGCATGGTGGCCGAGGGCCACTGCAGCACCGGGGAACTGGGCCTGCCCATGGGGGGCTACAGCCCCCAGCCCCAGGCCCAGCCCAAGCCCCAGCAGCCCCAGCAGCCTCCGGGGGGACACCTCAAGAAGCCCCGTGTGGTGCTGGCCCCCGAGGAGAAGGAGGCCCTGAAGAGGGCCTACCAGGAGAAGCCCTACCCGTCCCCCAAGACCATCGAGGAGCTGGCCGCGCAGCTGCACCTCAAGACCAGCACCGTCATCAACTGGTTCCACAACTACAGGTAGGGGGCCCTCCGTCTGCGCCGCGGGGTTCCCCCCTGGCTCCGCGTGGCTCCGGGGGTCCGGGGGTGTCCTCACTGGGGCCTGTGATGCCCGCGGAGAGTCGCTGGGGTCTGGGGGTTAAGGGCTGTACTGCGGAGTCTAATGGACGCCACCGATACTCCCTGCGTTTTTTTGGACAAACTGTTACGCGTAGATGTGGAAGGGTTTCTCGTGATCCTAAAAAAAAAGACAATCGTTATTTGTTGAATTTATTGTTAAAGAAATAGTTCTATTAAAAATAGATGTATTACGCAGAATCATGATCATAAAGGATCCTAGTAGATAGATCTTAAAGATGAGTGAGAAACAGCTATTGCAATTCACAACCAACGTGTGAGCACAACCTTTTGGTTAACAATTCAGGCAAATGTGTTTTATACCCTTGCCTTTCTACCAGAGGTACACGTGCACACCTCAGCCTACCCTCTTTATTAACCGGACCCCTCTGGTGTCCTTAACCTGACTCTGTCTCCGCTTCCTCCCCCCCCCCCAACCCCCCTGGGGAACCCCAGGTCCCGGATCCGCCGGGAGCTGTTCATCGAGGAGATCCAGGCGGCGGCGGCAGGCGAGGGCCGCAGGGCGGCCGGGGGCGAGAGCGACTACTGCGACGGCACCGAGTCAGAGGGCACGGCGGACAGCAGCCGCCTGGACCCCGCCCAGGAGGGGGGCCTGGACCTCAGCGTGGAGGCGGGCCTGGACCTCAGCGTGGAGGCGGGATGCGAGGGTCTCGAGGAGGGCGCTCCGCGCTCTGCCGGCGCCGGGCGGGCGGGCGCGGCGCCGGACAGGAGCCAGGCGCCGCGCGGCGGGAACCCCAGGGACAGCTCCCTGCGCAAGAGGAAGGCGGCCAACCTGAACAGCATCATCCACCGGCTGGAGAAGGCGGCTGGCAAGGACGACCTGCATGACTGGGAGTTCTGAAGCACTCAGGAACCTCATC